>NC_052551.1:4841361-5144391 GCF_016699485.2 Gallus gallus
CTGCTTTGTCTTGCTCTCTTGTTTGGAAGAGGTCGTCCTGCTGCAACATGATATTCATTACGGTGTTAGAAGAGCCGGTGGGCTTAAGATGGCTACAGGGTGCTGTGTAAACAAGGCGGCGTTAGTTTAGTCCTTCACTCAGAATTTTTGGGGTCACTGAATACCTTTGCTTTATAATACCCTGACAGGACAACCTTTCTAGCCTTCTAATTGCCAGAAATGAGACCAGGAGAACTTTCACAGGGAGAGAAATGGCAACCCAAGCCTGGCACACCCCACAGTGCTGAACGAAGCACAAGGAAAATTCATCCTCATGGCTTATTTGTCCACTCACCAAGATCCCCACTTGGCCATAGGTGTGATCAATTCACAAATACCTCTTCATCACGTCACATTGCTTTGTTAAAATGGAATCAAAACAGTAGTGCATGGGGTGGCAACATGTGAATTCCAAATTGAAGAAAACATTCAAGACTCAGCCCTCAGAAGTTAAAGTGATGTGCACTTTCTCCTGGGATGAGAAAGGGGTGATCCTTCTGGATTTCTTGGAACCCAGACAAGCCATCAACTCTGACCACTACAGCATGATGCTGAGCTGATGGTTCAAACTTCCAGTCAGGTCAGAGAAGAAGACAACCTTTCTCTTGCAACACAGTTACACCAGGCCCCATACCAGTCTGAGGACTACAGAGCACCTTGCCAATCCTGGCTGGACAGTCCCACCTCACCCACTGTATGATATGGATTTAGTGCCTTCCGACTTCCATCTGTTCAGGCTGATGAAAGATGGGCTGTGTGGGCAACATTTTCCTAGCAATGATTCTGTCATCTCAGATGTGAAATAGTGGGGCGCCTTCACTGTTGCAGGTTTTTATGAGTGCAGCATGCAACTCTTGTTCTTTGCTGGTGAAAATGCACAGCTAATAGCAGTGAGTGTGCTGAAAAACAGCATTTTGTACCTGAGAATTTGCTCTATGAAACAGTGTTATTGTACTCTTTCTATCTGTTATAGCTTCCATGGAAATAAACCTAAATATATGTATATATATATATGTATGTATGTATGTATGTATGTATGTATGTATGTATGTATATGTATGGTAACTGTTGAATCATGGCCTGATTGAGCACCTGGGAAAGGGACCTGGTGAGCCCTGGGAGCACAGGTGAAGGCAATTCAGCTGTGGGGCTGGAAGGAGTCCACTTCTCTTAGGTCCCATTTAAGGGCTGACTGCCACTGTGGAAGGATGTCTGGTTGGAGATCCCTCCCTTGAGGAGTTTTCTCTGTGAGCCTCAATCTTTGGAGATCAGTGAGCACTTTTCCTTTGTAACACTTTTTCAGTCTCTTTCTTATTATACCTCCTGTGCCACCATTCCACCGTGTTGATTTTTCTGATTGTTGCATGTATATGATAAGTATTTTAAGTTGGTTCTGCATCTTGATCAACTTGGCCTGTGTTGTCTTGAAACATCCAACCAGCAAATTTCTGCTCTGCACTGCACGCTCCACTGTGCATACAGTTGGCTGTCAATGTTGGGTTCTTAATTTCTTATTATCTTCCATCCTTTTTGATTCAAGTGTACCAGCAGGTTAGCAAGCAGTGATTTAATAATGAACAAGCCCCCTTCTTCACTTAGCTGTCCCCATGTCCCCCATGCTCATGCTGTTGCTGGAACATGATTCGGGTTCTGTTACAAATTGTTTATTTTATATTGTTCTGTCATGCACCACCTTGTATGGCTGGGATTAATCTGCTGCACAGGCAGAGCACTGGAGGGGAAAACAAATACTCAGCTTCTAAATGGGAAGGTGACTGGGGCAGAGACTATGCAAGCTCACTGAATGTTACTGGCACAAAACATCTGTGTAGTATTGCAGTGTTGTGCAGATAATCAGAAAGAAATGTCTCTCCCAGAATGATGGGAAGGAAAGTACAAGATATTTCTATATCTCTCAGACTCAAGGCATCATATCTCAACCAGTGATTTATCTTTGAGGATTTCCCTTCCTGACTGCAATATCAAAGCTAAAAATAGGTCAGAAAAAAAGCCACCTCTTTTAAAATGAGATCTATTTTGGGGATTGAGAGAAAGCCACTGAAAAATCCCAGATCATTCTGCCAAGCCTATGAATTGCAAATAGAAGTTACGCTGGCCCAAGAAAATCCTTGTATGCCAAATGCTCACTGTTATCTTTGTGATGTTATTTGAAGGTGTCAAGCTGAGGTGAGCTTAGCAGGCACTGGTGATTTTCTTAGGCAGGGTAATAACTTTCCTGAGAGACATCTTTACACAAGAGACAGCTGGAAACTAATTTGTGCCCTATGTCTTTTCCGGCATAACTCATCTTTCCAAGAAGGCTCAGGGAAGGACAACCGTGCTCAGACTATTTTCTTCTTGAAGGTAAGAGAAGGCATCATCCAGTGCCCAGGTCCTCAGGCTTCTCCTAGCCCAACTCCCTGAAAAGAGGTTGTGGTGAAGTGAAGGTCAGCCTCTGCTCCCAGGCAACAGCAATAGGACAAGAAGGACTGGCCTTAAGTTGCACCAGGGGAGGTTCAGGTTGGATATTAGGGAAAATTCATTCTCTGAAAGAGTGTTGATGCAGGGGCATAGCTGCCCAGGGAGGTGGGGGAGACACCAACCCTGGAAGTGTTCAAGAAAACAGTAGATGTCACACTGAACAACATGATCTAGAGAGGTCATAGGCATGATTTGAAGGCTGGACTAGATGATCTTAGTGGTCTTTCCAACCTTAATGATATTCTGATTCTATGATTCTACGACCATGGCTTGTAACATGTAGTATTTCTCCTCTGTGGGACTTTATCCCTCTTTATCCTGAGCATAGAGTCATCCTCTCAGATGGCCTGTGGGCTGTGTCCTGATGCTGAGAGGGATTTGGTCCTTATTTCAGAAGGACCTCTGCCCTTGTTTCTGCACTGTGTGACTCCAACTAGCATCAGCTTCCACTCACTTATGATGGACTGGGAGGGCTGGTGAGGAACAAGTGGGATTCTGCAGGTAAAGAGCAGCTTTCATAAGTACTTATTTCTACATTTGTAAAAATTATGACTATTACTATGTAGATGGATAACACTCCACTCTTTCAGGTGACTCAGCTGGCTTCTGGCTACTGGGTCCTTTCTGTTCACCTGATCTGGGCTTCTTTTGCCCAAGCATTTTGGTCTTGGAAATGCTGATGGCCGTGGTTATCTGGCTTACACATCCCCTCTGCTCTGCTGCAGCGTGTTCTCCTGCAGGGACTGCTGATGCCAGCAGCTTCAGAGTGGGACTGTCTACAAGAGCTCTTGCACTTAAAATTCTGCTGTTAACAACATTCAAAATATGATCTGTTAATCAAAAGCATATTGCTAAGAATACTCCCAGTGCTTCTTGTGTTAATTCCAATGAAGAATAAACTTTCAGGGCAATATGTAAGTTGAGTAAGTTTTCAGTAAAAAATATACACAAAGAAAAGAAAATCTATAACTTTTAAGTAATCTAATCGAAAGGATACTTTTACAACCTGCCAAGTATATTTTGGGAATGTTGTTAAACTAATGAATTCTGAGGAATGACACCATTTAGATTCAATCTGATAATAAGCACAGAGACATCCCTTGTTGATCTCAGTTTCTTCCCACTGGGAGCCTTATTAAACCTGGTAGTGAGTCTCAGAAAGTTTTTGCTAGGAATGGGCTGTTAAGACCAAAGGAATGCTATGCCATTAGAGGTGGAAACAGGCAAAATATTGGTGATAAGCAAGAACATTTTGAGGGAGTTGGGAAATCTTAAAAAGACAAGGTTCCTTTTGAAGGGCAAATCAGAGGAATTCTCAGCAGTAAAATAGTCTTTGTTTCACATTCTGTTCAGCCCGTTTAACAGAAAAAATGAGATAACTTCAGTGACCAGTTGCACATCTCAGAGAGGAGCTCTTCAGCACAGTCCTGCTGTGATCATGTCATGACCAACGGTGCATAGCTTGTTTGCACCATTTCCTTACTGGAATATCTACTCATGAAAGGTGAAAACATTAAAAAATCAAATTAAAAAAAAAATCATTGTGTTCATGTATAACTGTGAGTAAAAGAAAAAGACACATTTCTCCATAGAAAAAGTTCATAATGAATAATTCAACTTGCTATACTAGTTACTGCAAGTCCTGCCCTAGTTACCCAGCTGCAGAATGATGAGTTAATGAATGCTACTGCTCTGACAGAGTGGGAGGAAGAGCATGATTTCAGTAGGCTTACATATATATGTCTTTCTGTAGTTTAAACTTCATTAAATGCAGTTATTAAAGCTGAAAAAGCACATCCTTAGTGTGCAGTACATGAGGTCTCCAATTAATTCAATTGTTGTTCCCTGTGTGTGGAGTTAAGCAAGTTTTTTATTGATTTGCTAAACCCAGTCTTTACTCCTTGAACTGGAAGTTACCTTTGCATATGTACTCCCCAAACAGTCAAGAAATGATAAAGGAAAAACCCCTAAAATTAGTAAGAGCTTGACCTGAAGGTCTGCATTGCATTTGTAATAATAAGCCTTTTGTCATCAAAGAGATTCCGGCTGAAGCCTGGGAGGGTGTAATTTCCTTGGGGGACACTGTACATATGATCCACAACGTTGTGTCTTCAAATAACCCAGCGCTGTGCTCTGCTGGGATGTGTCAAGTTACTACACTTTTTGTGTGTCCAGAAAAGAAGAGTTCAGGAGGGTTTTTAGCATAGGAAGCATAAAAATAAAAAATAAGGAAGAAAAGGAAGAAATATTTTCCTTCTCTGAGTGTACAGCTAAAGAAAAAAGTCCAAAACACACAAAAGGTAATGACAAGTTAGACATGGCACAAGTGAAATGGCTTTGGCACTTCAGGAAAACAAGACTGAGGAATGCAACGTGATGACTTCTTTCACCCACCTTCTTTTGTGCATCTCCACAAGCAGTGGCAATGGGACATCACAGCCTGGCACTGTCACCCCAGGTCAGTGATCTGCCAGGGTACGTGTTATGTCCCACTAGTGTGGTGTGATGGATGTTCACTGTGAGCTTGGAGGGCTTTGCTGAACTTGAAGGTTTTGGCCATTCTAAGCAGTGGTTGTTTGGAGCAGGCTGTTTTTAATGCTGTTAGCTATTTACAGTTGGACAGACATTTGCAGTGGTAAAATGAAATCAAAGCTGTATGCGTGCTAATGTAGCCCTTACCACTGCCACCATCAATTTTTTCTGCTTTACATTTTGATATGAACAATATTCCATTTATTGCTTTTGTATTCAGTTGGACGTTAAACTCTTGGGTTAGAAAACTTGTATTTTGTATCTGCAGCTACTTACGTGTTAGAAGCATTTAAGGGGAATATCAGAGATGCTCAGCTCCAGCCCAGCTCTGCTGTCCCAGAAGTTCTACCACTGATGCGTGGAAGAAATGTGGCAGCTCATGGTGCTTCAGAATATCTCCTCCACCAGTGCAAATAACACAACTCACACTGTCAGTGACCAAGCAGGGTTTGCTTTTGCACCTTTTGGAAGTTGATGAGCTTTTCTATTTACTCAATCCAGGACTAAATTGTTGAATTTATAAAGGTCTGAACTTTGGCACCTATTCTCACTGCACAGGCAGAGCTTCCCTGCTGTAAATTCTGTGCTTTCAATGCATGTCGGCTCATCTCAATCTGCTGAGAAGCAGTGTTTGCAGCAGCTTGTGGCTTGAGAACCTGTCCCTGAAGGTCAAATCAGAGGTCACTCTTCCAACTGCTAGTTGAAAAATCACTACAGCTGGGCAAATATTGCAAAAAGCATTTATCTATGAGAGGCCACGTGTTTGCCTCAGTGATACTTGCTTTCTGCAAACATTCACGTAAGCAACCTTTTGTTTGCACAGTAAAACAAAGTATTGCAAAGGCCGTACGCTCGCTACTTTCACTCGGCTATTTGAAAGGTCCTCCAAAGGCCTGGGACATACTAACAGAATAGAATTATTTGATTATCATGAAGTTTCCTTGCCCCTGAGGAATGGAAAAGAAAATCTTGAAGCATTGGAGGATTTGTGACAGAATTCTGACAGCTGATAATGAGATTTAATATCTTTATGCTTTTTGATCTTCATAAAATTGAGATAATCTTTCTTTAATGCAAAAGGGCTGATGAATACAAGGAAGAAATCACTGAAAACGGTGATGTTCTCAGCTATTGAACTGGTACAGACTATGGAGTAGGATACAGATTATAATGCTGATCAGTTAGTAGACACATCATTCTCTTTCTGGGTAAACTGCTCATAGAATAGAAGTGGAAAGTTTGAAAGAAATTAGGTTTGCCACTAATAAACTTCAGTGCTGATGTCTAGAACAAAAGAGAAGCCTGCTTTATAACACCCACACAAACATCTTCCTACCCCCTGACATTTGTACCCTCTTCTACCTATGGGGGGCTTTTCTACTGCCACCTCGCATCCTATTCTCAATCACCATTTTACAGAAAAGAACCAATTCCACTTGTCCTTTCCCTGAGTCTTTACATTTCGTCCCTTTCCTGCATTTTATGCACTTTGCCTTTCACAGCAACAGCTGTCTGTTCCCTGCCTATTTCTCACTCCATCCCCACACTCTGGCCTCTCTCTCCTTCACCCACAGCTTTGTGCCCCCCGGTCAGGTGCTCACAGCCCTTCTGTGTTGTGGTGCATGGCCAAGCCCCCACCTCTGCTCCAAGCAGTGCTCTTCTCTCACCTCTCACTGATCCCCCATCTGTATCCATTTATCACCACTTTCCAACTTGTCTAACCTTGCTTACCAAGTCGTTCTTTTTTGTAGCCAATTGAGAATTTTGCTATCAATGCCAGGCTTATTAACCCTAAGTCTTTTATATGGTATTGCATGGGAAAAGGGAAGAAAAAAAAAAAAAAGAAAAAAGCCTTGTGGAAGTCCAAGTCAATTATGTCTGCTGCCTCAGCCTGTCAGCTCTCATCATCACCTCCACTCCAAGGAGTTAATCATATTTGCTGAGGATGACCTACTCTTTGTAAATGGATCCTGCTGACTGCCCTTGTGTAGCTTGCCACTGTAAGAGCTTGTGTGGCATCTGTAATCTTTTCCAATGCCAGGGGATATAGGATAATATTTCCCTAATTTTGTCTTTCTTCCAGCCAACTGCCTCCTTATACCATTACTTTTTCACCTCTAGGAAGATGAGAGTCATTTTTCCCCTAAAGGCTTCTGCACAAATGACATTCCCTATAGCAGGCACAGACACACAGAGCACAGTGATGGCTGATGAGCTGCTTAGCTCCAAAGAGAAGATGTGGGGAGCACTTGCAGGCACCCAGTATGAGCCAGGAAAGGCTCAGCCAGGACCATGCCACCAGCCAGCAGCGGAGCTGGAAACAGAACTGGGGTTTCTGTGGCCTCCATCCTTCCTCTGATCTTTTTATCCAGTAAAAGTCCAGGTAGTCTTTTTGCCATGGTGTCCCCCAATAGATGAGCAAAAGGTACATGGCCACGTTTATTTGGTGGGGAATTTCTGTTAAAAAAGGCTAATCAGGCAGCAGCTTGGAAAAGCAAAGCTGACACGAGTGATGAATGTCTGATGGGGCAGAGGGCGATTGTACGTAATGAAATATGTCAATTCAAGTCATAATAAAAACAAGGAACTGAGGACCTGACAGGGAGGGTGGGATCCATCCTGGCTCGTGTGATCAGCCTGTGTCAGCTCCCATAGGCATAGGCTGTGCTGTGTCCCTCACTGTGGGAGGGAGATGTGTGTCCCCACAGCATGACCTGTCACAGGCACCACACTTAAGGTGTCTTTCTCTTTTGGTGAAGAAGAAGCCTCAGCAGCTGATTTTTAGGGGTCTAATATGAAGAGATAGCAGAAAGGCTTTTCTAATTATGGGTTTTGATATAGTGAAATGCTCCATTGGTTTTCTAAGAACAGCTAAAAGTTCTTAGAAACTTAGCCTTTTCATGTCCACCCCACAGCACCATGTAGAACGTGATCCTATCCCCAGGAGTCCCAGGCAGAAGAAGACAGTGTTGCCTCTGGATTGTGATCCCAGCACTGTGACTTCTGCCAGATGGAGCCTTGTGTTGTCCCTTCAAGGTTACCAGGGCTGAGCAAATGGCCTCAGGGAGCAGGGAAGCCCCACACCTGCTCATCTCAATCATCCAGCAACCACCACAGCCAACCTGCACCACAGCTCTCAGAATTACCACCTCTGAAGCACAATAACTGAATACGTGTAGTTTATGGCGTCAGGAATGACGGTGTTGGAAAGATCTGAGGTTATTTACTGTATATAGGGAAACTACGTAGAGGTTTTTGGTGTTTCTTTCTGGGCTACAGAACTGCATTCAAGACCAGCTCACAGCGCAGTCAGCAACAGCAGAGAAGTCCTGAGCATCAAGTGAAATCAAGCTTAGCTGAAAGAAAAGAAAAAACTCTGTCCTAAATATAATCCCCCTGGTGTAGGTTTGCACATCTTTATCTCCAGCGGGAAGCATTTTTATATCAAAACAGTCATTTTGACAAAAGGGACTGTTAAGTGTCACTTCTCGCTAGTTAGCCATGAAATTGTCCTTAATATGTGCAGATATTTCAAGTACCACATAAATGTCACTCCACGAGCACTTGTATATCTGGACCTGGATCTAATTGTTGCATGATGTGAGGAGCTGCATAATGATGAGATTCTCATTGTAAAATGAGGAGTATTTCACTGCAATTCATGGGATCGGATCCAAATAAGCAGCGCTCCGATTTTATTGAAAGGGGCATGGATCCACCTGTTCCATGTTAACTAAAAATCTGAGATCTCAACAGATCTTTATAGGGCATGTGATATTCAGGCTTCACGGGCTTTGCTGTATTTATTTATACAAATTAGGAGGTTTTGTGTGAAAAAGGTTTGTGTTGATCTTGGTATACATCCAAACACAACCTCTCATCTCCCCTGTTCCCTAAAACCAACTTTGAAAACCAACTTTTTCCCTTTTCTTCTTTTTTTTTCCATCATTCTTCCATCTGTATGTAGTTAAATGTAGAAGCCCTATGAAGCCTGTGTTGCCTTCCTCTGTTTTCACAGCAGGCTGTTATTGTAAGGAATGTTCCATGAAGTCGCACAGAGCACGCACTGCGTTAGCATCTGAGCAGGCAGTGTAAAAAATCAGATCTGATTCTGCCTGTGGAAGATAAATGAGCCGAAGTCCCCAATGCCCGAGATTTGGTCATCTCTTTATGAGTTCTGAAGTACCTATTAGCAGCTTTGATGAGTGCTAGGGGAGATGGAGTCTACCTTGAACAACGTTAGAAAGCTGAATCAAATCACTCGAAATATCCTAGAGGGAGAAACAGCTTGAGCTGCTTATAGACACTGTATCCTTCTCCTCTATTGCCTGTAAGGTTTATATGAACATTCCGGTGGGGGGGGGATGAAGGAAGCATTTTTCTCAGTGAAATCTCCCAGGATATTTTTCATGTCTCCAACAGTTACTTCGCCAGCAATTTTATGTATGTAATTAGTCAGTTTTGATGAAGCTTTTATCCCCACTCTGCCTTACTTCCACAAAGAGGTGCCACCTACTAAGATGAGGCTGGTGGAAAGTCCACTGTAGAGACCCTCTGCCAAGGGCACATCAAGGCAGCCCCAAGGAGGTCCTTTGGAAAAGCGTTATGTGTTTTCAAAGCACTATCATCAGTTTCTGCCTATCTGCCCTTCCAGGCTGGCATATGGATTGCCAGGCACTGCAGAGTA
Source organism: Gallus gallus (assembly GCF_016699485.2). Classification (NCBI taxonomy): domain Eukaryota; kingdom Metazoa; phylum Chordata; class Aves; order Galliformes; family Phasianidae; genus Gallus; species Gallus gallus. The sequence continues at coordinate 4,851,101 of NC_052551.1, forward strand.
TGGCCGAACAGTTAACACTGAGTTACTGTGGTTTAGGAAGTTGCCATGTGTCAGTGGAGCCACAGCAACTGCTTTTGGTTTTGTTTCTAGCAAAGCAGAATCACTTATTGTGCCACTGTAGATTCAGCTGGGTGCTTGCCTATTCCCAGTTAGAAAAGAGTTTGTCTTCATTGCTAAAGTACCTGGACGGCTATAAGCTGTGCCCCACATTGGTTGGTGTAGGGCACTTTAGAATTGGGCTCAAACACTCCTAAGCTTTGGCAGTTTGCTGCCTGTGTTTGGGAATGACATGGGCAGTGGTGGAGGCGGGGAGGTGGTGCAGTGGGACAGGGGCTGTGCACCCCGTGTTGTGCTGCATCTCCTCCGGGGTGCAGGGTGCTGGGGACCTTATGATGAGGTTGCATCTGTTTCACTGCAGGGCTGGAAGCTGCACCAGGGAATAAGCTCCCTCCAGGTCAGAGAAATAAGAGAGGAAAAACTGCTGCCTCCTTTGTGGGGGTTGAAATGGAGCCATGGTGATCCTACAGTCTGACCATAGGAAGCCTACAGTACAGTCAGTATTTTACCATCCCAGAAATTGAAGTGAGTTCAGAGGATAGAGATTGCTTCCTTCTGCCAACAGTTGTGCTGTCCCCATGCTTATCTGGACAGAAAGGCCAAAATGAGTGAGTTTGGAGAATCTGAGATTTTATGGTTGTAAAGCATTCTGGTACCCATACTTTCATTCTCTTTACATCAGGATGCCCAACTCTAGCCTCTCTGCTAACAGACCATAACCCCCTCATCCCCCAGTGTTGTATCTTGCAGAGCCACTTGAGGCCTTTTTCAAGAGAGATCTTGCTCAGGGCGCAGGCCCTGAGATCCAGTTGAGCACAGTTCATTTTCTTTTAAATGCATTCAGTGGATATTCCGAAGTGGATTTTGATGGCAGACATCTGTGCTGCTCATTCACACCCAGGACAGCTCAGAGCAGGATTAGCTGTGTGCAGGACTGATGGTTGGTAGCAACTCCCAAAGCCTTGAACATTGCAGAGCAGCAGAGGCTGTCACTGCCAGTGCTTTCTTCACTGCAGGGAGCTCTGTAAGTAATGTTCAGCCTGATTTAGGAGAAAAATGAGTTGAATTTGCAGCAAGAGTGACTTTTCTATAGTAGCCAATGAAGTGGTGCTCCAGGCAATGGTAAGATCTCGCCTGGGGCTGTGTGCAATGACTGTGGGGACTGGGATGGAAATTGTTGGACATAATGGGCAGGCACAGAGTTGGATGGCAACACAGCACAGAGGATCACTTGCCAGGAAATCAAGCGTTGCTTTATCCCTGTGGAGTCAGGACTCTGCTTCTTTTCTGAGATATATTTACTAATTCATTTATTGCCAGGTACAGGATAGTCCCTGTCTAAAAGTTATCATGCTTAGAGTGTCTCTGGGCTTCTCCATTGCTTTATGTCTTCATAACAAAAGACACTGTTTGTCTTTGCTTGTGCCCACCCTGTAGGCCACTGTGGGACCTGTGACAAATGCGTGCTGATGCTGTAATACTGCCAGTCTGTTTTGATTTGAAGCAGAAAAATCAGCCAATGTAAAGAGATTTCAGCATCAAAACACAGGAACTCTGATCTCTGTCTTATTTTCCGCAACAGAGTGGAGCAAACAGTGAGCACTGAGTTGAATTTTAAGCCCTAACCAAGAATTTCAGGGATATAAAATGATTTGATTTGAAGGGATCCTTACAGCCCTGCGCCTGCTGTGGGAACAAAAGAACCTCAGAAGCACAAAGGGAAGCCAGAAAAGCTTAGTTAAGCCCTAATGATTGCTGAAGGAAACCAGTAAAACTAAAAGGGGAAACAAGCCCCACTGTAAAGCCACCCACCCACTCCCACCTGATGGGGCTCCTCTATGGCCTGTGGTTTTGAGTGCCCCATCCTGCCCCATCCCAAGGGGATGCGGTGGCAGAGGTTTTGCTGTCCTTTGCAGAGCAGTGGGACCACTCAGCAGGAAATGAATTCTCCCAGTCGGCATTAGCTGGAGAGAAAAACTGGTCATGGAGTTTCCCACAGCTGCACCAAAGCAAAATAAGTCACACAAACACGTGGAAGTGTTCAGAACTGTGGGCCTTCCATGGCACCTGCTGACTGCACAGGATGTCCCTCTGAACCGGTGTCTCACCTCTTTCGAGGCCATGTCAGACTGCTGCTAAAACATAGCAATGTGGAGCAAATGTAAACTCTGCTGCAGGGAATGAAATGCAGCCTGGTAGGAGTAGGGCCTATGCAGCTGGAGAAGTGTGACCCCACATCTGCAGTGTGTTGTTAATAAGCTGCTGTAGTAATGACTGGCTCTTGTATTCACCCCAGGAGAAGGTGACTTTATCAAGATGAAAATAAACCTGGAAGTGATAATTTGTGCCCTGGAACCTGCTATGATGTTGTCCAGTCCGCTGGTCAGCACCCACCACAGCCTGGATGCTCTTGTCCTCAGCAATTGCCAGACACCTTGGTATACAGTCCTTTCATTTTTCGTTCTCTCTTTGCGTATGACTGAAGAGTCATAATTTAAACGTGACTAGGGACTAGTCTAAATGTGTGCTACAAAGGAGAGTAAAAGAGGGAAAAGTTTATGAGCTGCAGTAGCAGCTATCCAATCCTCTAAAGATTTTTTTGCATGGAAAGGCCACATGGGCTTCCTAAACTTTCAAGCTGCCTCAGACATCTTTGAATGGGCCTCCTTTGCCTGCTTGGCTCATGTGTACTCCAGATGTTGGTGGCCTGAAGGACAGAGGGAGCTTCCCAGCTCACCAGCCTGGTGTCCAGGCGTCCCACCATCCACCGCTTTTGCATATTTGGTTGCTACTTTGAGTTTCTCAGCACTGCAGCTGGGATTTTCATTAACTTGTGTGCTCTATGTGTCTCTTGTCAGAATATTCCTCCTTTTCAAGAAAGAAGTCGTTTAGAAGATATCTTCTGCACCTTCATCATGGAGGCACATAACACTAGTCTGTCTTTTCCATGCTGTGGCTGTCACATCATTTGGGGTCCATGCAGGACAGTGCAGTGACAACTAGCTGTTGCTCAACATCCAGCAGCAAGCCTTCCTGAGATCATGGCATAGCAACAAGTTCAGGCGGGTCTCCTTCATCTTGTGCTACTGTATCTCTTCAGGGTATTATCTAAGCTTTGTTATCAGTAAGGTAACGCTGCTGATTTTGTGATAGACAATGCCTTAGGGACAATGCCAGCAGCAAAATTATTTTACTAATGTTAAAAAGTAAGGATCTAACATTGTTATCATCTGTTCTGAGAAACAGTTCCAATCCTTGGGCTCCTCAGGCACAGCAGTTGAATGCTCTGCTGAGATTTTACACCTGGGTCTCCCTACAGAAGAAGAGTTGGTGGAATAAATGCAACTTATCTGACATACAGAGACACAAATTATTTGTCTGCTGCATCATTAAGTATACATATGCTTGTACTTGCAGCTTACTAATATTAACTGATGGCCTGAACAACAGGCCTTTACTGTTGCCAAAAAACCTCGCTTACTATTTTTTTTTGTCTTCTCTTAGTCTTTCCCCCCTTTTCCCTTTCCCTTCCCTTCCCTTCCTTTCCCTTCCCTTCCCTTCCTTTTCCTTCCCTTCCCTTCCCTTTCTGTCCTAAATCTCTCACTTTAGGCTGAACAGTCAGTGCATTGTCAAGGGGCCTGCACTAATCCCCTGAAATCCCCAAGGACTACTAGGGCTGTGTTAAGTGGGCTTCAAAGGCAGAAGGTAGAATGAGGTGTGATAGGAAACCAGCTCTTACTAACTGGTTCACTTCAGGCTAGCTTTAAATAAATTGCAGCTCTGAGTTGGCTGGACATTGACAGGAGTGCTGTGATATTTGTGGCTGCACTACAGAGAATTTCAGTTTTTTAAAGGAGGAATGGGAGAACCTGAAAGGACTCAAAGCTGTGAAATTGTAAAGCAAAAACAAAACAAGCCTCTCTGCATGGAGGATACCTAGACTTGCCTTAGGTTGTGCCTCTGGAAGGCAAAATTTACCTGGCTCTTAAGGAAACATATGCTATATTCCTTGTTATTTCGGTTTGGGTTTGGTTTTGGGGGCAGCTGAGCTCTTTGACAGAGGCTTTGATAAGATCCATAGAACCACAGATGGGTTTTTATGGAAGAATAATAGAATCTGAGTTCCAGGAAAAAGAAAAAGAAAAAGAAAAAAGTACTATTTGGCATCAATTTGGAGTCACCAGCTGCTGAATCTTGGAGTACGGGAGAGGTGGTGTGGATCTGATCCCCACATTAAAAGTTGTGAAGGGAAAATCTGAGTCCTGGACTTCAGGACTGCCAAAGCAGTATGTGGGGTTAGCTAAGGCTTTACTTAGGTCTCTTTATCACCTTACATTTCCACTGTAGGTACGTCTGGGTGTAAAATTGCACCTATTTTGCCTGAGCCACTAATTGTGTGGAAGACCAGAGTGGAGGCTTGATGATATCTGTAGCCTCCCTCTTAGTTCATTCAGACTAAATCAAATTTTAAGTGCAGCCTACTCCCAGCAGGCTCCTAAGAGCATTGATCAGACTCCTACTCTTCAGTTTCTTAGTCATGGTTTGAGTACTATATTCTTTCTCCCTTTCTCCAGGCGATTTTTCTACCCTTAATCACCACCAATAGAGATGCAGATTGCTATTGATGTTGCCATAATAGAAGACCACTGACATAAATCAACACAGAGAGCGATGGGATAATGCAGATTTACATCAGATGAGGCTACTTTATGCTTTTAAAGGCAAAGTCTTGAAAAGCTGCGGTTACTAGTCAGAATTTTAATTCATCAACAGCCACTTCAAGTGAGGAGGCCTGGAATGGAGGCATCATTTTATTTGGTTAAATAATGGTTAAGCTTACAGGTCTCCCGACTGGAACATCTTCATTTTCATCAGATTTGATTTAGTGAAATGCTGATGGAGGTGAAGAGCTGTCCTGCACTTACAGATGGCTGACCTGTCATTCAGCTAGGTGAGAAGTGTCTGAGGAACGTGGGTGGTGGGGCTCCCCTGGGAGCAGCTACATCCTCATCTGCTCCAGCAACTCCAGGTCTGTCCACAGTTGATGCAGATGTAATCTCACCTTCCATCACTACCAACAGTCTAAATTACAACCGCCGCTTGCAAGGCAGGAGTATGGTTTTAGCTACAAGGCTACTTTTCATTGCTCTGGTAATGTAAAGTGGCCATAGAGTGAATACAGTCATTATTTCTGCCTGCCCTAAGATTGTTTTGCATTCAGAGGGGTGTAAATAAGCTGTTGGGTGATTGAGAATCCAGTTTCTGCATACTGAGGAGCACTACGTCATCTGTGCACACTCATTTTTCCAACCACAACCATTCTTCAGTTTGGCTGTCCCTTTGGAGAGGAGAGGACACTCTAAGGTAGCAATTTTTAGATGAAACTCCGGCAAACACAGGGCCTGGGCATGAGGGGAAGTCCGAGGAAATGAGCAGTAAACTAAATAAGCACTGTGGAAAAAAATGCAAACCTCACAGTGGGCATTCCTGCTGGGTTTTCAGTAGAGGCAGTGCTGTGTACAGCACATCCACCACATTTCCCATCACGGCTCGCTCCTCTCACATACAGGCCTTTGTTAGCAAGGCCATGAGTCAAAGCGACCGTAAATGACGTGAAGCCACAGGAGAGTTAAATCAGAAGCCAGGAGGAATTAGGGAAAACAGGGGGAACTGGTTAAATGGGCAGCAGCAGGGCAAGCAAAGCGTGAGAGGCCATGGGATGCTCGGGGGGCATGGGCAGGCCTCTGTTCTAATGAAGGGCTGGCACTTCCCTGCTGCTGCCTCACACACTCCTGCTGTTCCACCCAGCCTTGCCGTGCTGCCAGCTGTGAATACAGCTTGTTCAGCAGCACCCATCATACCACTCCTGAGCAAGATGGGGCAGGCAGACATCCTGCTGGCAGCCCTGGCGGAGGGGACAAGGCTGAGTTCAGTCATGTGCCACTTGCAGTGCCTTCAAGGCTCATAAGAAGCACAGGCAGCAGCAGCCAGCTCCTGGCCTTCATCCTTTCCATCAGGCCTTCTAAGGAAAGGGCAGCTCACCAGAAGAGTCAGCACAATCAGCCTGGCATATCCGGGATCCTGCTGCACGTACCAGGCGTAATCAGGGAGGCTCACATTGGTAACACACCCAACTGGGTCATAGGAGAGGTGTGCAGGAGAGCCAGGCCTGTGGGGAGGGAAGGTTTGCAGGCAAAGCAGCCATCACCACGGGGAAATAGGTTTGTGCTCCAGCATGCTGAAGATCTGTTGTGCTCACATCTGTCAGGGCTTTATTTGTATTGAGACAGAGCACCCAGATAACAGCTAGCAGTCCCCACTTGTAGGTAGTGACACGATGACTCGACCACTTTGCAACAGAATGTAATATATGGAGAAAACCATCCCTCTGGTTTCAAGCATTTTTCATAGAAAAGTAACAAAATAGAAAAAAAAAAAAGCCTTCCAAGTCCGGATGACTGCTCCCAAAAATATCCCAAACAAAAGATAACTTTGAATAGCAAGAAAAGTTTCTGCTTTTTGGGAGAGAAGAGGTGAGCATGCATATTTTGTGTCTGTGCCAAATACTCAGCTAAACAACTGCCACTGAATCTGCAGCTTAAAGGAGAAGTTGAGGCTGCAGTAACGCTGACCAATGACCCACCATCCTGCCCTCCTGGGATGGGTGAACCCAAGGAGAAGTCAGAACCGTGGGCCAATGCTGATAGGGTGGGGATAGCCAAAGGGATGGGTGCTGACCCTGCAAGTCATAGTCATGCCCTGCTCTGTTCCTGGGGAAATGCTGCTGTGTGTCACCTCTTTCAGGTCAAACAACAAGGCACAACCAATCCCAACGGCTGCGAACTTCCCAAGGCTGTACCTTTCTCATTGTCTGCCTTTAAAATGCTGTGTAATTCCTGTGCCGTGAGAGTATGAATGCTAATGACAAAGAAAAGCAAAGTCACTGAGCTGTTAGACCCCACTGTGTTATCAATGCGGATGTATTCTTCCTGCCTGCATGCTGCCAGGTGTCCTCCCTGCCAGCTGGCAGAGCTCCATCCACCAGGGATGGCCTTGTGACTGTGCACAAGATATATCTGTCTGCTGGCCCAGCTGAAAGCTCCAAAGACAGTAGCTGACCAAGACAGAGAGAGGAAAACTGGCCCTCAGGCAGAGCCTTTGGTGAGATTCCCACTGACTTTGCACTAGCAGTTCCAAGTTTTCAATATCTTATGAAAAACTGCAACAGTAAAATACTCTTAGGATGAGTGGGTGGAAATCCAATACGCTAAATGCCTCATCAACGTTTAAAATACTGCTTCATCTCATCCAACTATGCACACTTAGGGGTGCAAAAGGTGACGAATGTACACCTGATGATATCTGCAATGCAGGGTATGATGCCCAACAGTATCTCCACACAGCAGTAGGGACATAAAACATACCCAGACCAATTCCTGTTCAGGGTAATAGCAAATGGATCATAGAATTCGTGCTTTTCAGCCCTAAGACAGCTTGTCTCCTGAAATCAAGTCATTGAAAAAAAAACACTTTTGAAAGCTGTAGAATGCAACATCAAATTTGACTTTGAATACAGGCTGATACAGTCCCCTGCTGTCACAGTCTCACTCACTCCCCTGAGAGCAGGTTGCTTAGCTGGACTCCTACCTAAGATCCATGCTTTGGTCCTTCTGGCTCAGTGTGGTAGTTTAGGACAAATAACATCCAGCTGTGAGTTAGCAATCAAGCCTTTCCACCTGCAGGAGAGTGCTTGGTGCTGGTTGTTTAGCAAGCAGTTGATGGCTACAGCTCAAAGTGGACAGGCATCTGCTTCAATTGGTAGCTTTAGTAGCTTCCAAACAATTTATTGGAGGTTAATGGTATGAGAAGAAAGCCTGTCTAGCATTTGGTTGTCAAATAGTTACTGTATTTTTCTGTCCCAGCATTTAATCTTGCACTGGGAGAGGGATCCTACTGCTAGCAGATGACTACAACTAGTCAGTGACAGCTTTGCCCTGGTCTTGACTGAAGCCTGAGTCAGGACCAGAGTTAGCTTATAATTAAAAGCCCCCCAGAAATAGTTGCAAGAGGGAGAGAGAACGTGAATGGGAAAGAGAAAAAGATGGTGCATTAGGTGAAACAGCTTTGCTTCACTCTTCTGAAACGCTAGGAGCTTTATTTTGTGCAAACCGCCAGTGGTTTCCCAGTTGGACACATAAAATTTATTAGAAAACCCTTAAAACAGAGTCAAAATTGACCACAGAGCTCTCCCTCCATTCATAGTAAATCCATCTTTATTAAAAGTGAAGTGGTGGAGAAGGCAAACTTCCCATGTCCATTTCCAGTTGTTCAGTTACTAACCCAGTCAGTGACAACTGGTGAGTTGGAGATTTATGACATAAGAAAAATTAAACACATCCTTTCCTCAGAAGATTGTTCTAGAGAGCGTAATTACACAAGTACAGTCTTAAGCTTATTATCTCTTTTTTCCTTGCTTTATCTCCCCTACTCCTCTTCCTTTTTGCACTACTACATTTCCTACACATGTTCAACAAAGTTGAAATGATGTTTTGATAATGGACACACAATGAACATTTAAGAGGGCTGGTTGACAATGTGAGACTTTGTTAAGGAAAAGAGGATACAATGAATAACATTAATGGAAGTCATTAATGAAGGGACTTCCCCCCCCGAGAAAGGCTACTTCTTAATGCTGCTCAGGTTTCCTTCTCTATTTAGCCAACGACACTGCAGAGGTCAAATCTACTGTCGGGTCTTACTTGGTGATGCATAATGAAACTGAGGTCACTAGAGAATTTGAGTTGGATTAAAAAAATAAAAACCAATATATCCAAATTAAATTTTGGTTTTGCTACTTCTGTTCTGTGTGTGAGAGAAATTCCACCATTGTTTTGGTGGTTGATGTTCTCCTACATTCTGCCTCTTAAAATAATTCAAAAAGTAAAAAAAAAAAAAAGGAACAAATCCGTTGTAAATATCTTCTTGCAAGTTTTAGGGAACATCAAGAGCAGCACATTTCCCAGTGGCTGCAGGAGCAGCAAACCCAGTTCTTGATTGCTCTCCACCCCATCTCACCCCTCTGATGACAGGGTTTCCCAGCTCCAGCCTGGCTTGGAGGCCTTCATCTGTTAGCATGGCAAAATGCAGCTTCAGCCACCTGTGAGGTACCTGGAAGCTGCTGGGAAGATTAGCAGCTGGGTTTGCTTTGTCCTCTCCACTCCCACCTTTACCCGCTGTACAAAACTCTTGCCCAACTGGCTGTGCAGTGGATACACTGTATGTTCCTGTGTCTGCCATGAAGGAGCAAACTGAACAAAGTAAGTATTAATTTTCCTGCTGAGTGCTGGAGCACAGCAAGCCCAGTGAACAGGTGCAGGGTGAGAGCAGAGCTGGTGGTAGGGCAGGGTGAGGAAGAGGGGGAAAGTCTTCTCCTTTAGCAGCAGTAATGTAGTAGTAGCATTTTGCCTTATTGCTGAATTGCTTTTCACTAGAATAGCATGTGGAGGAAACCCACGCTTCAATACCTCAATTTCCTTAATGATGGAGAAATCCTGAGATGAGTTATTCAATGTCCACATCCTTCCTGTTGTATGCATCCTGTCTGCAGCTTCTCAGTGAAATAAGTGGATTTTTTTTTCCTTCCCTTTTCCCCCTTTCTTGTACCCTCTCTCCCCCTGCGCTGCACACTGTTACTCACACCTTCTGTTTGCCCAGAGAAGCAGGCACACCTTCCTCCGTAGCTCACTGAGGCTCAGAAGTGCCATTCCTGAGTGCCTTAGAGATTTAGTGTCTGTAATGCCCCACACTGACAATCCAGACAAGTCTCATATGAAGCTTGCGTTATTTCTCACTATCACTGCTATTGGGCAGAATGGATTGAGCCTCAGTTTCCCTTGGATAAGTTGAGATTCAATGACTTCAGAGGACATCTGGGGTGCTGTAGAGAAGAACTGGGCTATGTGCTCTCTTTTAGTTGTTCTTTCCCCCTCCAGTTTCTCTCTCCATATTTAGAGAACATCATTTTATGATATGGCCATTCAATATGAAGTGTTCAGTAAATAACATGAGATGTCTCCTCACAGGAAGGTTACAGACACCCTCCTGGTTCAATCTCTTTCTCCTCTCCTTTTACCCACGGTCTTTGTCATATGCTTACCTGTCTTTTCTTTGAGCTCAGAATGAATCAGCACAGTCCTTACTGCTGCCATACTCAGGGCTACTGAAAACACATTCCAGCTTACACTACTGTTACTTTTCTTTCCAGGGCCCAGGAAAATCAATTACCTATGAAGTGCTCAGTTAATTTTACCTGCTTAATGCTGCCAAAACATTTTCAGTATAGGAGCAATTCTCTACTAGACTTTTTGGGGGAAGAAACTGCCCACATTGACACAATAGGTATTAAAACCAGCATATACTCCATAGGAAGGGAAGAAGAAATTTTTAGTTTTGTTTAAAAGATGTCAGGTTTGGAATGTTTTCCATGACAAAGTCACGGCTACCTGAAGCCCAGAGCTATTGAGAGTATTTAATAAAATAAAAGCCTCTGCATCTATCTAAACAGCACCAAAAGTTGAGATCAGTTACAAGAATCAAATACCACATGAATGAAAAAAAAAGGATGTGAAAAAAATGAGATTTTTAATGTAGTGCTATGTTACCACATATGGTTACACATGCAGTGTTGGGGGGCTATCTCTGTAAACAGCCCTTTTACTGGCTTTTAATGGCACCAGATGTCTGCGTGGTAAGGAGGAAGAAAGGACTGCAGTCAAAATGGGAATTGGGCCCTGTGGACTAGTTGAGCCCCAGAGCTGTAGAAAAGCCTCTTCTCTTCCTACAGCATCACCTCCAGTATTAACTCGCATATGAAAGTGGAAGATGCTCTGGGTTTTCAGACATCACCATTCCCTTACCATCTGCCCGAGGCAAGGCTAACATAGTTACACCACTGTTTATGCCTCATTGAGTCTTAAGTCATTACATAAGCAGTGTAGCAAAGCCACTCTGATTTCTGTTGTCATTGGTCTTTTTCTAGGAAAGAGCCAAATATGTTGCTGTTTTATGTCAGCAAGAGACACCAGCTGGACCTGAAAGCCAGAGTGCAGAACTGTTCTCACGATCTCACTGGGCCAAGGACAGAAATCGTGCTAGAATCATAGAATCAACTATTAAGGTTGGTAAAGACCGCTAAGATCACCCAGTCCAACCACCAACCTGCATCCCTCAGTGGGACATCTCCATGTTTCTTGAACACCTCCAGGGACCATGACTCCACCACCTCCCTGGGCAGCCTATTCCAAAACCTCCAATGGCAATGCTGTTGTCCATTTACAGGGACCGTGTCACACAAGCCAGTGGTGAGATAAGGTTTTTGGACTTAGTGTAGTATAAATTTATTCTTGCATCTTTGTAGTAACACATTATTAGGTACTCCTCCAAAATGGAAATATACTGTGCACAACCTGGCTTCCCAGCTGCTGCTGAAGTTGTCAAAGTTGATGCTAACAATTATCACAGACAGAAACAGAGCAATTTGTGAAGCATCATCACAAAACAGTTTTCTGTAGCCACAACATAGAATCATAGAATGGCCTGGGTTGGATCATCCAGTTTCAACCTCCCTGCTATGTGCAGGATCACCAACCACCACACCAGACTGCCCAGAGCCACATCCAGCCTGGCCTTGAATGCTGCCAGGGATGGGGCATCCACAACCTCCTTGGGCAACCTGTTCAGTGCGTCACCACCCTCTGCTCTTCCTTCATCATGTCTGTTTCAGGAAGGACTGCCAACATCCAAAGACACCTGTGCAGTGAATTCCAGAGCATCACCATTCCAGTACTCAGGAGCTGGGAAGTGCTCTGCCACGGTGAAGTGGCTTACTGGGAGATCCTTGTTTTGACAGTGCTGCCAAGGTTGATGTCCCAAAGAAAGGAAAAAAAGCCTGCTGGCCTAGGGACCCTGTTTCCTGAAGGATCCCACAGTAAACTGAATCTTCTTGCTAATTTAACAGCTTTTGGCATAGTAGGCTTCTCTATATTTCTCTTCATTTGGATTTTTTTGAATTACATATACCTTGCTGTTCAGAAGAATTAGGAACTAAACATTTTTTAGATAGATACTAAAATCTCAATGACAATATTCAACAAACACCAGACCTGAAAATTCACCACTTCAGAGAGGTGTAAGAGTCACGCCTGTTCCACAGCACCTACTCTCTTCTCCTACAGAAACAAGGGTATCATCCAGATGGGGCGGCTGAGAAGCAGCTCAGCTCCTTCATAATGATCAATAAATTGGCAAACCCAGTCTATAAGGAGAAATAATTACTGTAACACAACAGAAAGTGCAACAAGACAGCAGAGCAGCAAGATCTCAGGCTGCAGCAGGTGAGAATCTGCTCAGACATAACAGCAGTAGGTGCAAAAGTAAAGTAAAGATGCTGCTTACCTTCAGAAGGCCTGAAAGGTCCTCAGGTAGCCAGAGCTCTCCAGATGAAACATACTCACTTGCACTACCAGCCCTTAAATGAGGTCTGGGAAGGGGTGGATCCTGGCTCCACCCCTTCTGGTCATTCAGATGCATTGCTTTCACCTGAGCTCCCCTGGTTTGGCCCTGCCTTCCACCAGGTGTTCAATCACTGGTTCAAGCCATGACTTAGCATTTCCACTACAGTTACTGTGCATTTTTATCTCATTATTTGCAGGAGGACGTGTGCTGGAAACCTCTGGTACCCATCACATATGGAATGGTGTGCACTGGTGGCACTCTGAGTCACAGGAGAAAGTGTTGTCCATAACTGTGCACAACAGATGCTGCATTGCTTCGCTGTGGTCCATCAGAGAGGGAAAGGTGGACAAGTACCAAAAAACTGTGTGTGTACTCACTTCTATTGAGATGGTTTGTGCGTGCCTTCCAGAGGGCTGTCACTGGGTTCATCACTCTTCATCTCCCTCTGACACTGACACAGTCTGGGATCACCCACCCAACAAATCAAAGAGTTTGGTTTTCTTCTTCAAAAGGATTTTTAGGCCCAAGGGGAAAAAATAAAAACAAAAAAAGATCAGTGACAAACACATAACTACAAACTTTTTTCTCAAACTTTAAAAAATGTAAAAGTCTGCTCCTTCCAGTTCAGAAAAATAACTTGCAGCTACTTGGGAAGCCAGCACTCACACTGCCAGGGACTTCTTGGGTGAAGGGCAAAGCACAATGGCATCCACTGTGTGGATGGAAACAGGCTGGTGTAAGCCATGTGTAAAATACATACACAAAGCTTTTGCAGGACAGGCAGGACTTAGAACAAAAGTAGATGGAGATGTTGCTGGATGCATAATGCCTCCTTCCCTTTTTCAGGAATCCCTTCCCATTCCCTGTACCGTTCCTCCTTCCTGAATTTGAACTGCAAAGAGAACGGATTGTGGAGAGAAGAACAGAGGCGATGCTCAGCCCCTCTGTATCCCTGTCATAATGAGCCATGGGCTTTTTGGCTCAGGGGACAAGCCAGAAACATCCACCAGAGCCTTCTGTTTTTGCTCCTGTGCTCTGCTTTTCTGTAAAGGTCTAAAAAGCAAATACCTTTGGGAGCCACTATTATTTAGTTTTGTTTTTTGGAAAGGAAAAAAAAAAAAAAGGAAAAAAGAAGAATGATGACGACTCTCCTGTGCTTTTTCAGATCATGCACTTTTTATCCCCCGGCACAGTTCGTAAACAACAGACTATAAAATAGAGAAGAGCAGTCCTCAGATGTAATAAATAGAATATGGATCCGATCCAGCATTTTAAGAAAAGATAGTTCCACTTACTGCAATAGAGAACAACGATGCCAGGACGAGATACAAATAGCTGTAATATTTTTTGTGTTTTTAAGACTTTTGCAGAGAATAATCATAAATCAGGCTTCGGAAAATTCAGTATTTTTACCCACAGAAAACTATTGCCAGTCCGCAGCAGCAAGTCGACCCGAAGGGAGATCACACGGCTGGGAATTCATTTATAAAGTGACTGTCAAATTTGAGTCTATATCCTCTAACACATACCATCTGCAATCACATCTCCAGTCTGTCTCTGCGCGCTGTGTTTGAGGGAACAACTGTATAGAAGTATTGTAACTTGTCCCTATTGTGTGGAGAGGTACACCTGCCACTTCATCTCATTTGCTTTGACACCAGATCCTTTCAGCTTGTCACTGCCTTGGGAGGAAGGCTCATCCCCAGCCATGTATTTCTTAGAGCTGATTCACATCTGAGGAAGGAGGCAGAGCTGTGGCTCTCTGTGGCCCTGCAGCTGGTTTAGTCATTTCCACCAGTGCAAAATGGATGCTAACAGGCAGAGCGGTGAATGGTTATACAAGGTGCATTGGCAATGGAGAGCAAGACACTGGGAGTATTGATTTAGCAGACCGTGAGTGAGTTCTCCTTGTTTCTTTTAGAAATGTTCACAAAGTTCAGTGCCAAGAGCAAAGATAAACAAATTTATCATCCAACGGTGGAAGGGAAAAAAAATCGCCACTCTGGAAATTCAGTTCTACAAGCTTTTGTAACACTGAACATAAAGGGATAGCAGAGGCAATATTCATTTTAGTCCTTGCTGTGGTGGTGGACATATATTAGCTACTGGAAGCCTCAGAGCACTACTTAAGTGATTACAAACTCTGTACATGCAGTTCAGTAGTCACTAAGCTATGGCCACCTCTGGACTGAAGCAGTGCAGTCATTAGTTCAATCTGGGACACTGGGGGGGGATATTTTGGCAATTATTTCAAATTGGAAAACGCCAGTTGATTGAAAACACAGGTGGTGATCTGAATGTCAAAGCTGGGGTCTTTGCATAGTTTGGTGGGAGAACAGGGGGAAGGGAATTAAACCAGAGTAATATTTTTGCTGTTGAATCTACTGTGATTTACATTAAAATGTAAATGTTTTGAAATTAAAAGAAAACATTAAAAATTTATATGCCAAAAAAGTATTATAAAGGGAAGCTCATAAAAATGATTTGTTTATACGATCTGAATCCTTTTAAGTTTCAGATCTCTACCTTTCACTCTGTATCTGGATAGGAAAACTCTAGACTGAGAGTTGTTTGTGGGTTGGAAAAACTGCTTCCTGCCCACCTCTCTTGGCAAACCGCTGTGTTTCTCTTTTGCTGCCAAAACTTCAAAAAGCAATAGGCAATGGTTGGATCAGAGTTGATCTTCTGCATGAGAAACCCTCCCAGGATGTACATTTCTTCAGAAGCATGTTCATGGCCATGGGAATGTTTTGAAAGGTGAGGTTTCTCTAATAACTCCTGTGGCTTCCTCACCGTGGGAAGGTAAGCAAGCAATAAATATGCCCTCCTAGACCTCTTCCACGTTTGTTTTTGCTCTTCTGCAGGATGAAAACATTTGTCTGACTGGTTTTCAGATGGGAAATTGCCATGTCCTTGCAGCCAGGCAGCCACGACACAGATGGAGGGACATGCTGTGCACTGTAGTTCTGGGAGCTTCCATGATGCCTCGAGTCTATCTTTGCCTTTTTTCCCTATGAAGAAGGCTTGAGGTTCAAAATAGAGACCATATCCACGCATGTTTCCTTTGAGCTCTTACCTCTGTCCCTGTTCCTTATTGCAATCTCTGGGTGAAACACCACCACAAAGCAGCTTGGGTGCCTTCTTATTTCAGTTCCAGCCTCTGAACTTCTCTCCGAAACCTCTGAAAGTAAACATTACTGAGGTTTATTTCGGACTGGCAGTAGCATCCTGGCCATTTCCTTCATTTAAGGAACTGGAGAAACCAAACGTAAATTAAAACCCAAAACCAAACCAAAACACCTTTGCTGACAAAGTCTGGGGAACCCATGGAAAAGTGTGTTCAAACAAGGTGACCTCAAAGCAGAACTTTGTCTCCACTCTGCAGGAGAAGCATGAGCTCAAATGTCTGGATTGGTGCAGAGAAAGCCTGAGCAAAGTTATTATTTCTAACCCCAGGGCAACTTGAGTATGAAAGCCTGGATGGTCTGAATGAGTGTCATCACAGCATCTACTCATCAAAGTACAACTGAGATGGCCCTTGTTAGTACAACATCAGTATGCTTCACAGCTCCCAGTAGTGAAAAGTGAGCAAAGCCTTGACATCTGCAGCATCCACCACTGCAGTAAGCAAAGGCAAAGGCCATAATCAACTTGGGAAAGGTACTTTGGTCCAAAAGTAATGCCTCCTATTTCTTTCTATGGAAATTACAACTGGTACAAAGGGCACAATAACACTATTTGAGAGGGCAAGTTCTCAGCTACAAAACAGTGTTTTTCAACACATTCACCACCATTAGTGTGGATGAGCTGATCAAGATGTTCTTCGTTTCATGGTGTGACAGCTGTGCATGGCCATCTGGAACATGGCTTGTCTTCCAAATCACTGTCACCACTGCTGAAATGCACCACCCATCACTTTTCTGTGCACACATCCACTGTTTGATCTCCATAAACATTCAGCAAGTGTCAGTGAATGTCAGTGGGTACCATTTTTTCCATGTGGAGGAATTTGATGACACACTGTCGCTTCATACACACTCCCATGTCAGTTGCCATTCTTTCAGACTGCCCCTCTGCTGCCATCTGTCACACAGCAACAAAACAGAACAGAGTATGGGTGGGAAGATCCAAGCTCTACTGCCATATCACCAACATCCGCCTCTGATGTTGTGAACCAACACAATGAAACATGAGGCGTTACTTTTGGAGCAGTGCTCATACAAGTTACTAGAAAGATGAAAAAGCAATAATATAGTTCTTTTTGAAGGGAAGAAACTACTTGGGGGACAAGCTAGAAAAGGAAATCACAACAGAGCTGACTGAAGACTGAAGAGCCAAGATCTGACCTTCTGACCCCAAAGGGTCCCTTTCTCTTGAGATGACCTACCTAATACTGAATACATCCTGAACACCATATTCAGATTTCTTGAGTTCTCAGTCCGGACATGATGCTCAGATTGGAAATAATTTGCCCCCACCTGTTTGTAAATCAGGTCTGGAAGTGCCCACTGGCTCTGGCAGGGCTATTCTGAGTTAGCCCATGTTTGTAGGACAGCGGGGAGTTGGGGATCTGCATGGAGCAGAGAAAGGCAGGTGAGGAAAGGCTCCCTTCTTGAAATGAGAATGGCACAGCGACCTGTCTGGCTTGGAAATCAGGGCCAGTTTGCTAGTTGTCTTGTCTGGCTGCGTGCAGAATGAAAGCAAGCATCGTGCTATCAGGTGCTTTCATGTCTTGTTACCCAGCATCAATTCATGCACGTCTTTGTTCTCCCTCTGCTCCCGCAAGTGCAGGAAGGATCAATCACAGAAATATTTTGACAGGAGAAGGGGTGTTTTTCTGTCTCTCTTGCCATGCCAGGCTCTCAGACCGGGAGGGGACGCAGGGTGTCAACAATGATAAGCAGGAGGGGAGAAGACGCCTGGCACTGTGAGAGTTCAGGCTGGGACAGTTTGATCTCTCCCATAGCATTTGCAGTGCTTGAAGATCACTGCTTTTGACACGTTTCTCCGGCTGCTGAATGAGAGGATTTACTTGGGTGAAATTTAGGCCTGAGGGGGACATGAAAATCATATTCATAATTTGAAGTGACATGTGATTCAGGATTAAAAAGCTGGCTGGCAGAGAAAAGAGCTGAGGTTATCCTTTTGAGCTGTGCTAATGCAGAAAACTGTGTTTTTAATCCTGTTTTAAAAAGGCCTAGAAGGTTTCCAGCTGGGGCAGTTAGAATATAAAGGAGAGGTAAAGATAAGGAATCCCTTTTTCAAAAGGGGAAAGGAAAACAACAAAACAACAGCAAAAGATCAAGTTCTGCTTTTGTTTTTCCTCTGATAGCAAATTGAAAGCTAACACAGGAGACGTTTCTAACCTCTCTGCTCCTTTGTCTGGCTCCTTGGAGCGCCGCTGAGAGCGGTCAGTGGGACAAAGCACTGGTGCTAAGGGCAGTGCTCATGGAGCTGTGGGTGTTAGTGCCCCCAGTTGGTGCACTTTCCCACCAATGGGTTCCAGCTGCATGGCTCCCATCACTGCCCAAGAGCTGCTCATCCACTGTGCTGTGAGCACAGGGCAGAGAGGTACCCCCAGCCCACTTAGCTTAGCTTTATGCAATTAGCCTCTGCTCCCTTTCATGTCACTTCTCCTGAGAGGCTCTTCATTATAGCAAGACGCTGCACTGGCATCACTGCTTACTGTGCCTTTTATAACTCATTTTAAGATCTTGGCTGATCTTCCTCTCGATCCTTATTTTTATTCTTTTGGTCTGTCTTTTAGCTCTCACCGGACTGCAGAGAGCTGAAAGGTTATGAAGAAGAGGGGATGTAGGGGAGAGTGTAAGGATGGGAAAAGAGCAAAAGAGCAAAAGTCTTCAAGAGCAACAAAGCTAATAAATAACGTCATTAATTTTTCCTACTCCAGGTTCATGAGAATACGCTCTTTCTTTTCTGACAATATTATTTGACTTCTTTCATTAGAATAATTTTCAGCACTGTGAGGTAAAAAGGCACCTTTCAGTATAGCTGCTTAAAGCACGGGAAATGGTTGCACGTACTGCAAAGAGTGGTCCACACTCCAAAGCACGACAGATTTGAAGCTAGAGATGTGTCTGAAAGTAATGTGCAGACTGAACAACAAATTCCACAATCACAAATTAACATGTTAAGAATGTTTTGCCGTATTTGCATCAATGGTTTCTGAAAGGCTGAGGTTATTTCTTACGTAATTTTGCAAAGTAGAATTTCACAATGGAAATGGTAGCTTTAGTTGAAAAGCTCCGTTATAAATACAGGAGTTGTTTGGGTGAGATTTTTTTTTTCCTACCTTTTACTGCACCACATAAAGTCCATTTCAAAAACTGGGTTTGAATCAAATGAAAACACAAAGTCATTGTGATCTGAAAAATGTGACATTTTCCTGTTTTCCAGAGCAGGCTTCCATTAGATTAATACCCTTTCCTCTCCTCTCAAAAGCTCTTTTTAGATGAAATAGTATTTTCTAATAAAAATCAGCACTGCGAAAAATAAAACCTTTGCCCAGCTTTGTTCAAAGTCTGTGACTGGAACAAACCACGCGAGATCAAGATTTCAACCTCTCTGTCCCTCGAGATATCATTCCTTCCCCTCCTCTGGAAAACTCCTCAGAAGGGACAGAAAAGAAATGAGCCAAAGGTAGAGAAGGTCAATGAGAGCCTTTCCGTGTATCGACTTTGGGTTTGGGGATCGCTCTGGATCAATAGGTTGCTAGTATTTATCTAATAGCCTATACATCACATTTAAAGATGCCATCATACATGCTTTTAAAATCATCCTGTGGAATTCAGCAGAAGTTTATTCAGCCCTCCTGTCATGACTAAAAATGAGTACTTTCTATTTTTATCTTGAAAGAGCAAGCTCTGCTCCACGCTCCCAAACACTTTCTAGCAGTCAGGGAGAGGAAAACCACACTGAAGTCTGAACAACCTCTGTCCCCAGAACTGTTTTCACTCATAGGCTGAGCACAGCTGATATTGGATCATTAAGAGACCATAAACATGAAAGCCAATGATGCTGTTTTTTCACAGAGACACTTTTCAGGGTAGAGCTGCACTTTCAGCATGACAGCCTTGGCTGCTGGCCAGCCAACGACACAATCCTCCTGGGAGCTCTCTTACAATTGCTGGGTACACTAAGAGTACATGGTGCATATTATATATAATCAGGGAAGCAACTTCTCCCTTGGGTTCTTAATAGAGTTTCCTGCCTTAACAGCTCCATTGGTAATTTTTGTTTGTTTTTTTGTGCTTCAAGCGTTGGCACATCACAAACTAGACCTATTTGCCAATCACTATCTGCACTGCTGTCTCCAAAAGACACTATCTGGGGGGACTGATGGGAAATGACTTATTAGGTTGTGTAGTCTAATACTGTGCCAGAGATACTGTGTACTGCACAGTGCTGAGAAGCTGTGCTGAGGGTGTTCAGCCAACAAGGGGCAGCTGAAAATGCTTTTTGAAGGACAGCGCGGGAAGTGCCATCTTCCAGTTTGGATGTCTAATTGATTGTTTGCATGTATGATTGCCACAGTGTGGTCACAATTACAGTAATTATATGGCTAAGTGAGACATGCAATTGCATGTGCCCTGTGCTAGAAATCTGGACGCAGGTAATTGCCAAAGACCACAGGGAGACGGCTCGGAAAGGAGATGCAATGCTGTCCCTAGGCTGGAGGATGCGCTCCCCTCCTGCCTGCTGCCTCAGCTTTTCCATCTCCTCACTCAGAGGAAAGGAGGCTGAATCCTGGCCCGGGCACCTCCTCTTGGACCTGTGTGCCCAGCAAAAGTTTCTGAATTGTTTTTGAAATCCGAAATGATGAGGTGAGGCCAGCCTCTTTGGGCATGGCTTTACGGAACTGCACAGGGAAGACACTACAAATAGGAGCATCACATGTTATTAACTGCATTCCCTGAGAAACTCAAAACCAACTGAGATCATCTTTATTCATAGGAAAAAGTCCTCGGCCTATTTGTAAAGTGCTTCTCTGTGTTACTGTTAACAGTTGTTGTCTCACTGTGTATACTGAGTTTTTATCCAGCAGCATCAAAAACGAGATCAAAACCTTTTGTTTTAACTGGAAGTTTCACAGAAGTCATAATTTCAGGCATGAAATCTTGCAAAATGTGCTCGCAGTTCCACTGTTGAGAATAAATGTGGCATTTCATTTTATCATTCATGTTGTGAATTTATAAAAATTGCATCAAATGTGATTAAAAAGCCCTTCCTATATTGTGTTGCCATTTCAAGTCAGGCTGTAATCATGCAATCATTGCAAAAAAGAATTTCACAGGCACACACACACCATGATAGATGTATTCAAAGACAACCAGGAATCTGTTTTCCGTGTACTATTTTAAGTATCTGTGCTGATCAGGGTGCAATACAGCATAATAAAAGACCAGAGGAAAATACTGAAATACATGATATACTCCTTTTATAAACAGAGTTATGAGTAAGACGGACCATTTTCTCTGAGTATGTAATTTTAATTCTGTCTCTTTAATTTACGTGAATAATTAAAATGGGCTCAAACAATCCTATGCTCATATGGTTTTCCAGGATTAGAAGAAAATGTGCTCTAAGAAAAGACTAATGAATGAAATGCTGCAAATCATAACGGGGAGCCTAATTTGGGAGACATGATTAGCCTGATTTTCAAACAAATATTGCAGAAAATACCTGAATGTTCATTTATTTTTCATCTCCAACTTTGAGTAATACAAACATTTGACTTAAATCTGCAGTGAGCAGAAAGAATACGATGGGTGAGTGCCCAAGAAATTCAGGTTTAAATCCTAATAATTGAGCTGAGCTTTCAGAGCCAATAAAGGTTTCAAAGTGAATGTTTTTAAACAAGATTAGCTAAATACTGTGTGCTTCATGAAAAATCGCACAGAGATACCTAAAAATGTAGCAATATGAATTATGTAGATTTATATAGAATTTAATTAGACTAATGAACTGATACTTGATGTGGCCATGAGCCATCTGGTATTGTACTCTAACGGAGGCTTCCAGGAAAGCATTTTACCTCCTATTGCTCATTCCTCCATCCACTTGTGCTCCCCTGGCCAGCAGCATGAGAAAACATTTTGCATCTTCTTCTGGGCTCGAGGAATAGCACGTGGAGAGCTTTTGCAAAGGTCCATAATGGAAAATAACTGGAAGGAGGCACTTAGCATGCTTGGTCCCATCAGACAGCAGATGGTCAGGCTGGGCTCCTGCTCTCCAGGGTGCTCCAGCCTGGGTGCCTCCATCACACCTCATTTACAGATCTTTCTCTATGCTGTAGGAAGCCAAGGCTTCTTCTAGAGAAGCTCCATCCAAAGAG
This sequence comes from Gallus gallus, assembly GCF_016699485.2. Classification (NCBI taxonomy): domain Eukaryota; kingdom Metazoa; phylum Chordata; class Aves; order Galliformes; family Phasianidae; genus Gallus; species Gallus gallus. Next base: position 4,873,026 of record NC_052551.1, read on the forward strand.
GATGCTTCCCAACTTTCTCCGGCTGAATCATACTTTGGATGCGGCCACCCTGTCCTGTGAGTTTGTCCTGCTGAATAACATTGACTAACTTCAAATAACTTGCAGACAGAGACATTAGGGGAGGTAAAAACCCTGCCTGGGGACAGTCCCTTTCGTCTCCACACCACCCACTACAGCAGCAGCCAGGATCCCCATCAGAGACCTGGGCAAGGGACCACCTTCACCATTAACTCTCCAATGCTATCATACAAAACTGAACTGAGTCCCTTTATTCAATGTTAGGATCTGGCCTGTTTTCTGGCACATGGCTCCTTCGTCCTGCAGGAGTTATGAGTCACAAGCTAAGCCCTGAAGTTACTAACACAGCTCCGTGTTCAATCAAGTTGCATATTTTACAGCGTATTCTCCTTTGGGGTTTGGCAATGCAAAGTGTCTCAGTCGCAGCCAGAGCAGGAATTTTGATGAGCTTTTCCCAGCTGGACTTCTTGTAATCATCACAGGGATAAAGAGTTCTTCGAGGCTCCAGATCTTTCCCTGTCAGGCTCTAAGCCCATCTCCAGCTCTATTGAGCTTGTCAGGGTTTTTATTTACAAGTTTCAGCTAAAAATCTGCCCTGCTAGACTGAGCTAGGCTGTTTCTGCTCATTCCCTGATCTCCAGCCTGCCTCCCTGCACATGTTAGGGGACAATTTGTTTAAGGCCTGAGGCAGGCATAATTACAAAATTTAGGCAGAACCCTGAACTGACCCCAAAGGTCTTCCAACTCAGACAGAAATCATTTGTCACAATGAGCCTGGTCATAACCTGCTGACCCCAGGAGCTCAATTAATTTCACGCAGAAAAAGTGTTCACAGCCTCTGGACCACGCTGCAATGGGGTTTGCACAGTGACATCTCCCACTCATACAAGCCCATATGGGCAAACAGGCTTAGAAATTTCTCTGGAGAGAACAATGAACATTTAGCTAGTCTGGGCGAGTCTGCAGCAGAGCAGCCATACTGCTTTCTATAGGCAGAGATGGGGCTGTTCTGTGTGGCACTGCCTTTTGAGTCAAGCAAACTCAGAAAGCATTCTGGGGCCAACCCTCACTAGCTGCTGCTGAACTGCCTGGGTTTGAGCTCTTTCTCCTTCTCAGCTGCTGGGGCTCTCTTGCTTTGCCTAAGTGACACACGAACTCGAGCAAAAATAGAGCTTTAATCTGAATGATTTTATGTTTGCTTTCTGGTTTTACTTCAAAGCAATGACTGCACTTCAGAAAATAAAATTAAAATATGTCTAAACTGCCTAAAATCAGCTGCTTTATGCAAGATGGGTGTAGAGACAACAGGGAACAGATTAAAAAGGGGTCCAGGGCGCTTGGACTGGTGGATATGCAGTCAGATCCCATGGCAGGCTGTCCCTTTGGTATATGGTAGGATTGCACTGCACCTGTTTGTATTGGAAGAGATGTAACTAACCAGAATAGTAAAAAATCTGGCCTCTTCTATCTCTTGGCGTAGCCCAGACATCCTATTTAATTAGGATGAAAAGCAGAGTTGAGAAGATAATTCAAGAGACATCAGTCGTCGTAGGCAATATGGGGCACTGATTTTTTGTATCGAATCATTCAACCTGCTTATGTGTTCACAGGAATGCCAGTGTCTGGACTGGATAACCCAGGAGGATCTTTCCAACAGCCATAACCATTTGCATTTACAAAGAGCCTTTTGGCCAAAGATCCCAATGCCTATAAATCTGTAGGCTCATAGGTAGGAGCTCAGTAATGAATCTGAGAGCCACATGATAAATTGTGCGTATTATGCACTTTCATTATACAATACTCGTAAGGAATTTTCACTGGGCTATGCAAACGGTGTTGTGAACTCAGTTGCTTTTGTCCAAAGCACCCAGAATGCCACTGCAGGGAAATCCCCAGATGGCACAAAACTGGCATTCCCTGTTCTTTGCCACCCAGTTGGGACAGGAGGAGGTAATGGGGTGAAGCACGGTACAGTTATTCACGTGGAGCTCAGTCACAGCAGGCACTATCTGCAGTCCCTTTCTTTTAGAAATTCAGTCAAACTCCTCCAACATGAGCACTAACAGGCTTTGGATCCTACTGGCCTCTGTCCCTCCAAGAGCAAGAAGATGGCAGATAATTGCCTCCCCACCCTCTTCTTCCCTTTTTTGCACAGCAAATAAACTCACCATTTAGGACAGAGCCCAAGAATTATGCAGAGCATATTAAATAATGCATGGACATGACAACTTCACCACAGACCACTTTCCCCAGCTTGATGTATGCCCACTATTTAGACTCTTTAACTGATGCTACAATTTGTCCCCTGGTTTGTGCACAGCCTGACAACATTCAGAAACTGCCTGCCTCCACACTGTTGTCTCAAGTGCTTTCACTCCTGAGGATCATAGAAGATAAAAATAATGCACGTTGAGTGTGTGTGTAAGTGTGTGTATACATGATACATGATTGCTGAACACTTATGACATTAATCTTCACTCACAAAGACAGAAGAGATAACTCATGAGTTATCCCTCTGCTCAACCATGAATATAAATGTCAGACTCCTAAAGGAGATGTTGTCTAATGAAATATCGTGAATTATTGAATCTCCTGAGCCATGTGCAAATTTCCCTTCTTCTTCCCTTTTGGGTTTAAACTGAGTATTTTTGAGGTGATTCTATCAACATTGTGGTAAAAAGCAGATGGAAAGATTCTCAGTGCAGCATTAAAGGTCTAAACTCCATAGCGTGAGATGCCTGGGAGGTGCTGGCTGCCCACTCTCATGGCATTCCTAATTATATGCCTTAAAATCTACTTATAAGATCAAGTATTTTGGAGAGTTCTTCCCCTACGCACCCAACTCAGAGGTAGGGGAGTCTGAGGCCTGTAGGAGGCAACAACACGGTCTATAAATTACAGTGGTGTAATTAAATCAATGTAAAGTGGATCAGGTTACTTCGGTGCCAACTTAACACACTTAAAATGGTTTAAGCCCCATTTAAATAGGTTTAGTTTCATTTAGTAAATTAGTATAGACAAGCCAAAAATTCTCTGCAATTTGCCATTGCTTCTGGCCTCGTCAGCTTGCATGTCACACTGGCTTATATCACCTAGAGACATACTTACCAACGTGCAGCTTACCATCTTATTCCTGCCTTTCACTTCACCCCATGAAGTCATGGATTCATGAAGGGAACAGTTTACTTAGAGAAAGTTCATGCAGAAGAGTGACGAGGGCTGCTGGTCATTAACAGCAGAACCCTTCCTGTCTGCTCACGTTATAGTCCCAGGCTTGTTTCAGTCTGAATTGCATTTGTTTTGCTACTAAGATTGGAGATTTGTGTTAACTTGATGCATTGGAACTGAAAGAAGTCCAAGTGCCAACCCCCAGCAAGCTCTGCTGGCAGATATCTGCTCACTTTAGCTTACCTCTCTTCTTCCTTGTTCTTTGTCTGCTTGCAGAACACATCCCTTAATTCTACTGAAACCCATCAACTCCTGCGGGGCTGATCTCTTCTCTCTTACTGAGAACTGTAACTTGCTGCAATCTGATCACTGTGCAGAATGTCTTGCTATGTGTAAAACCCATGTCAGATAGAGCTGAAGCTTCAGCTTAGTTTAACAACACACAAATAAGCAGTGGGATGAGCATTCAGGGTGCTGCGCAGCTTGTGGCTAGTGCAGTCCATCCAGCCCACCAATGCATTGTGCAATGGCTGTGCTGATACCATCACGCTAATCCCCACATTTGCCCTATGATGTAGAGATGTGTTATTATCCCCACTTACAGCTGCAGCACAAAGGATGAGGGTAGAATAAATGCCTTGCCAGAAGGCGGATGGGGAGTCTGTGGCACAGAAGATTATAGGAACCGGGTGACCTGTGTCTTGGTTTGGCTCTATGCCCAGAAAATCTCCTTTTCTTCCTGTAGTTATCGTGCCTTCATTTTGCAAAATGGAAACCTCTATTGAAATCTCTAGCCCTTTAAGGCTACAAAAAAATAATAATAATCTTATTACCGAGTTTAAAAAAATACAAAGAAACCTTCACTTACCCTGTAGGCCTGAGCATATTGCATGATTGTACTATATTTAAGAAATGACCCAGCATGAGTAATGGACGTATTGTGATGTGGTGCCTTTTTGGCCAGCACGCTACCACTGGCCTCTTTTTTCCATTCACATGAGTCAGTTCAGTGCTGTGCATCCAGGACACTGATGGTGTCTGTGGGAGCTGATCCTGATTATCTGGAGAAACACAAGAGATTGGGAATGCTGTTGGTGTATGGCGTTGCCTGTGTGGCATGGCTGCCCTGCTGCAGAGATGTTTAAGGACAGGGCTCTGGTACACCGAGCATGAGCTCCATCACATCACCATCATCCACTGACACGGGGTCTGCACCGGGCTGCTAAATTCCTTAAGTATTTATTGAAGGCAGCAGTGCCTCAGGCTCCCCCTGCTCCTCTGCATCCCTAGCTGAAAATTACTGCCAGCCTCTGCCACTGACCCTTACAGGAAGCATTGAACCAATCCCCCCTGACAAACACAGAGCAATGGCTCGGCCTTGCTGAGTGACCCCGCTGAGGTCGGCGTGACACTGTAGGCAAGGATTGATTGCAGGTAGCAGGTGAGACCCTTTCAGTCGGCTGCCTCTGGGACGTGGCCAAAGGCGCTGTGCTGCAGGCAAGGCACGCCCTGTGTGGGGACAGCAGCCTGGGCCGCCTTTATTGGGGCTGTCTGTCTGCCACCAATGTGCTTTTTTAGCCTTTTAATTGCAGGGTATATGGACGCTTTCCCTTGCATTGGGGAGCAGAAGTGCTTCATGCTTCCCCGGGCAGAAATGGAAATGAGCACTGTCTCTGCGCCCGACACCCCCCTCCTCCAGACCTCCTCCATCGACCCGCAGTGAAGATGCCTCCCATTTCCAGCACCGTCCAGAAAGAGAATTTGATTTGAGGTAATTGTTGTCCGATGCAGTCGATGGGGCCTCCATCCAGCGCTTTATGGGAGCAATATTACAGCGGGAGTGATTTTGCTGTTGCAGTGGATTGCATCAATATACTCTGGAACTGATGTGTTAGGATCAGAAAAGTGACATTTACTGCAGAGAAGGGAGTATGTGTTTGGCCCCAAATTTAGCTGGGAGTCAAGAGACATAATTCTATCTTCAGCTGGAATCATTTATCCCAGCTCTGGATCTTGCCAAGACAAATAAGTGCTTCTTCATGCTCACATGCTAATGCTGTTGTGATGAGCAAAGGATTCATGTATTTTATAATCGCTTCTCAAATTAAGCTGTTAAAATCAGGGAGAAACCAAAATTCTAGAGAAGTGGGCACACATGATATAGTCCTTTATCTGAACACTGTAGGTTAATACTCGGGGGGGGGGAGGGGGGGGAGGAGGGGAGAGGTGTTACATTTCTTCCTAATTTATATTAAGATTAGACAGAGGACAAAGAAAAAGAAAGAAAATGCCTGGTCTAAATCTGGTCGAGGTTCTGAATCCCAAATCAAAGGAGAGAGGCATCCTCTGCGATAAATGTTTTATGAGGAGCACACACAGCATGGTAATGCCCACAGAAATCTGACAGTTTTCTCTGCTTTCCCTCTCCCTGCTCTAGTTTCCCATCTGTGCCTCGGGTCATACAATTGAGCCTTGTTGCTCCTGTCCTTGCCTGTGGTCCCTGATTCATCACTTTTCAGACATCACTTTGCTGCGTCTGGAAGAAGCAAGCGGCAGAGACATGACTTTCCCTGAATTTCCTCAGCTCCATTTGTACTTCTGCTTCCGATTTATTTGCTATTCCTTTTCGCTTCTTTTGCACTTTCTCTCTGTTTGTGTTTCTCTTCTCACTGCCGTGTGTGGTTTGATGTCACCTGGGTGGAAAACGACCCCACAGTGTTGGGGAGAAGTCCTCATGATGCTGACCTGGTTGGCCCAAAATGTCCAATATATCCTGAATGCCTCTTAATAACAGGACCAGGAGCAATCCTGCATGTATTGTTCCTAATCCTGAGACTTTCCAAAAGGAAGAGCTCAGTTCTTCTGTGGAGCTCCAGCATATTGTTATCCAGTGATCCCCTCACACAGTTGAGGCACGTCCTTCCTTAAGTTCTGAGATATTTTCTCAGAAATTGCACACTTTTCCCCCTCATTTTTTCTGTAAAGAATACCTAAGGATGAAGAATCTCCCTCATCCCTTGGTAGGTGGTCCCTGTGAAGCATCACTTTCCTGTTGGGAATGTGCCCCTGGTTTCCTGCTGGAGTAGGTTTAGTCATAGTCCTTATTTTTAATTTTAATTCAGTGTTGTAGGAACGTTTTCATCACAACTAATTCAAAAATATGAGGACTCTCTTCCAAGCTTTTTTTTCCTCTACCTCTTCCCATGCAATGCAGAGTGACAGAGAGGGTTCTCCATTGCATTTCTGCTGAGCTTTGCTTTCGCCCCCTTCCTTTCCTTATATCAGAGAATAAAGCCCGCACAGACTACATTGTGCATAAACTCTTTTACAACGGATGTACTTCTGCCACTAGGCCAGGAACAATCTCAGATTGCAAATACAACAAAGGAAGGCATGGCGGGGTCCCATAGCACAGCCTGACCTCAGCTCCCCCCCCCAGATGAGATGGTATTTTCATCCACCTCCCAGCCAGCATCACGCTGGTGCAGCAGTCAGCCAACTCAGCCTCCTGGACATATTTTTGCAAAGTTATAAAAATTGAAATTCCGTATATTTGCTGCAAATGACAAATGAGAGCATAAAGCTGAGTAAAGAAATTACCCAGGGAAAAAAAAAAAAAAAAAAGAGAGAGAGAAAAAAAACCCTTATCCCCCCAGGAATCAGATCATGTTTGGGACTGTAACTGGATCAGACAAGCTACAGCCAGTGAAACTATGGATATTCACTGTGCACTGAAGAGCTGCAAAATACAGACCTGTGGCTGCTCTGCCCAGCCCCACGTGTATACACACTCTTTAGCTTCTGAAACGTGCGTTGTGTATCCTTGGGTTTGGACTTTGACCAATTTTATTTTTAAAGAAGAGGCAGCGTAAGTATGCTCGTCCTGAACATTGCTGGGATAGAAATGGCGTGTTATTATGAAAACTTATTTTCAACACACGGGCAAGGTCTGGGGCAGCCTGTCCTAACGATTTATTGACGGGTCAACATTTCCCAAGCCAGCACTGCAGAGTGAAGGATTCTCGCGCTATTGAATATTTTATATACACTTGATGAAGTAGCTTTTGCATGAATTAGACCAAAAGGATCAACCAAGAATTGTTTGGGTTAGGTTCTCAGCTCTGTCATAAAATCTGTTCTGTGAGAAATTTAAACACTGCTTCTCAGCTCCCCTTTCCCAAGACAAGTCATTGATTTTTCCTTTCCTCCCTATTTTGTCTTACCTGTCCAGAATGGTCTGGGCTTTTATTTTACTGTGCTCTGTTGGAGTACCAGCAAAGTGCTGTCCAATTTGTGGTTTCAACTTCCAAATAAAACCATGAGAAAATACAATGATAACTATGGGGCAATTTTTGCTACCTAAAGGGTGTTGGGTTTTTTAACTTTTTGTTTGTGCTGCTCATCATTCCTTATAGGAAATCAGTGCCTTATCTAACAGAGAATTTACAAAGCTTTTCACTCCTGATGTTGTTACTGCTAATAAAAGCAGTCATTAACTGAGCAGTGCTCCTGAGTAAATCTGGTCACACAGTCACAGTGTGGGTTCATGGGCCGAAGAAGCTCACGGGCTGGGCTATAAGAATGGAGGAATGCGAAACATGGGAAGTGGAAGGAAAGTAGTGGTTGCTGAGATGAGATGACAAGTTTTTGTCCATCCTTTGCATCAAGACATCCCAGGCTATTTGCAGACTCAGATGGGCTTAGCAGTCTGCCAGCAAAAAAGATCAGAAGGTCCTTGCAACCACCATAGACAGCAAATCCTCAGAGAGGATTATGGTTGAACTCTGAAAGCACACAAGAGAGCCAGGAGGCAAAGTCTGTAGATGTTGCCCTGGAAGAGGTGGTTTTAAAGTCATAATGTGCGAGAGTAAAGTGAGCATTACAGCAGAGAGGGCAAGGGAAGAAGAGCAGGAAAGGAGATGGGAAGAGTGCGATGTCAGGTGTTCAGGAGGTGGGAATGGAGGAGATGCAATTGCCCAGGGAGAGCAGACACTAGGAAAAGTAAATCTCTTAATACAAAGCACAAAAAGGAAAAAGAAATCACAGGGAAGTTGGGGAGAGAGCGCCAAAGCCCATAAAAAGGTCTGATGGTATTTTGACCTAAATGGAAAGGAATAAGGGAGAGGTCTGAAGAGAGACATGAGCCATCCTAATTCTTATCTCTGTCCTTGGGCTGGTGCAGTAGATTGGCTGAAGACAGGTTCCTACAACATGTGGGTATTGGTTGTATCTGGAATTTATGAGATTTTTGACTTACTGTCAGAGCACAATTTTCCTGTGCTTTTTATATTTATTTATTTATTTATTTTACCTTTTCTCAGAGCTGAATGGGTGCATGAAGGGCACATAAAGGTTTATTGAGTAAAAGCCCTAAATGCTTGCAAACTTTTACTATTCTTCCAGGGCCTATAAATATTTTTCTCAATCCTTCTCTTCAAGGCAATAAAAAATTAGTTTAGAGCTTAGCTGTGGGACACTTGACATGAGTGTGGCTCTAAGCTCAGGCTGAGGTTAAGGAAAGAAGTAGAACTGAAGCAGCCCAAATTGCTAAAGTACTGATATAGATGGAAGCATATTATTATAAAGCCTTTCACCTCTGTATGATTTATTGATGGATATCAACATGGCATCCTGTTGCTGTTACTGCACTAATTCTGTTAGAATTAAGCAAATGTATTAACACATGTTGACTGATGATTACTTAAAATATGTTCTTTGTCCAACAGCATTTATCTTTGTCTTCCATTTCTCTTCCATCCCAATTCTATATTTTCTCCACCTGCGGCCCTATGCTGGAAGAAGAGGAATTGTCTTTCCTGGCTTGGTGGCAGAGATCCATCAAGTGCAGTGGTGACTGCCACCGTGCATGGGGCCAGGAGCTCTCCCTCAGGTGCCCCAAAGGGTGCAAGCTGTGCATGAGACAGGGTCAGAAGGGAGCTCAGTTTTCCCCCACTGTGTAAGTCAGCACGTACAACACCCACACAGGAAGCAGAGCTCTTCAGCAGAGCAGCCGTGTGAAACTCAGCAGTTTTGGTTTGCTAGGGTACATATGAAAATATTTTCGGTGTCAGTTTTCCTGGATGATTCCAGCTTGTGAAAATTTAAGGCAAGCACTAACTTTCCTGTTCCGGAGCAGTTGTTGGTAGAATATTGAAGCTTCTCATTTCGTCAGCATTTCATAAAAATGCTCTGAAAACAGAAGAATTTCATGGGAATGCTCCCGAGGCCCCTCAGCCTGGAGGTGGTAGGAGGCTTGCAATAACACATTCGCTCATTTAATAGATTGCATTGGAGGTGAACCCATTTCCTACATGGATGTCTATGCTGAGACAAAAAGAGGAGAAAAGTGCCTACATCACAAGATTTTTTTTTTTTTTAATATAAAGAAGTCCAATTTTAGTGAGAAAAACTCTATTATCTTCGAGGATTAGGCACATGGCTAGGAAAGTTGATGCAAACATATACAGCTGTTAAAGATTTAATGATATCCCCACCAGTATGCGTTGTGCATTTATCTAGTGAGATCACATCGGCTGTCCTCTCAACATGTCCTCCCTTGCTGAAATCAGGCACCTTCTCCATTCCAATAAGGCCCCCAGATTAATATTGCCTTGACGTAATTGTTCATTCAACACGACTGCTAATTTGTCAGTGGAGCTATCCCAGGGTCTTGCTCTGAGAGATATGAAAACAATAACCTCGTGACCAAGAGACAGCCCTAATGTTTTCACTGCTAAACTGTTGAAAGGATGTTTTGTGTGAAGGAGAAGGGAATGAGTCATCAAGCAAGAGGGTACCGGGGTAGAACTTTTGAAAAGAAAGAAAAGGAGAAAACAAAACAAAACACCCTACGACACAAAAAGTTATCCTTTCCCAGTACAAATCAGAAAATTGATAGGGGAGGAAAAAAAGCAAATATAGACAAACTACACCAAAGGAATGCATCAATCTGCAAACCAAACAAGTTCTGGGCATTGTTACTTAGCCTTCATGCATTCACAAACACACATGTGAACATGCTTTGTCTTGCAAACACGTATGCACCACTAAAGCACTGATGTGCAGCTTCCAAATTGTTGGCTTCTAATAACAAAAATGTGCCCTGCTCCAGCAACGACAACTGCAGTGCAATCACAACTGACTGCTGCCGAAAACAAAAATCATATTTCAAAGCAGCACTGAAGATGAGCCTGTGGCTGTCGCTGTGTCTCCGTGACTCCTGCTGGGTGACACAATGGCCCGGCTTAACGCAGCCTGCCCTCTGAACCCATCACACAATATCTGGCTCCTGGAAGTAGGCACTCTCACTCTCTGGCACTTTTTCACAGCTGCACATATTCCATGCAATGTGAAATACCCTCTTCTTTCTCTGCCCCGTCTGTCCATGGTACATCTGTATGCCCCAGTCTCCTCATTGTTACGAAGGCCTTCAGAGCCTTTTGTGAATGTATTCCTTTCAACATCTGCAAAAGAAATCATTTCTTTTAGAAACAGTGTAAGGGTTGGGGAGTACACACAATAGCTGGAAATACTGTTTAAGGCCCAGAGGGGAGAGCTTTTTTTATGCTATGAAAATATTCTATTGCAATGCAATACTACATTCAAACTCAACCCCTTTTCCTCCGACACCCCCAACCAAGAAAAAAAAAATGCGCAAGGTGGAGCAAGCTCATCTAAAGCAAAATCCACTTGAGAGAGCAGATGTGGCAAAACAAAACCCGTAGCTTTCCATGAAGATCTGCCAAAAACAACACTGGCTCTGCAGGCATGTGATCTTAGAGAAGTTCACCTCTTGAATGAGTCAGAATGGTGGTTCCGTTTTTACCTCTTCAGTGAACAGGAAACACATTCTCCCAGAGCACCACATTCTCCTACAGTGTCCCAGTTATGCTGGATTGTGTCGGCAGGCTGTGCAGGTGCTGAGATAAAATGGAAAGTGTGTAATGGTTTCCTCTAGTCTGAGAAGTGGTGCTTAAATAAGACAGAATCCAAAAGGTCACCCAGAAGTGCATGAAAAAGCAGATACCCATGTATGCTCATCTGAAATGAGGAGATAAATGAGTGGGAGGTCCTCAAAAATATATCCTTCCATAAAGAAAAAATTAAGCTGCCTAATTGATGTGTTATTCTGGGACAGAGAGCTTGCAAACTTCATGGAAGGAAGTGTGTGATGTGGCTGATCTCTCCAAGTCGGCACATGTCCTCCTGTTCAGTTTGTTCACCACTGAAAATGTTATTTATTTGGTTGGTTTTGCTTGCTGCTGTTTGTTGGTTGGTTTAAATTCTGCTCGTTTAGGATTCTGTTTCCCAGAGAAAAGGAATGGTCTTAGAAAGTTTCCTTTTTTCGGTATGTTGGAATTTCAAGTACAGAAGATTTCCTTTTTTTCCAATGGTTAGAACCTCTGTCTATTTTTAAGATATTAACCAATGAAATTTGGCTTTTTATCAAGTTTTTTTTTTTTTTTTTTTTTTTCATGAGAAAACAAGCCAGCATAAAGTTGGATCTCTGAACGTTTCTATCCATACCAAAGCTGTGGGTGTTTCCGTCAGGTAGCTGTGGTCTACCTGGATTTGTCATTCACGTTCACTCTTTTCCTTAGAAAAATAAAACTACATTCTCTTACTGGCTGCCTGGTGTAACAAGATGTAGTCATCTTCTATTTCCTCCATCTTACACATTAACCAAGTCCTCTTTTAGCCAAAGTCTTTCCTTACTATGTGGTCCCCTTTTGAAAGGGATACAACCCATTTCTTCATGTGTTTCAAGTATTGTAAGAATATATTAACGTTCACAAAGAGATTTGGAATGGTAAAATGTAAATTACCATGGTCTGTTTTGCATTTTAGAAGTGGAATACACATCTATTTTTCAGCTGCTGAAATTTTATTGTGAATAAATGAAATATATTTTGATTTCTGTGTCTCATGAGGAGTTTGCAGGATTTTTGCCTCTGTGCATCATCCTTTGGCCTGTAAAAAGTGAAGCTGGATCTGATAAGAATGATAAGTAAGAGTCACACAGTGGATACTTTTTCTTTAATAGCTGCATTTCAGTGAGAAAAATAGAGTGAGTTCTTTGAAAATCTGTTGCTCTCAAATGTGTTCCGTATCTTCAGGAAGAATCATTTCAATTTTGCAATAACTGAGCATACGATATCTTGGCTCCCCTAAGGTAATTCTACGTGAACTACAATGATCTTATTTACATCTTCTGTTCAATTGTTTCAAGATTTTCTGTGACTTATGCAGGAGAAGGATCCTGATATTCCCAAAGATTGTTGCCAACCTTGTCCAGTGTAGTACCAGAAAGAGTGGAAGTAAGTCCAGCTGTAGAGTCAGTTGACTGCAAGCCTGGTAGATATCTAACCAGGAACAAACTTACGTTGGGAGCTGGGAAGTGTTGGTCAGCTGAGTCCTGGGAATATTAGCCCTCATCAATTGCAAAAAGAAAAAAAATCTCAGAAGTTTTTTGGATACAAGTACTGAAAGTAGCAAAGTAATGGATCATAGGCAAACTCCAGAAAACACAGTCTCTCATCAGACATCTGAAGTCATGTGGTTGGTGTTGGAGATTTCAATAACTTGAGTTGAAATCCATTGCCAAGATTTTCAAAAGCAAGTGGTGGGGAGAGGAGTTCAGTGGCTTTAGTGGAGCCCAATTTTCCCAGAGTTTGGGTGTTCAGTAGTTTCTAAAAATCATGCCAAGAGCTTTCGAAATTGAGAAAACAGAGTTGACCATTCATGACTGGAAAATGTGGTCAAACATAAGGCTGTAGGTACTCACGTCTTCAGAAAGTCTGTCCAAGGTTCCCTCATGTTAGAAATCTGAATTTTCCAGAATGAGAAGTCTCTCTGGAAAATGTTAGCCTCAAACTCTGTTTTAGCTTTTCTTGCTATTAGCATGGGAATAAAAATATTGTACAATGACTAAATATGATTATTATGTAGTGGCTCACTGAGCTGAGAAAGGGGAATGATGTCTGAAAAATAACGGCGTTGTGCTAGAGGTGAGGCATAGTTCATTTATGAAAAGGCAGTGACAAAGCTAACACTGATGTTATAATTCAAGGCAGCTTCTTGATCCAAGAACTAGTAGTTGTTCTGTGACACTGTGACTTTGCATCTCCTTATTGTAAGACTTCTATTACTCTTTTGTTATTTAAATATAGTTTTTTGCACTGTACGAGACAATGTACTGTAAGAGACAGAAGAAATCAGAATGCAACAATTATTTCCAAGGTTCATTCTTGTCCACGAAATTCTATTTGAACTTAATTTCTTCTTATTTCCTTTTTAAAATTTATATACTGACTTCACTGTTAAAAAGATCATTTCTTCCTGAATCTCATAGATATCTTTGTTACTGCTTTCATATCTAAACAACACATTATCTTCATTTCAATAAAGCAGCTGAACATTAAGTCTATCCTAACAGTGCAAATCCAGTATCAGAAAACACCAATTGTCCATAGTTTCCACTGTTTTGTTTTTAAGCACTGATTCCATTTCCCTTTCCATCCATCACTGCAGAGGCAGTTTCTCTGTTCCACCACTACAGAGTGGATACATCCCAGACCTTTTGACTGACTTTAACCTCCAAGAAAACAGAGGTAAGACCCAGAATCAGAGACAGTACACCAGGGTTTGGGGACTTCTTAGAGAATGTGTGGCCCATCATCTTCCTCTTGACCATGATCCTCTACTTACAGAAGGGAATGAAATTGGAATACATATATAGACAGAATTTGATGACGAGGTAATTCATTAAGTGCCTGATTTCTCCACTTTTGGTTTAAAGTTAAAACATAAAGTCTCTGAGTTTTGCAAACACGATTGTGTTTGTGTTGTAATAAATTCCTTTACATTGCATGGCTGCTGAGATATTTTTAAACTACATTAAAATTATTATGTAATGTTCTTACACATAATGACCGAGTCTTCAATGATGCCGAAGTATATCACGGAGCACTTGGGTGGCATCAGCTAATTGCTTATACACTCAAACTCTTACTAGCATTTCTGCTTAATTTTAAGATGGGTCATCTTGTTTTATGACAGAGTTTTGGTTCTCCTCTCATCTTTGGAGGCAACACAGCTTTTTTATAAGTTGATTCTTTGTTCTACCCTGTAAAAGAGGAATCTTCTAGCAAACCATTTTCTATTAAATTTTATTGCACCAAATCCTAGGAACTTCAAGGCCATATTCGTCCAAAGAAGTCAATTAAAATATGACTGAGACATATCCTGGAAGAACAAACTCCTGAAGGGCTGCTATCATAACAAGTTTGTAATACTGCAATACCTATATTCCCAGGTCTGATGTGAGGCTTTGTGTCCAGTCAAAGGTTTCATTGAATTTTATTATTATTGGTCTCTGTAAATCTTTGAAAGCTCTGAGTTTTAACAGAACCACGCAAGCTAGAGATGCCCTAAAAGCCCAGGTTGATTACCAACATCTGTACCATTTGTACATTGCTGCTCTGGCTGAACACAGTGTACCCCAAAGATTACTGGCTCTTTTCTAAGGACCTATTTTAAATTCACAAAGAATCTTATTCTTTCTTTCCAGGAAGTATCACTCTGAGGTCAGCATATCCAAAGATAACTATATCAAGTATCCAAATATACCATTTTTACATTTAGAAGGTGCTGAAGAATCGCTTATCTCTCCTCTCCTCCTAATCGTATGCTTAGCCAGAGCCCACACAACAGTGGATGGCAGATGAACTCCTGGGTAGCCAGAAAGAACCACATTCCTGAAAAATGATGAAACCAAGGATTCATTTTTCATTCCCACCACCCTCATTAGCAGATAGTAGTCGCTTTTATCACTCTGAATGCATCAGTCAGAAGGCTCTCGCCACATCAGGGCTTTGCAGCACTGGATGCTGTGCAAACTCTCAATCTGTGCGTTCCTTCTGTGGAGAGGACAAGAAAATCATTACATCCTTGCTGTAGGCACCTCCCCGTTCCTAAGCCACCCTCTCCACTCCCTGTATGCACTCCTGTTAATCATGCCATAGATCTCAGCGACTGATGGAGATTTTATAAACACCAGTCTGATGCACACTGATAAGAGAGACACGCAAACCAAAACAAACAGAGAGTAGAAAACCTCTCTTCCTCTTCAAACCCTCTCCCTGTTCTTCTCAAAGGAAGTATTGTGTGCTTGATGGTGCAGTTGCCATTCAAGCCCCAACACGTAACTTTTCAGCCCCACCATAAAAAAAGAAGACCCCGGCACTTCTAGCTCCATAAGTTCAACCAGCATGAGTCAAGCTGCAGAAAATCAGGAGATGTATTACTACTAATAAAAACAAGAAGGACCTGAGATATGTCATTTCTTTCAAAGGTTTGAGGCCAAAGTGACATTAGGCACACTGTGGTGGGGTTGGAGAGTTGAGGGGGAGGACTGCCTTTTAACAGTAAAGCTGAGTATGTGATTAAGTAATTACATTTCTAGGAGCCACGGTTAATCCCAACTTGCAGGTTAATGCCAGGCATATCCTCAACCTGAAAGGGTTGCCGTATGGAGCTCCTCATGCAAGAAGAAGTCTATCTGCCTGTAGCGAATTTGCCTTTTTTAAATGGAGGCGGCCTGACTTGCTCTACATTGACTGCTAAAAATCAACCGCCTACTGCAGCTGCCCTTTTATATCCCCTCTGTGGGAGGAGACAGACTCAGACATGTTCTGG
This sequence comes from Gallus gallus, assembly GCF_016699485.2. NCBI lineage: Eukaryota > Metazoa > Chordata > Aves > Galliformes > Phasianidae > Gallus > Gallus gallus. The sequence continues at coordinate 4,888,908 of NC_052551.1, forward strand.
GAAGAGCAGGCATCTGTCTGCCTCCGACACCTCCCTGAAATACAGTGCTTCAAGAGGTGCCTATGCCGGAGGGCATAGCTGGTTTTCCCAATTCAGCCAGTACGTTCTAGGAACACCACACCCCACCCACAGGCTCAGGCTCTTCCAGCACCCGTTGGTGCCACCCAGGCAATTGCCATCCCAGTGATAAGCTGTGCCATATCTGCCACAGATGTAGGCTCTTTGCACACTCACAGGTTTATGGGGCAGGGTGATGACTGTTCAAAGCCTTGTCTGGACTAGACAATGAGCTTCTTGTGCATTTTGTTGGTGCTTCATTTTTAAAGGTAGATATTTGTATTTCTAGAGGGTGATGACAATGTAGTGGGCACTAAGGAGGCCAAGACTTGTTTCATCATTCCAAAAGGAACTTCTTGGGTGACTGTGAAATGGCACAGTTCCTCTGCACCCCGAGTTTCTCCCTCTGAGTAACGCTCATGAAGTGTTTGAATTCCATAGTAGGGAAGGAAGGTGAGCACAGATGCACATTCGATGACAGATTTTCATTTCCTTTACCGTTCTGTGTATGAGCTGTTCTTAGCACCATCTTTCATCTATTCACCCAAAGATTAAACATTCAATGGGCGCATCAAAGAAACCAGATTCCTTCAGAATCAGAGATGGCATGCAAATCCCTTAATAGCCTGGATCAGGGTGATATTGTTCTTCTTGATGGACGGGGCAAAAAATCAAGTGGAACAAGTTTGGATGACACCAAGCTATGATATGAACAATACTGGCATGTGTGGTTGTGTCATTAAACAAAATGACAGAACTACCCCAGAAGCTCCACCTGAGGTACTTACACTATGGGAAGAGAAGAGAAGGAATGAGTCAAAGGTACCTAAACCCACAACTCGTCCATCTCTCTGGGGCATTCCAGCTACTGGGTTATAGCTTGATGAGAATAAGTGACTTTTTATCAAGCCAACAAGAAATGAAAGCAAAAAAATGGACACAGAATGAAAATCTTGGAGCTTTGCCAATCCAGATTTCAGGAGGTTTTGGAAGAATTTAAATTCTCACCAGGAGGCCAGAAGGCAAGGATGAGATATAAGTGATAGAATCAGATGCTACAGATACAAAATGAGTCCTTTGAAAAACAGAAATGTCTCAGTCCCCATGTCAGCTTTGTTGTGATGCATCCTGACAGAGGCCCGGAAGCATCCTCAGCACAAGGCAGATCTCAACAGAAGAGCATTTGGCCAGGAGGACAGAATATTTTTTCCTTGATTTCAGTGTGAGCCGCATCCACTTGCAGCCAAATCCATCTGGTCAGGTGCGATTCGGCGCATACGCCTGGGTCTGCCTGTTGTTCTTGCACACACACCTACACACACAAACACAGACATTCGCCGCTGACTCACCCACTTCCCGGCAATCAGTTCTCCCCTTTGCTAGTTCAAACATGTGGCTGATACTCTCTCAACCCTGTGGATTAACCCCTGTCTCCTTTATACACCATCACGTATCACTTGGCAACAGAAAATAGGCTCTGAGTTGGGCCTGATGGGCACTCTTAGTGGTGATGTGTGGAGACAGGCAGATTTTTTTATGAGCTCACTTGACCCTGCTGGGTAAGAAGTGGAAATACTTGTTGTGTAGTAAATTGAGCAAACATGACATAGACGGTAAGAGAGGGAGACAAGGAGAGAAGGCACGGATAACTTCAAGGGCTTTGTTTATTCCCATGTACTGTGAGGCTGGGAGGGCACCACTGAAGGAAAAGAGACTATATTGGCTCTCCCAGAGCTGAGTTTGTATCTGCAAAGCTGACCCAGAGATTTGAACAAAGACAGCTGGTAATCTAAAAGAAGACAACCCCAATCCGGCTGGTTTCTGGACATTCAAGGGTTAAAAAGAGCAGGCTATTACCTCTCTGAAACGCACTTGGGAATGTTGTCATGATTGTTTTATTTTTCTACTCAAGGGTAGGGAGGACAGTAAACACATTTCATTGTTGTTTTAAAGTTACAAGATCTTCCCAAACCCATTTTCCTAGAGCAAGAGAACCTGAAAAGTTGCAGCACATGCTGGGACACAACAGTGCAACAGTCCACTATTATTGAGCAAAAGCAAAAGTATGTCATTGAAATAAATGATGGATATGGGAATGGAACTTTGAGGATCCTCCTAGTTGTAACGAAATCACTCTCAATATCCTTTTTATCTTACAGATAAAATATTTGATTATCTTACTTCATTTTACACAGAAAGCTGCTTTTGCAAATAGGTCTTAGTTATGAATTCAGTATAGGAAGAAATGTGCAGAGCACTTTGGTCTGTAGAAATGAGGCCTTCACATGTCCAGCGTATGAATCCCTCTGTCTTTTCTTCCCTTGAGGCTACAAAGTGTGTAGAGCTTTGCCTAGCAAATGAATTTTACAAAAATAGGTGCTATTTCATCCTGATGCCTCACCAAGAATCAACAAGTAAGATTGATTTGAAGCTACTCCATCCAAATCATCCATTACCACATAGTTGCTCCATCTGGAACATCTCCTGTTTAATAGCTGGTTTAAGACATAGGGAAGTTGGTGCCACCTTGATCTCAGCCTGTCGCAAGTCTATGGGACTTCATCCATCAGGATACAAATAGTTCAAAGTTTAACTAGCAGTCTTGGTAGTTTGACAGGAGTGGTTTACTGCTGCCTTGGAAATATCTCAGTGAAAAGTTGGTTTTGTGTAGTGTTTCTGTGACAGTGCTGCTTTCACATAGAGAGGAGACTAGGCCTTAATAGTGAGAATGCATGAGGCTCCTTTTTAAAGACCATCAGCACTTGGTTTTCCATCTCTGTGTTTCATCACTGTTGATGTTCTTCACTAAGAATCAGATTTTAATGCCCTTTCCTGAACAGGGGGTGTTTACACCTCTGAAGTTGCACTGAGCAGATAAGGACCACAGTCCTACATTGTGCAAGGAGAAAGAGATGAGCTCTGTGGGCACGGAGCAGGTTCCTCAGTCAAAGCACTTCTGTCCTCACCAGAAACTTCCTTCCATTGCTATTGCTGCAACCATACACACTTCCTTGCCCTATTGCTCTACCTATGTGGAGATCACCAATTAAATTGATAACTATTACAAAAGAATCCAATCAACCTGGAAAGTTAAGTCTTTGTTAAAGGGAGTAGTTTGTCCAGAGCTGTAGATTTAGCTTCTATGGTTTTTTGCTACTCAAGTTCATGACAGTTTCCTGGAAGATACACATTTTACTGGGAAAGGCAGTTTGGGAGAAGATTCCGCTGCCGTACTTCCATTTATCTGGGAGTGTTGTGGTATTGAAAAAAAAAGAACAGGGGAGAACCACAGCCCTATCCACCCTGACTGTACTATCAATAGGTCGTAGACAAGACCTGGCCCAAAAGGAAATTACCAAACTTGTCAAGGCTTGGCACTTGAAGATACTTTTGAACCCAAGTCTGCAGAAGGTGAGAGGTTAGGAGCATCATTTCAGGCTAGAAGATGAGAAGTCTGGAAAGAGCAGCACAAAGTAAGCCGGTTATTTCATTCTCATTGAATACCAATTTCCAACATCCAGAGACAAAAGACGTGGAAAATTATCCTAATGTAAACCGGCACGGGGGCCAGAGCACAAGCAGTTAACATTAATTATGCATTACCCAAGCACTGCAGATAGCACCGAACAGGAAGGGTGAAAACTCATAGCACTATTAATAATGAACATGAAATTTGTAAACTCTCTATGAGGAATAATTTGCATAGCAATATAAACATAGTATCTGATGCTGAAAAGCTGGGAACAGTATTCTGGTTAACAAAATAGTCATTATTTCCTATGTTTAAAACTACCATTCTGTTTATTTATTTATAAGCACGCTCTATGGTCTCTAACTCACAGGTTCCTGACTGGAACATAAGCACTTTGCTACTGCAGATAAGCACATTTGTTGGGCACATGCGATAGCAGACCTGGAGCATTTGCTTTGCAGCACTCCTGGATAAACAGCGATGACCAGGGATACCTGCACATGTTTGAAGGCACAGATGGGATAAGAAAGCCATTTTCGGGGGGTCTTTCTACTTTACTCTGTCCTTGGTTTTTATTTTTTTTTCTTGTGAGAAGACATTGCATTGTGTTGTAGGAGTTCTGTGTTAGTTTGTGTCTTAGCAAAGGAGACAGATATCTGTTAGAATCTGCTATTGGTTTCACAGTGAAAAAGAGAAATACTAATGGTGAGTGTCATCTGTGTGCTCTGCTCAAAGAGATGACACAGCTGGGTCTGGTGGCATGGAACCCCAAGACTCACTGGGATGACTCTAATCCTTGGCCATTTTGGAAGAAACAAAGATTTGCTCATTATGTGTAGAGGACACATAGGATAACATTAATGGGGACACAGTATCTAAACATGGTCTATGGGTTAAAAACATACCAGTTACTGGAGGGCAGGCACCATCCTAACTGAGGTGTGCAGAACATCCTTACAATGAGCACCACACTGGTTTTCTCATTACCATTATGCCTAACCTCAGGCTGTTCCATTTTAGCAAGGGAAAAAGAAGCCACATCACATTTATTCTAATTAGAACAGTTCCAAAACATTCAGAATTACTTAAAACACATAAAATTAAAAGCAATTTATTACACAGTCTTCAAGGGTTCATCAGGCTCCTCTGGAGCTGCTGAGGTTAATCCACGGCAACATTTGTCAAACCCAGGAAAACACGGGCCAATTTGTGTCCAGTGGCATGAGCAGAGAAACCTCTTTTTTTCACCAGGCTCTGAGAAGCAGACTGCACATCAAGCAAGCTGCAGGTTGCATGCTCAGCAGGGTGGGAGGAAGGACATGCCCCATTCTGTGCCCCTGCCTTTACCGGGAGTGCTTCCCACTGGCAGGGCCGAGTTCTTCAGAGCTGGAGGTTGCTTTTGCATCTATCACAGACACCTCTCAGTGAGCTGGGACTTGATTTGGCAGAGAGGCCCCTGGGAGGGTATCTCAGGAACAGGGCATGAGGGAGGACGGGGAAGGATGTGGTCGTGTGCTTGATCAGAAAAGCAATAATGAAAAGTGGATGGAGAAGGGGAGAGAGCAGTGGGAGTTTTCTCATCAATCCTGGGTCCTGTTGGGCCAGCAGCTCCTCTGGTATGTTTAGGGATGCTGTGTGCCTTAACAGCCTCCATTTACTAATGCAGTAATGACCTGCTGGAGGAGGATTTGGCCGCTGTGCTAATTGCATTCCTCCACTGCACAATAACTTAACACATTATTAAGATTCCAGAGAAGAGGGTCAGGGAATTCATCTCCCTCCAGTGCTCCCCTGACCCCAACACCATCTCACACGCACATACACACACACAGTCCTTTCCTCCTTCCCTAATTCCAAGTGAATGCCTTCAGAAGCTTTAAAGTAAATAATCCATTAGTTGTAATACCTGTACTATCAAAATTTTTTCTTCTTATTCAATGTTTTATGCCTTATTTTGAATAAGCAGAAGCTCCAGATCTCTTGCTCTACAGTGCTCTTGCAAAGCGAAAAGATTCAGATCCATTACAGAAACAACCTGTGATGTTACCCCCAGGGTGTAAAGGATCTTACTGGAGAGTCAGTGCTCTCCCCTCCCTTTCAGTTCACACAACAAAATAAGGATGAGCAACAACTGATACGAAGAACCAAATTACCTTTGTACAGCAAAGAGCAAGTCAGTCCCAAGGAACAGACTTTGGGGATGGGAAACTCCATCTACTTGTAATCTGGAGGTTAGTTTTGGAAGAGGTCTGAGATCTGGCTGCAAAGGAGTGATGAATGTGATTTATCAAGAGAGGATGCAAGAGGTCTAGCCTGGGGGCACTCTTCTTCCATGGCAGAACGAGTAAAAGAGTGGACACTGCTCTTAAAATTCCATCACCTCCCCTAGTCCCTTTTTACCTCTGGAAAGAAAGATTTGGGCCCTTCTGTTTGCTGTTGCAGTTCCTGAGAAAATAATCTGTCTTTTTTTCCATTTTGGGCGATGGCATCTCTGGGCTCCCAGACATGATCAGCTTGTTTTGGTGCTGATGCGGAGCAAGCTGGCCACAGCTTCAGTTGTTGCAAATCATATGTCTTGTATGACCTCTTCTACCATTGCTCAGGTTTTTGCAAGCTCATCCAGCTCTGAGGGATGGACCAAAGCACAACAGAGGGATGGTTTTTCCCAGGGATTTTTGTTTTGGTTTGTTTTGTGGTTGTATATTTCACAGCCTGACCCAGTATTGTTCACTGCTTGGATAAACAGCTGTTAGAAAAGTATATAAGGAGACAATAATGAACCGCAATGTGTACATATTGCTACTTTGCCAAGGCAACACGCATCTTGACTCCAAGAAAAGTGGAGGGTTAAAACCCAGCAAATTCCCCTCTCTTTATCTTTATTTTCAGGTTGTCTCTCCTTTACTCCTGTCAAAAGATGAGAGATCCAATTGCACCTTCATCAGACGTGATGCTTCTCTTATGCAGCAGTCTCGGTGAGGGGGGTTGGATCCACCATGCTGGATGCCAATGAAACCTGCCCTCAGCCCTGCCCTCCCCTGCCTCACCTCCCACCCTGTTCACAACTGCATGCCTTCAGTCTGTTCATACACCTGCAGCAGCTTTCCTGTTAGTGTATGTCAGCATCCCCAATGTTCTCCCATCAGAAATTGTCTTAAAGGTTTCCTCTGTGCTACGTGATGCTCAGGCTGTAACAGCTTTATCAGCTTGTGCTAGATCTGGTTACTACCCTGCCACTTCTGGAACAGTGGATTTGGAGAGGAAAGAGATTATTTATTGCTTTGACTTGTCAGAATATCACATACACTCAGCTCACTAACTAATGGTAGTAAAAGTTGTAAGTGGTAACTAAATGAATGAAAGTATGTTCAGTGTTAAAACTCAGCCTTCCTCTGGCTCAGACTGTTTGGAACCACACTTTGGTTAATAATTCAGCCTCTTCTGCTTGTTCTTTATGTGTATGTATCCTCACTCACCTGTTCAGAAGAGCAAAGAGAATAGAAATGTACAGAATAGTTCAGCTGGAAGAGACCAACGAAGATCATCAAGTCCAACTGCCTGACCACTTCAGAGCTGACCCGAAGTTAGAGCATACTATTAAAGCTGTTCTCCAGCATTTTCTGAACACTGACAGGCATGGGGCATCAACTTCCAGAGAAAGTGGCAGGTTAGGAGTTTTTTTGCTGCAGAAATACCATGAAGCTTCATGGGACAAACCAAGCACACTGAGCAGAGCAGTGTAGGAGCCACTGTGTCCCGGTGCCATCAGTCCATCCCAGCTCAATGTCACCCAGTGAGGTCACAGCACCAGTCACCCCATGGGCTGCATCCAGCCTGGCATGGGAGCTCTTGGAAAGGGTTGTTGTTGCAAATAAGGAGATCTTAGGTCATCAAAGAGAAGTCAATTTTTTAAAATGATTATGTATTTATTATAAAAAGCAACACGTTCTTGGGCTGTTTAACTTTTTCCCCCTCTGCTAGCAACAGGCTGGTTGGTGTGCTGCAATTCGCTGCTCTAGTATGATCATGCTCAGGTGCAGAACAAGTTGGTTTTGGATTTTCCCCAGCTAAGCTCATTAATGTATTAGTCACAAACAGACTTCAAGGACACTTGACCTCAGTGTCTCCGCTTTCCTCTGATCATCTTCCAGCTTCAGCTTCAGCAACAGAAAACTACAAAGAAAAGAAATGGCAGAGTCAACGAAACGAAGGAAAGGCAGAGATCAGGGCTGTGGTTGGCTGTCAGCTCAGCTGAGAGCAGCCTGTGCCACGCTCTGCAAGTATCGCCAGGTTACTCCAGGTTGGGAAGCCAGGTTCTTACCTAAGGAGGGCTGCTGAGCTTTCAGTTGTATTATTTTCTACGTCATCTTTCTTCTCGCAGAGTTGTCAAAAGTTGCATTCAGAAATAAAACACAGATATCTTAAGTGATTAGTATTCTCTTAACTGATAATGAACACAGCTGGGACAAGTCTGATAAGTAAACAGCAAAGAAGAACATGATAAAAAAAAATAGAACAGACAGTAGAATAGACAATAGAAAGTAGAGGGACTTCTGAGCTTTTTTTTTTTTTTAACAAAGAGCTTTTCTTCTGACTTCCCAGCTCTGCCATTCCCCAATTGCATTAAAGTGGTTGGCAAGATGAATAATATTTTTAGATGAAATATACTGGCAGAACAACAGGAACTGCAGCCCCTTTACTGTTCTGCTGGAAATTTCTCCTGCTGTTTCTGGTAAATATGGCTGGTGGCAGGACCTGGCTTGTAGCTTTAACCACATGTGGGAAGTTCACCGGGCAAAGATGCCAAGTCTAAAATTAACCCTCTTGAAAAAAAAAAAAACCAACCAAGATTAAAAAAAAAACAGCCTGGGGCAGGGCGAGAGTGTTTAGGTCATTATTTTTAGTCTTTCTTTCCATTAGGACATGTATAGATTTGGATTAATTAAGGATTAAAAATAAAAATAAAAATCAACAACAAAACACCTCATTGTTTTCTGGACTGAAATGAGTACAGCATTTGCAAGAAATACCGTAGCTTTATATCATTAGGTGATAACCAAGGAGACAGAGCACTCAGGGCAAAGGCTTTCTGCAGCTCCAGCATTGGTGAGGAGTATGGACCTCAGGTGGTGCCACATCTTCCTGCAAGCAGTGCATTTCTCTCAGCTCCGCTGCTGACACCCCAGCAACTTTTGCAAAGACCCCAAATCCATTTGTGAAACTGAGTGTGTGTCATCCATGGGCTTGTGGGAAAGAATTCAAACGTGCAATGCAAAAAGGATCCAACTCCATGAGGTGGACAAAAGGTGGAGCAACAGATGAGCGCATCTTCATTTTTATGTATTTGTTTTTGTTTGTTCCTGAACTTTTTGAACACATGTCCTGATTGTAACACTGATATAACATTGTTAAATGCTTGCATTAATATAAGCAGCAAATCAAGGTGAGTCTCATAAAAGAGCTCTGCTTCATCTTTCACCATGTGCAATACATTGGGATTCCTCTCTGCTTTGGAATTAAGATGTAACCATCCAGACTCTATGCCTTCCTGAGTTTTCTGTTCCTTGCTTTGAGAGTCCAGTGACCTGATTACTAAAGGTTTTGTTGCTTTTACTACTCTGTCCTTTGGCACAGAAACCTTTCAGGAGCAGCTATTGGGAAGCAGAGGTCTGTGCTAATAATAAACTGGTATGGAGATAGCTAAGTACATTGTATTGCAAGTAAAGGTTAAGATGGAACTACTGAGCAATCAGTATTTATCAGATCCTTCAAGAATTCCCATCAGAAAAGGGGAAACACAGATACTTTGCCATGCCCCTCTGCATATATTCTACCACTTCATGTCTCAGCCTTCCATGTTACTCACCTTATGACTTTACTCAAAATAACTACACTAATAACTATTCTGTGTTTTGTTTTGTTTTTTTAATTAATAAGCCCCCACTGATTCATTTCTTCTGCTAGCAGAAATGGGCACTATTGTACAAAGTACGATATATAAATCTGATTAGAAACAGCCCCTGCTCCAAGATCTTTATGGACTATACTAATAGCACAAAAGAATCTCATTATTTTGGCCAATTTACAACAATGTCACTTCAGACATTTTTGATGAACACGCCATAAGAAACTTGTGCAGGTCATGGTCTGAATCCAGCTTTCTGAAACCCTTGCTCACACCTCAGCCCCTGTTCACAGGCAGCAGACACAGGTGAGGAGAGTGGTATAAAGGAAACAAATCCAACAGTCATCTAGAACACATGATACAGGAATTGTGTGCAGAGCATATTGTCCCTCGCAGTCTCCCCTGGAGGTGTGGGTAGTGGCCTTTAGTTGCACCAGGGGAGTTTCAGGCTGCCTATTAGGAAGATTTTCTTCTCTGAGAGAGCGGTGATGCAGTGGCACAGCTGCCCAGGGAGGTGGGGGAGTCATCATCCATGGAGGTGCTCAAGAACCATGGAGATGTTGTACTGAAGGACATGGTTTAGTGGGGAAATATTGGTGGTAGAAGGACAGTTGGATTGGGTGAACTTGGAGGTCTTTTCCAATCTTGGTGATGCTACGATTCTATGATCTGTGATCGAATGATTATTCTGGCAAAAGAAACATTAGAGAAATAACCCTCTTTCTAGGTTGGGAGTTCCTGCTGTCATTGAATAAGAAACATCATCTCGGTTGTGAATTCCTGTAATAAGACAGTGGTGATCAATAAGGAATTCCCAGTTGCTCCTGGAGAAGGTTTCAGAGCTATTGCAGACAGGACAGAAGTGTTCTCAGGACCATTACTGAAAGCAAAACTTTAGACCTGAAAGCTGAAACGAAACAAAGCAAGCATTCAATTAACTTCTCAAAGTGCTTGCAGCTCCCAGGTCAGGGCAGATGAAAAGATAAACATTGAACAAAGAGCCTTTCTGAAGCATCTTAATGAATACAAAAAATTATAAAACGTATTCAAGGAGTGCTTTTGTCTCATATCAACTGTATCTTCCCCCAAGCCAGTGTTGAGATCGTGGACCCTTAAGAGTGATCAATTCTTAAAAGTGATACGGGATGATTTATGGCATGCGCAGAGGCAAGTTGGAGTTTGCCCCCTAACTCTGGAAAACCAACATTGTCACTGATCTGAGAGGGAAATTTTCTCATTAGGAAAACTGTAGTCTGAGAAAAGAGAAAGACAATTCCATTGCTAGATGTTTTTTATGACTTTTGCCACTGACCTCTGTGACATGTGCAGATGATACAAGTCCTCCCTGATTCTATCCTCTTGCCATCTGTAGTAGGGTGGTAAACCTCTTCTTAACTCGTGTGAGTAATGCAGAGTTACTGCAAGCATTAATGTGGGCGTTGCACTGGGCGCAATAATAGTTAGCAATGTTGCTGCTCGTTGATTGCAATCATTATTCTCACCTATGGTCCCATCTTGACTACTCAGGCAAAATAAAACAAAATCGATTGCTGAGCAGGTTGCTGCTGCCAAACCAAGTGATCACATTTTTCAGAGTCCAAATGAGACCTCTCCAGCCTCCCCAAAGGTTATTTGCTTTCTGTCGGTATCTGGAGGTGTAACAACCTCGGGAAGAACACACGAGGGTTTGAGGGAGTGGGATTAGGTGCTCATAAATAGCATGTGAGGCTTCTGCTCTGTCTGAGGGCCAGTTTCTGAGGGATAGCTGCAAGCAGCCCCAGTTTTTGCAGGTCCCAGGGGTTTAAGGAACCCCTTAGGTTTTGCTTTAGTAAATTATTCAAAGATAAATAGATTAATCCTATTGTATGGATTCAGTAGGCACGTTTGTAATGTACCTATGATGTATTCAGCTCCAGTGCTATAAGCACTTAACTACTGCATAACGGAGTCATACCAGTTCAAATGGGAGAATCAGATTTTTGTGGATCTGAGCCAAAAGCTCATTGGCACCAACAGGGAAGCTTTCTACTGATTCCAGGGAACTGCTGCTAAGATGCCATAAATGTAAGAAAGCTTTTTTATGGCTAGCCCTGCAAAAGCAGTGATTCTTAGGAGAACTCTGGTTCGTGTCTCATGCGTCATTGGCGCACTTACGAGCTAAACTGTGACTACTGAGAGCCAGGAGCATAGCTCTGTCCCTGCAGCATCAACTGCTTGCAGAGCAGTCACAGAAACTTCGAACAACTGATTGGGGCTTGAGATCTCCAGAGGTTAAATAAATATGAAACCCTTTAACTATCCACAGAAATTTTTTAATTTGCAGTCACTGTTTATTCCTTCCTAATGACCAAACACACAAACCCACTATTTTCCCTTAATGTATTCAAAGCTTCAAAAGACATCCAAATTACAAATAAGCCATGGCATTAAGATGCCGTGGGCTGAAATACTGAAGCTACTTGGGTTTTACTACTGACTGCATCGGGTTAGAATTTCACCCAAAGATGATTAATTACCACAACTTTCAATCTCCATAAATGCTGTTCTGTAATATTGAATTGTCTAAGACAGCTCCTGCAAATGAAGTAAGAGGAATAAAAATTAGAGGAAGTGGAAAGATAAATAGTTGGAGAGGAGAAGACGAGAGTAACCCTTTTGCAGCTTTGCTGTTAGGGCAGTCCTCCAAGACCTGATATCTGTGGGACAGTTTCACATGTGGTGACAGTACAGTTTTACCAACAGCACTCAAACCAGATTTTTTTTCATCTTTCTGCAGCAAAGTGCCCCAAGTGCAGCCATGATGAAGATATGACACATTGACCACAGAAAGAGAAAGAATGACTCCGCATTTTCCTCCCACGCCCAGCCTGTTCCTCTTCTCTCTCACTGCAACTGTTTCATTAAGAATTGAAAATGAAATCTCACATTGGGTTCGTAGTTTGGTCCCTTCAGTGTGCATATGCAAGAGGTGGGGGGGAGGGAGTGCATAAGGAAGTAAATCAGGAATTGTGCACCGTTCTTCCTTTTACTTCCTGTCATTTATTCTTTTTATTTTCTTCTTTTGCTTAATGGCGAATCTCTCATGTGTTGCTCCAGTGAGTGAGAGTGAAAATGAGAAAACAGGAAGGACATCAAGATCACTTTTAAAGTAACTCAGAATGAGCAACAACTGAAATCCTAAGAAAGAGAGAAGGAGAGAAAGAGAGAAAGGGAAACAAAGAAAGAAAGGAAGGGAAAACAACACAAGCTAACTTGCAGCCTTGTGTTCATGCACTGCACAGATTGCAAAGTGGACCTCCGGAGTGGTGCTGGCTCCACTCCTCACTGCTGGAAGCATGGCTCCAGTTTCCCACCCTGCAGCAGAGAGAGAATCTTATTTACAACAACCAAACCCGATGTCTGGATGCTCAAACATAAGCCAACACTGTCAGGCTATCCAAACCCCATTAAAGTCAACAGAAACCCTTTGTCTTAAGGACCCTTCTGACTAGCTTTCTAACCAGCCTTTGCTGCACTGAGCTCATTTTCTTGTCTTCTTTTCACTCAGTCTCATCTGGATGCATATTGCGTGCTGGAGTTGCCTGCACAGAGAGCGCAGGTTCTCCTTTTCTTTCCTCAGTAGCAGGCTGTCAGTGCAGATCTCCAGCTCTTTAATCTTCCTGTTTCATAGGGAAGAATTAACTCCTTTCTTCTACATGATGCTTTGCCCACTGAGTGATGCCATGGCCAAAGGAGCAGCCCATGTGATTGCATTCCTTGTGTTCCAGCTACCTCTCCTGCTGCCAATGGAGCGACAGGGATTAGAGATGTAAAGTTCCTAATCACATCGGTTACAAAAAGTTCATGGACTGTGCAAGAGCTGAAAAAAAAAAGACAGTCTTTTCCATAAAGGGCAAACACAAAACACCAGTATCTGCATAGGTTTTAAAACAGCAATTTGCCCTCCACTGGGCTGCTCCAAACAGTGTCACATGGAATGAACTGCAAGGAACCTGACTAAAGAATAAGACCAATGTACTAAATCAGGGAACACCTCGAAGAGAGCATTCTGCAGCCCATCCCAGGGCCCTCTGGCAGTTATCCTCTTTCAGACCCTGGTCCCCGTCAGCATGCAGAATATGGGGGAGGGAGGCTGACAGCAATAATTGATCAGAAATGAGACTATCAGTTGACTCCAGTGGCTACATGATTAATTGTCAGGGTCCAAAAATGCCATTAAAAGCTGCAAATGATGTGAAAATTTGAAGTGAATTTTAAACAAGTATACATTTCCTGACTCAAAGGCACTTTAGCCCTATAGCTCTGCAGCTTAGAGATATCTATCTGGCTTTCTTCCGTCAATCGATACCATTAAAGACCTAAAAAAAAATCCTTTCTCTATATAGTTATAAAATATCAATTACATGCATTTTCATTAGCTGAATGCAGCAATCAGGGCTGATTCATTGGTTGTTTGTTTCTCAGTGAGACATTGCTGGCACCCTCCCAGCCACAGCCTCACCCGGTGGGAGCATCCTCTGATCACAGCGGTGGGGACCCACACTGGACACCACACGTACACAGCAGCTGAATGCCCACAGCAGTCAATGAGCACAGAACTGGGGCTCTGGGCTTCAGTTTCTACTGCCTGTCACCCCTGCAGTGCATGAACCACCACTGTTTGCAAAGGATGTTCTGCTGCAGGATTTAAAGCTCCAAGCAGGCATTAATGAGTTATGCTAAACTCACTGACACTCTTATGTGGAAAGTACTTTTGCCTCTGTTTCACTGATGTAGACATTTAGATAGAGAAAAGATAAGTCACTTGCCTGAGGGCATGCAGTGATTGAGTATCAGAGACCAAATTAAACCCTGACATTTCTTGGTCCTCAGCTCCCTGTTGTGGAGGTTCTGTCTCCTGAAGAAAATGTTGAAAGAGGAACTCAAGCACATCGTCCCTACATTAAATATGCCACCCACTGTGCTCTCCCATCCTTTTGCTTTAAATACAGCCATGTCAGCACCAGCATGCAGATCTCTCTGTTGATGAGAGCACACCTCCTCCTTTCCAGCCCAGCTCTCTCCCATGTCCACCAGCACTCAGTGCCATCCAGCTCATGTTCCATCTCACATTCAGGTGGGACAAAACCCAGCTTGAGGTCTTCTCTCAGAAAGCCAGAAGCTGAACGTGTCTGGGAGTGTATTTTTAAACCAGTCCAAAATGCACACATCCACACTGAGTGTGGGCTTTGAAAATGCAGCTTTCTCTTTTCATCCATAGAATCCGAGGTTGGAAAAGACCTCCAAGTTCATCCAGTCCAACCATCCACATATCACCAATATTTCCTACCAGACCACGTCCCTCCATACAACATCTAAATGTTTCTTGAACACCTCCAGGAACAGTGACTCCCCCACCTCCCTGGGCAGCCCATACCAGTGCCTGATGTGCACTTCTTCTCAGAAACAACCCAAGAGGAAGGGAAGGCAGTGAAAGAAAGCTAGATTTGTTTTTTTTGAATGAATGTGTAAAATTATAGCATTAATTATTACTGGGTTTTGTTCTCAGGAAAACAAAAACACTAACGATAAGCTAACAACAGAAGAAGCCATGACTCTTGCACAACCTACTGGAACTCCTGGCTCTGCTTCTCAGAAGTTCTCTTCAACAGAAACCATCAGCCACTTCCGGGATATTTTCTAACCAAAGGAACATATATCCCTGAAGAACTTGGATGGGGCTAGAAAACATTAGGGTCTGTATCAATTCAATAAACTCAAAGCCACGAAGTCTGATTTTCTTTTCCTGTCATTTCAGATTGATGGGTTCTTGACTTCTGTTCCCCTCATTTGATAATCTTTGGCTTTGGAGGACTATCAGGTTATCTCAGGTTATCAGAACAAGCAGGTGCAGCACTTCTTGCCCTGCATTTCTTGCTCTCAGCTGCTCCTCCATAGCAGCAGATGCTGACACCAGTGCTTCGAGGCCAGGTGCTACAAAACAGCTTCTCCCAACAGACCTCCTGATAGAAAACTGTGCCTTATTCCACTGGTAAGGGTGCCTTATGCAAACCTCTGATCCTTAAACACATGTAAGCATTCATAGGAGCACGTGAAGATCTCCTTTCCAACGATAATAATCTCTCTGGCATCCTTGCTGGTAACTTACTTTGGAATAAGAGGTCTCTCTAACTCCCAGGGCCATCCCACATGGGTTTGGAACTGGGAATTGCAGCTGAAGTCCTAATGGGGAGAGAGGGGAGAATTAGCAAAACACCACGAAGGGAAATAGAAGTGTTTTTACTGCTGCCGTGTGGGACACAGAAGAGATCATTAAAATCACCCCCCTCTGCACAACAGTTGTGTGTGCCCAAACTAGAACTATTTTTTATTGTAAGAAGAAAAATCCATTGATTTCTTTTTCCAGTTTTCAGCAACTGAAGAAGCTGTCCTGCTGGACATTGCCCGAAAAATCTGCCTGACAGACCGCAAACTTTCCCTTCACAGATGTTAAAGAAGTAGAGAAATGTTTCCCTTATTGGCAAACTGAACACTTTCAATTACCAGGATTTTATTTCTTCGGAAGTAATTAAAAATCTGACATTGTTCCTTGAGGTTTCCTTCCATTTTAATGATGGAAAAAAATATTTCTAATGGCCAATTTCAGCTAGCTCTTCTTCAGAGCTCCCTGTAGCTTCCCTATAGATGAAATACATCTTAAATAGACTCAAGAACTGTGCCTCTATAGAGGTTTTACAAGGCCACACAGCCTGTGTCATCATCGGCACACGTGTTTGAGATGTGGAAACTCAACTCTGGGAGGACCAAAGCCCAAAATTAAACATCCTGTCTCACTGCAACCCCAGCATTCTCCCAGTATATAGCTACCCAGCAGTGCTGGGAAATGCTGCAGGGACAGCTCGTGTGGCTCTTCCATACCACATGCATGATCAGATAAGATCTTTCCCCAGTAAATCCATCACTTCCAGTACTTAGATCAGAGGCTCTGTGCCTGCCAAAGCCAGACCTGTTCCCACCGCTGCTGAAGCACCGCTGAAGTCTACACTGCTCATTTCCAGAAGAAGAGAGCACAGTTTAGGGTTGCTCTGTCTCTTGGCTTCTGCTCTGCATCTGCCAGGAACTGCACATGCTGGAGTTACATCCACACAGGGATCTGCGTTTATAGGCAAGCCCACTGCCTACAGCCATAAAGGAACTGAGTCAGCTTGGTCCGCTGGATTGAGCCCTCCGAGGCTTGCAAGTTCTTCCAAGCCCATGTCTCACCGGAGTGTTTTTGGCCAGATGGGAAGAAGTGAGATGTTTAGTGGTAAAAATGACACCGCTTTTGATTAAGGGAAACGGTGAAGTTTCTCTCGGGGGCAAAAAAAAATCGTAAATTCCCATGAAAATATATCTTCCCTGTGAGGAACGCCTAACTAAGAGAAAGAAGAACTTTACGGGGCTCTTGTTTGCCAAGAAACTGTGCAGATGTGACTCATTTTTTTCTCCTTTGGCCAAAAGTTTCCTGGTGCCTAGAAAGAGGTTTGAGTCTCCCTACAGTCTCACTGAGACTCTTCACCTGGAGCAGCACAGCCATGCCAGGTTCCAGCTGAGAAAAACCCTCTTCGAACCTTCCTTGGGCTGTCTGGGTAGCACTAGGGCTAGCATGGGAAGAGGGCTGCCTGCAAAGCTCATTGCACTTCTAACAGAGGTATAAGCACCTCCAACAGAGGTATAACACCTTCCTCCTGCCTGGTCTGAGAAAAAAGTGGAATATCAGTTTATGTCTTTCAGAAAATAAATCTTATTATGAGGTTTGCAAGAGACCAAATACTTATGGCCAACTACTACGTTTCCTTCTCTCTGCTTTCGAAATGGTGGTTACGTTCAGTCAAATTTGATAGAAGGAAAAGGCCTTGAAGACTTCACATTCCTTCAAGATTTGTGAAGCTTGCTCTTTTTCATTTAATTATTTGAATAAGGAACGGGGGAAAAGTATTTGGTGAGGTATTGGCACAGCTGCCCAGGGAGGTGGTCACCATCCCTTGGCATGTCCAAGAACAGTTGAGATGTGGCACTGAGGGACATGGTCCGTGGGCATGGTGGGATAGATTGGGTTGGACTTGGGGATTTTATAGGTCTTTTCCAACTGTTATTCTGTGATTCTATAGTACTCATAGTGGGGGTTCACCTTCTACCATCATCTCAAAGAGGGAGGCAGCAGATGCCTTGGGCACCCTGTATACCCAGGTGAGGGCCAAAGGTATGGAACAGAAATGCCCCTGAAAGACACAGACACACACATTGAAATCAGAGCCTTGAGGCCATTTTTACAAGCAAATTAACTCTAGACCATACCTAACTATTTTTGACACTTAACATTCTAATAATGGATATTATTTTATGAGCAAGAACACATGCTTCATAAATGTGCAGTCTTCCCTTAGAACAATAACTTGGATTTTTCACCTCAGACATTTTATAGCTAATTTTTTAGCTGTACAGGCCTGATTCATATTATTGTTACCATTAAGAAAGTGATTATTAATATCAAGTCCTAATAATTTTTCATGCTCTTTTTTGCCTCTAGATTTTTTTTGTGCTTTGCTATATATCGTCTTTACAATAATTCTGGGCAGCTTTAGACAACAGAATTTGTTTTCTTCTTGAGGTGAATTTCATGTTTATTAAAAACAAAACACTTTTTCCTACATGGAGAAACTTGGATTTCTGTTACCTTGGCCATTGGCACATATATTTAATTTCTATTATAAGTGACAGCAACGAAACTGCTGTTGAAAGTGTGCAATCCATTGTAATTATGCAATCCAATACTACTGAGCTTTACTTGCTCCCCTTGTAAGAATAGGGGTTATTTACTTATTTTCTTTAAACAGTGATGGGGGCCATAGTACAAAGGCATTTTAATCTCAAGTGACAAGAAATCTGACATCCTTCTTGTCACCAATGTTGATGATTTCTTTTCTCTAGAGCCTTATTACTGTTGAAAGTATTTAATGTTTTGGCTCTGAAAGTGGATGTGATCAGACATCTGAGGGCTTTAGCTCGTTACCAGCTCTGCATGTAGTTTAGATGTCTGACAATGATGCTCTTCCACTGTGAAGAAGTGAAGGTGTCTTCTGCTCAGGTCCCCACCCTTGTTGGCCACTATGGATCAGGAGATCTCAGATTTGTAGTTCAATGTGATCTTTATAGTTGTGATGAAGGGAGATGCAGACAATGCATTTGGTATTTGACTCATGCGCTTTGGTGTGTTCAGCATGTTCTGGAGCACAAAGCACCATTGGAGCAATCCTAAAAAGTGCATAAAACTGTGTATGGTCTCCCTTTTGCTTCCAAGGAGGGTTTTGCAGCCTGGATGTCTTGAGATGGGGATTTCTGCCAGCTGTGACTCAGGAAAAGAATTTAAATATGATGGCCTCAGCCTATTCCTCAGTGGAATATTTGTCCACATCATAAAACCACCGGACACAATATGGAAATGCAATCGACATTAAACCAAATGATATAATCCCATCTAATGGTATTATAACGATTCCCGAGTGAAATAAAAATGATTGGGCAAGTATTTCAAAGTGTTACAGAAAGAGTTTTTATAGAGTAAAGGACTGTGTTTGCCAACCAGTGGCCAGACACATAGAACAGACTCAAATGAGTTAGCCAATTCCCACCCTGTAAACCTGTGGCTGATTCTTAAAGAAACATCTTTTTTTAATTAGTGCTTTCACTTTTCTTTTTTTTTCTTTTTTTTTTCTTTTTTTTTTTTTGAGAAATTCAAAGGAGTTTTCTGAATCGTGTTTTATTTTTTAAAATACATATCTCCTATTCCAATTAGCTCCTTCTGGTCTGCAGTAAAATCCCCTGATGAGTAGATAGGGATTACATTTCTGTAAATCTACCATTTATGAACTTGTGAGTTGCTAAATGATAGTGGCCTTTCACCTAACTGCTGGTTGTACTCGGTGTGTCTCTATAGATTGCTGTGCTATCTCTCTGCTCCAGTGTTATTCTTTTTACTAATTTTGCATAAGGTACATTCTGGCATAGTTCTAAAAATCTGATCCAAATGGTTCGTGAGCATGGCTGACCGTCTGCTCAATTGAATGTCTTCCAAGTGCAATTTTCAGCTCTTCCTTTCCTCTGAAGAAATGGAGTGGGAAGAGAGAGATCTTTCCCTTCAATCTAGGATATTATCTTCATGTTTGACCAGCTGGAGAAGTTTATCCCCACAGAGAGAAAGATCATCTCCTAGAGTGATGATATTCAGGGTCCTGATGTTCTTGAAAGGGTGAGCTGTCCCTGAGGACCCTTTAGGTTACAAGAGATAACTAATAGCATTCACACACACCAAAAAAAAAAAAAAAAAAAAAAAAAATTACGTCTGGTAGCTTGTAATGTGTTTTACACGCAAGCCTGAAAGAAGTGTAAAAGATTTTATCTGCATTCAGCAACAAAAAGCACTTGTTTCACATTTTCTCCTTCTTGATCTAAATAGCTGCCCAGTATTTGACTTGATAGAACATGGGGCTCCATATAGCCACCCTTAGGGCAGTGTCCATTACACTTGCTAATAATTGTTAAATATCTTTCATCAAGCTTTGTTTGAAGACACTGCTTGTCCAGGAGATCAAGCTGACGGACATCATGAGTTACTCTGGTTGTGTGACACTCATGTAGCACTTCCCACTAATGCCCATCTCAGCTTTAGGTGAGCTAAGAGTCAAAGTTCCATTTTCTTTCAAATGGAGTCAAGAGCTTGGCCTCCATTCAGGCTCTAGGGCAGACAATGGTTCACCAGGGTATTTCAGTTTTACTCAATTCCCAATCAAAGCTCTTCTCTGCACATGTCATTGCTGTGTAAAGGCAAGGCAGATGAAAGCTATTGTAGTAAGAGCTATGGATGACCTGACCTAATTTAGGTAGGGCTATGCAAAGGTCACCATATCCTCAAAAATTGCTTTTATGAGCTAAGTGTGGTACAACCAAATGTGCTCATTTCAAACAGCCTGTCACAGGCAATATTTGCTGCCTGCTTCCCTTCATTGAAGGTGGCTCTTCCAGAAGGGGTGCTTCGGATATCCACAGTTCACACTTCAAGCAGAAGCACGGCATGAATTTTACTCTCTAGATGTAAAGTTAGGTACAACATCAGAGCACAACCTCTGTCCTACCTGAACTACATCTCCCAGAGGCTTTCCTCCATTCTTGAAGGTATGCTGTCCCTCCTCTTCAGTCTCTCTGCTCTGGGGCTTATTAATCCCATTAGAACTTTAAAGAGCTGACTTAATGCTCACCTAATGCTCCACCACTGTGCTGTAGGTGCTTGAGTTCCTGTGAGCTGCCTCAGGAGGAGCTTATGGCTATTTGCAGCTTCACAGTGGAACCAAGACAGGTCTGCTACTGCCTCTGCTTGTATCTGGCTCTGAAACGAAGGAAAAATATTGCCCACAAAAAGGAGCTGCCCTCTGGGTAGTCAGAGATCTGTGCTGCATACGAGAGCAGACACAGGGGCTGAGCAGTTGTTAAGCATCATCCCACCTGAACAGAAGGGCAAGTTCAAGATTTGCTCTGAAAAATACACTAAGGACTCAGTTATCTAGCTGGGATTAGCTGATGCTAGGCAATCTTTCCATCACACACCTATGACCCTCGGTGCCCTGCTTTCACCAGGCCAGTCTACTTGGCCCCGGGGTTTAAGCAGATTAACACGGGAAAATTCAGTGATCCCAATGGCCCCTGTTGGTCTTGAACTACAATACATTTTTGGTAAGCTCGAATGTCTTTGTAGCTTGTGATGGGTGAACGGTGCCTCCAGCACACACAGCAGCAGGAAGCTTGAAGTCGTCAACAGAACTTGCATAACCGGTTGGTTCCTACACCAGCGTAATGTCTTCACTTGAGACTACTGGAAATCATTTGAGTGCTGCAGCTATTTATATCTAACGAGGATTTCCCCAGAAAAGAGGACAGGAAAGATAATCTCCCAAACGCCTGAGATCAACAGAAACTGAGCAATGAACATTTTCTCTGGAAAACGAAGGTCTTGCAATCATTGCAATCCATTGGGGTCCCTTTCAAGCTTTTTTCTTGATGCACTCAGAATACTTTGAGTCAGGCATTCTGTAAGGCTTTTGAATGCTGGGGTGACATAAGCAGTAAAAGACAAAAACAGATTGATAAATGCATCAGCCCTGAAAGTAAAATTCATCCCTCATCACTCTGCTTGCAAATTTAGCTGCACCTGATGATATTTAAACTCATGCAACTGAGAACACAGCATAATGTGAGACCAAGTAAAATTTAAGAACTGAGTCCTGAATTTCTTCTGTTTAAGGAAAAATTTAAAGAATGTTTTTTCCTGATTTTTCTGATTTCAGTGATTCATTGGACTTCTGTTTTATGCCTTAGAGAGTAAAAGAGTGTGATTACTCACAGATCTATATCATGATCCCCAGATGTCTACTGTCATAGAGTATTGACTGTCCCGTGATTTTCACCTGTGCCTTATGGATTAGTGAGTCTGCACATGGAAGAGAATGAGAGCAGCCAACTATCACACAGCAGCAGTCAAAAAATAATAAAAAATAAGACATTCTGCCAGAGAGGAAAATAATAAGCCAGGAGTGGGCAACAGTCAGATGGTTTTAGCTTTTTCTTGGGTAAAGTGCTGTAGATACAGATTGACTTTGTTTGTTCAATATTTACTATACTTTCCTTTTACTTGCTCTGAAGTGAGGACTGAGAGCACTTTGCTAAATGGATTGAAATTATCCTGGCTTCACAGCCTGCCTTGTAAGTGCCCTGGTACCGTCTTTAGCTATGATGTTTTGAATCGACACAGAGCAATACCCTTTCAGGGGTTTCCATAGATTCCCCTGCCCCTGCCATGGCAACAGCACACCCAGCTCTGTTCCTACCCAGCACTTACAGTCTGTTTGCGTGAGAAAGATGCGGCTCCTTGGGGAACCAGCCATCCCAATGGGTCTGAAAGCTCAGAGCTGCTCAGGGTCAGATTCCCTAGCTGGGTTCATGTGACCCCACGTCCACCAGTACCTGCTGCCAGAGGTGTGTGGCACCTGAACTCTGCTATCTCATTCACCAGGCCAGGTTTGGCTGGGGAGGAGGGAGCAGTGAGTCTCCATGTGACTTTGACCACCTGTTCCACTTGTCCTCTATAAAGCAAAGTCTTCTGATAGCAGTCTCAGTTGTTCTAAACAATGGCAGCACTGCCACCATGGAAGCAGGGCAGACACTGAAGCCTTTCCATGGCACAAACTCTACTCTTCTAAACGAAAGTAGCATAAGGACTCCATGACTTCATGAAATTCAGATACATTCATTGTCTCATCTCATTGACTTTAGGATTTGGCAAAATAAATAAATAAATAAATAGATCTAAATTCCAACCATAGATATTTTGTCCAGACTTGTATTTCCAGCAACTTTCAGATTTTCTGCTGGGTCAAAGACTTTTAAATATGGCCTACACACTCCATGCATCCCTGATGGCAAATATCAGGCTGTGTGCTGGGGGTGTCATGCTGGTGGTTGTGCTCCTGGCCCAGTGATCTCTACAGCAACTAAGCACTGTGTCGTTGTGTGGTGCTGGCCTGCTGATATTTGACCCAGTACAAGCTGCTTTTCCAAAGTAAATTATTGGGGTTTTTTTTATTACTATAATGAAAACACGAGATCTTAGTAAAGGAGATGCAGGGGAGTATGGTGATTTCAGCCCAGAAGCTAAGATCCTTTTGTAGTCGTGGATAGAAGACAAACAAGGAAAAGGTTACGCCAGACTTACTTTTCTATAGCTTTTTAGACTTCATTTTGTGTACCTACAGGAGTAACATTTCAGGAGATACTTTATATCTCTGTCTCTCAGTTCTCATTTTTGTAGATACTGATCACCAAACTCTCCAGTTTGCTAACCACTGCCAAAGCACTCCCTGAAACATACAAGTGACACATGCACTCAGCAAAAAGATGCACCAAACAAAGCAACAAACAGCTTTTACTTCTGCTCCATTACTTCATTCCTTCTCCTTGCTCCCCTCGTTACAGTACCAGGTACCATCTGCATGGCAAGAGACAGGAACGGGTCCCCAAAGTTTACATGCAAGAAACATCTCCCTCCCTTCCTGCTCGGTGGAGCATCATGTCGCTGCCGGGCAGCTCGTGGGATGCCACGTATCCCCCAGGCTGGAGCCTGTTTGCTTCCAGCCACTGCCTGCCCTGCAGCATGCCTGCTGCCATGCCCCAGCAGCCTCCGCTCCTGGCATCCCACCAGCCCCACTGCTCCCAGCCACACCGAGCAGGTGGGGCATGGCACCCAACAGGGGGGGTCCTGGCTTGTTCAGAGAAAGGCAGGAAATCTCAGTGACGAGGGGAGTATGAACACAGGATGGGGTATTCCAGCCAGGAGGAGTCAAAGCAAAGCAGCTGTTTTGAATGGAGAATAAAAGAGCGATGCTGAAGTGGTTGTGAAGTGGCTTGGGCCAAGTGGAGCAGGGGTAGGGCTGGCTGCAGGCTGTGGCAACTTTGCAGGCTCCACAAAGAGCCACTGCTTCCTTGCATTGCTCCCTGTCCTCAAGGATGCAGAGTAACTTTGTGTGAATTGTCTTCTTTTTATGTTTCTTAGCTTGCTTGCTTTTTGTTCTAATCACCAGGTTTGAACCCATTTGGGTTGGGTTGAGTGGCTCTGGAGGAGAGTGCAAACATCAGTACAAGCATTTCCAAGCCAGCAAATCATCTTTGTTCCTGCAGACCTGAGTAGGGCTGTGAACTTTCACAGCAGCAAAGCGAATGGCTGGGGGGTTTGGGGAGCAGGAACCTGACCCCTGGGCTGACACAGCAGCAGGGGGGTCCCCAGGGACCCCTGCAGGACCAGATGTCAGTCTGTGGAACTCAGCTTTATGCTGATTTTCAAACAGCTGCAGCCTGTCCACTTAATCACAAGCAGATACGTTTCGTGTTTTCAGGCTACCTGTTGTCAGTTTCTCTATTTGGCTGTATCGATATGCAGATTAATACAGGACAAACACACATCTCTTTGAGGACCATCTACCAAAAGGTAGAAAGGTTACGTTATTGGAATCCCTGAGATGAATAATTCAACCCTCCATCACTATATCTGTTTTTAAATACGGTCACCACTCTTACCCCTGCCTTCTGTCAGCATTAAGCTATTAAAAATAGAAACAAACATGCAGCAGTTTAAGCCAACTTTGTATTTATCTGTTTATAGTTTATAAGAGATGCCTTCTGAATATTTTTTGACCATCAACAGCCGCACTGAATACCTCCCTCCTGCATTATCACTGAAGACCACTGGTGATTTGGCCTGAATCATGAATGGAATACACTCACCTTGTGATGAATGCTGCTATGTGATATCGGGCAGTGGGTTTTTAAGCTGTTGCTGCTGTGAAGTCATTGCTCTGTGCTCTGGCAGCTCTGTGCAGAGCACAGATTACCTGCAGGTGTTTGGTGATGCATGGTGCTGTCTCCCTATTAAAACCTGATATGTGCCAACGTTGGTGACTACTGAGAAGCCAAAGCCTGCTGTGAAAGCTGGCACTATGGAGAACAAGAGCAGTTTATTAGCTGCACTGAATGGTAGTAGAAAGACCATTCCATGGGAGTACTTTGTGTTGGTATTTACAGAACACATGGGAAATGACAGAGCACTGTGCATGAATCTCCCAGGTCCTTCACCTGAGCTACCCAGCTACTGGGGAGGCTTTTCTGGTGCTGTCAGGGAAAAACAGCAGGCATTGCCAGGATGACACCTGGAAAGCCTCTAGACACCTAGATGAGATTTCATAGGACCCTCTGGGGATTTCTCTTAGGATACAATGAGTTAGAGTGTCTCCTTCTTAAGCACATCTCACACTGTTCCCCAAGACAAGGAGCTGAGGTGAGGTCTGTAACTCTGATGCTTTCAGTTTACCGTGCTCCATGACTAAAGCATTTTGCTTCCTCAGAGTTCAGTTATGCAACCTAATAGAGACACTTACCAGAAACTTGCCAGGGCTTAGCTGCCCTGCACATTTAAGTGAAGTGCTGATGCAGAGTATGATGCATAACCCTATGGCTGATACACAAATGGGTTTGAGCTAACTGCAAGCCCCTTTTTGCAACAGTTTGTAGTAAACCCTGTTCCTGAAATCTCTGCAGGTCTCTCTCATAGAGCAGCTGACTGGAAAACAGCACCACAGAAACGCACAGGACTGCTCTGCAAAGCATGATGATAGTCACTGGATCAGAGGCTGACAGAGAGGAGTCTCAAATGCTTACTGATATTGGAAAAATTACATGTAGAACAGTTACTAATATTTCTACATTTACAAGAAATAATAATAATAATAAAAAGATGATAGCTTCAAAATACACACAGAAACAGAGAATTCTCCCTCTGAAAAAGACCCATTTCCAATAAGAAATACTAAACTCACTTCTGCGTCTGCCATTCACTCTGCACTATTGCACTCTGCTAAGCACGCGCAGCTCACCAGCAAGCAGAGGATGGCTGAGTCCCTGGGCCTCCTGCAGAAAGAGTGGGAGTACATCCTTTGCCATCCTCCTAGTGTTATCTCCCAACAGCTAAAACATGCACTGAGCATTTTATTCCACTTAACCAAAGGCCAGTTTCCCCATTAATAACTTCCCATGACACTGAACGAAGTGGACAAATTGTGAAGTCTGTTCAGGTGTAGACCAGGAACAAATGCAGAAGTGCAGAAGGCGCCTTGCTCCTTGCAGTATTGATCGTGTAGCTTTTCAGAGGGAACATTTCCTTTTTTTTTTTCCCCAAATAATTAAAGTATAATATTTTACAGCCTGATAAAATTTACAGGGACCCTTGGCAAGTAATTATAGTGCTTCTTTAAAAGAGACCCCATAAAAGATGCATGATTAGAAAGTTAAGGATCTGGATAGAATTACAACGATGTGACAAATAATTTACAAGCGATAAACCATCCCAAGCAGAGAGGGAGGGCGATTAAAAGAAAAAGGGGGAAAGAAACATTAAACTAACCAGTGATGAAGTCTCACAATGAAAGTAATAAATTCCCCCCCAATATTTAGCATTAAGCTTTTTGTAACGTCAAGTTGCTGTGCTTTGGTTAGCAAAGAGATTTCAGCTTGAGAAGCTCTAACTTAATGGTGATGTGAGGTATTTCTTTTCATCAGTGGTTGTTCTGAATCTGAGGCAATAGCTTTCATTTTATCACATGCGTTAGATAAATATTCTGTATAGATGTTTTGCAGTACTAATGATCCCTAAGACTGTGGAACAGTAGCTTGGAGGATTTTAATCTGCCTCCAGATGTTGTCTGAACTCAGTCTTTATAGAGTTCCATTTATTAGGTTTCAGCTGGAAAAGAAAAAAGAAAAGAAACAGAGTGATGGATTCCTGCTCAAAACACCCTCACATTTGGGGGAAATGCATGCTTAAGTGTGGGTTTGAAATTTGCTGGTAGGGCCCAAACTTAGATGAGATGAAGGGTATCTGCAGCAGAATGATTAAGGAAAATGAAAGAGTCCTTCTCACCTTAATCATCCCTTCTTATAAAAATATCACCACTATGATCGCCAAGTCCAAACCTGGAACCACCCCCACCATGCCCACTCACTACGTCCCTCAGTGCCACATCTCACCTTTTCTTTAACACCTTCAGGGATGGTGACTCCACCACCTCCCTGGGCACAGAAATGTGAAACTCAGGGCCCAGCTGTGTACCTCTTCTCTTTAACAAAGCTATACCTCCTTGGCATCAGCCTATATTTTGCTCTGATAACTGCAATTATCATCTTTGAAGCACGAGCAACTCTATGTGAAGGAGTTTGTTTTCTCTTCTTAATAGATGAGATGCCCTCCAGACTTTTTTTTTAAAGATACTGCATTTTTTCTTCTTTGGAAGTTATCTGAATTTAGAGCCTCAAAAGGATGGATTTCAATAGTGGTAACTCCACATTGAATCATCTGAAATGTTCCCAGCATGGGGAGTTGCACTCTGGCCCTCTTGTATCTAAAGAAGTTTCACAAAGCACAACAATTCCAGTTGGACACCAAAGGGCTGGAAGCCAAAATTTGACACTGATTCGACATCAGTGCTTTGCTGATTTCTCCTGCAGTCAATTGCAGAATCAAACACATTAATCCGATCGATTTGTGCACATCTGTTTTTCACAAACCAGATGTTGATAGGATGGAAAGGATAGGCAACACGTCATATCCCAACTGGTGTTAACTGGGAGGCAAATAATTCCAGGTGCCTGGATTAGATGGATGCCCGTGAGAGAAGAGCGGTAGAAGCGGCTGTGGATTCCACAGGATATCCATAGTGGGGCTCACTATTCTATTAATGCATTATTTCCAATCTCCCCAGCTTCAGTACCTTACTGGGAGCAGAAAGTGCTTTCAGTTGTGAAATTCATGGTGAGAGCCCACCGCCTCTTCTCATATCCTACAATGGCAAAAGCAGGAAGTCTGTTGTAAACTCCTTTTCTTCTGAGCACATCTGATCATTCCTCTTTAAGCCTCTTTATCGGGGCAGGCTCTAATTTATTCACAAGCAACAGCAGATTAGCAGGAATTGGAATAAAGTGGATTTTTGTGAATAAAAGTCAGAAGGACTCTGCTCCTGTGGAACAGGCAAAACGCTGTGGGCTTAACGCCTCCTGAAGATGAACTGAGGAAATGGTTTCGAGGCCACAGTTGTCACTTGCAATATCAATCAGGCTTCACCTTCCCCATGGTCTGAGCGTAGCACAGTCGGTGAATAAAACGAGAAAGAGAGAAACTACAGGAGAAAATACAGAGATTTCCCAAAGAAACACCTCTTCAGCTTCTCTCATTCTCGCCCTAGGAGTCAGACGTTGTAACCCTGCTGCCATATTCTTGTGGTTTGTTGAGTGGAAAATGCACATGTGTTCAAACAGCTGTACTGTTAGAGGCTCCATCCGAAACACAGTGGAACATCTGTAGGACAAGGCAGAGGTGTCAAGTGAAGTGTGTACACCTCGAGCGAATGATACGGCGCTGTGTTGACAAAGCCTTCTGTTGGAGCTGGGTTTTCTCAGCACAGCAGCAGGCAGCTCAGCTTTTCCCGGACAGGGATGCTTCTCTGGGATTTCTCCAGCTTGCCTGCCCATGCTTGAGAAGCAGAGGGCTTCAGAAGTAGGTCCCTGCAGGCACACTGCAGTAGCACATCACAAGATCTCACCTTTTGGGGATGGTGGTTAGCACTGTGTCACTGGAGCAGCTTGCAAATGGAATTTTGTTACTCTTCAGTCTTTCCTTTTCACAGAAAGAGCCATGCAGGGGTAAGTGTTGGTGCCACAGCCACGACTCCTGTGCTGACAGGCACCAGTGTCTGCAGCAAGGAATGTGTGTCCAGAGCTTCTGGAATGACACTACAATTGTGCTCAAAAGCCAAAAAGCTTCTTGTGCATGCAATATGGAAGTTCCTGAGAGGCTGCTTTTCCAATTGAAACGTATACAGACTCGCACAGATCTTTTCTACTTGCCAGAACTGAGAAGGTGCAATTGCAGAGTAAAGAATGCACTTGTTCAATGTCAGTTTTACAAGAAAAGGAAGAGCAAGCTAGGCTATAGGTAGTATTTCATCTCCAGAAACCTGTGCTTGAGATGACCTCAGCATCAAAGATGAGCTCTGAGCTTCCCTAAATTCTGGGAATGCCCTGATACAGAGTTTGGCTCCGATCATTGTGTAAGCAAGAGCCATGTGCTAAGCTCAGATCCAGAATGGAGTCTTCCCAAAATCCGAGGAAGTTCAGATCCAGGGTTCTGGCTTTAGCCCACGTCTAATTCAAACCAAACTGTCATCAAGATTCCAAGTGGAAATGAGTCAGGCAGGCCCATCTCAGCAGCTGACAAGATGTCCACACTGCATAATCACTGCACGCAGTTTGGCAGCCAGCAAGTGCCCAGCCTGGGAGCAGAGCACAGCTGCACCTGCAGCTCACAGAGCTTCTGTACTCCCAAGAGCCCCTACTGCTCAGCACCCACCTCCCAGCAGGGCACAGCCTGGTCCTCTGCAACACCTGGACCTCATCCAGAAGGTGAGCAATGAGCTGTATCACGTACAGGTGAGGACTCTGTGAAATATAATGACCTCCAATTTGGCATAGATACTCAGAGCCACACATGGATGTTGGTTGCCGTGCATCCCCATTCCTCACTGGCTCTGCTTTCTTCCTGCTGGGACTCCCCAGTCAGGAGCTGCCATCCCTTTGGCTACATCTATATTGCAGTGCAGACCCCCCTGCACAGCATCAGGGAGCTTCATTGTGCTGTTCCCCAGGCAGGTGGCACAGGGGTGCCTGCCTTGTCCTGTGGTCAGGCTCACTGGGGTGGTGACCCCAATAGATTTACTGTGGGAATTTCTGCATTGAAAGGAGGTTTTGCATCAAACCTGGAACAAGCACTTAAAGGATTGCTTCCATCATCCTTGTTTAAATTTCAAGCAAGCTTTTCTCAGCGCAGCATGGAGCTCACTAAGAACTTCTCATCCCGTTCTCCACATGCTTTGAAATGGCAATGGTCAATTTCATCATTCACACAGAGCTCCAGTAGAAATCTCTTCTTTACTAGCAATATTTATATCAGCTCTTCAGTTATACAGCCAGACCTTTGCTGTGCTAAGTGCTTTACAAACATGCAGGAATGCAATTTTACAAGCTATTCACTCTGTTGTCCAGAGCTGCAATGGTAGCAAACTTGAGCTGGGCTGCTTCCTCCCAGCAACAGAGAGAGCTGAGAGGAGAGGACCACTTCTCCTCTGTCTCAGCTTCTGGGATGGAAGCACACATGAGCTCAATGGAGACGTTTAAAGAAAAGATCTTTCTTTCCTATGAATTTGTTTTAGAAAAACTTGTTGCATCTTTAACATTGTTGCTCCCTTTGCACAGCTCTAACAGATATAGAACTCAGAAGATCATACACTGTTAGGAGAGACAGAGTGGCAAAAGTATGCCATGAAGTTTGTGCTGGGTTCTACTTGTGGACAGCACCATCCTGGAAGAGTGGAGGAACAATTACTTTAACGCAACTGAAAAAGCAGCATACTTTCCTGCACAACTCTGACCAAAGGCACAGCTGCGCTCTGAGCTTTCTAAGCCTGTAGCTCAATTGGGGCTGAGAAACCCTTCTCTGGAGGATGTGAGATGTGGGCAAAAGCCTGGAACAACCCACAGACAGAGGATGAAATATGTGTGTTTCTTTCAGTGCTTTGCCTCCCAGGAAAGAGTTAATGAAAAGTAGCTAGACATAGCACGGTGTTTCTTATGGAATCACGTGTTGTGAGAATAATGCAAGCGAACAACTTTCGCAATGATGCTGAGGTCATTCGACCACAAGCCTCCAGCTCTATTATTTGCAAGGCAGAGTTTCTGAGACAGAACTGTGGGCAAAAGTTCTCATTCATGGGAATCCTGTCAAATCTCTACAGGCCTTAGAGACACCTGGAAGGAGATAAGCACAACAATTATTTACTAGAAGAAGGGGCACTTTTGTTCTCTCCTCTCAGCCACCCCCCACCCCATAGCAAGTCAGCAGCCTGTTGTGGTTTTGTCCCACGTGATGCCTCCAAGAGAGACAAAGAAGTGCAACGTCCTATCGGAGTGAATCACATAACTTGGAAATGACCTGATTCACACGTTTTCCATTCTCCATAGCTGATGTGAGTCTTAAAAGAAGGAATAATAGGTTCTGATGTTTAGTCTGCGAGTTGTTGGAGTCTATGCTCCATTTTCCAGCTCAAGTTAGAGCACAGGAAAATACTGTCTTTTTTAATGAAGAGCCTTCTTGTCAAACGTGGCCAAATGCCTGCACTGGGCCTGCTCAAAGACCTTGGAGGGCTCAGAAGAGCAAAAAGCAGCACTGATACTGGTGTGGCTCCAGGATGTGCTCAGGCAGCCCTGGTTGCCATATAATGAGCAGCACATCTTGTGGTCTAAGTAAAGAAATATCTCACAGAATAAATAATAGATAAAAGTAATAAAACTGCATATTTCTATATCTAACGACAAAGAAATCTAATTGATTTTTAACTGCATCAAGAAATCTCTCTGGCTGTGGCACTGAAAGCTGAGTGCTGTAACTTGTGCCTGACAAACTGAGGACCAAACACTGCTTTTCGCAAACAGCTGAAAACCTCCTAAGGACTAAAAGCAGAAGGACTCAGGCCCTCTGTAACTAAAATAAAGTTGCACAAGAACCTCATTAGAGGAGTTAGCCTGACACAGGAACCAGACACAAGATCCGGAGAACACGCAGCATGTATGCCAGCCACTGTCTTTGTTTATCTTGGTTTCAGTGGTTTGCTTTATGTTCCAGTTGGAATGATATATGTACATTTTATATATACAGAAAATATAATTTTCAAAATGATCTGGAGCACCATGACTGGCATCTGCCCAGGTCCAGCATGCCCATGTCTGCCAGGCTTCGACTTTCATGGTTTCTTGCAGTCAATGACACGTGGGTGAACAAGGTAGAAGAGGAGGGGGGTAGCAAGCAGAAAACAGCATATCCTTTCACCCCCAACTTCATTTGTTCACTTTACATTTGTTATTATTACATAAATTCATTTTGGGCTCCCAAGGTTGTTAGTACTGAGTTTAGTGACAGCCTTGCCTTCCTTCTATGGAAAAGCCAGAAGGTTGGTTCTGAGCTTTTTTATGTTGATTTTATTATTATTTTGCCTTAAAAGATTCTTTTCTATGGCATATACCACACGTTTGGAGCAGTAACAGTTCCAGATGTTCTTGAGGTGAAATCCTAGGCCTAAATTAGTCCAAAACTTAGAGAATTTGAGATGTCACTTTGCAACCTGTCTCTGAAGGGATCCCCCCCCCCCCCAGAGGAAGTTGTTTCCAAATTCACTTCTGCCCAGTCAATCTTTTAGTCTTAAGAGTTGGCCCAGGTCAATATGCATAATAGAGTCACCAGACACTTGCTACAGCCAAGCTTGGACCCCAGCTAGCTGAACAGACAAGAGCTGGACAGGGAGAGGTTAAAGGATTAAGGAGGTTAAAGGGTTTGTCCTGTCCTAAGGGGAAATGAGTACAATCAAAAAGACATTAGCGTCATGGGTATTATGACCTGCAGCCCAGTGGTCTCAGTGTGCTCTTTCTGACCCAAACAGTCATCTTACATCACTGGCAGCCAGAACGTCCCAGTAGATCCCATCTCTCCCAGGGCACCACTGTAAATAACCCTCAGTTTGCACTGAAACATTGACATTGCAGGGGTAAAACTGAGGTCAGAACGTGGGCCAAGTTTTCAATATTATCCTAAACTGGACATTAATATTTTGAAGGACTAGACAGTACAAGCTCCCTGTTTTGTAATAAGGGGCTTTAAAATCAGGAGTTTTTGTGTTGATGGATTCTTGGATCTTTTTCGCACATGTGATTCACATGTTCCCCTGTAAGAGGAAAAAACCCTAAAGAAAGATTAATTCATTTAATAAAATAAAGCACACAAAGTCATGAATGAAGGGGACGTAGCATCACTTACAGATGACTAACAGTCTACAGTTAATTTGTGGTGGTTTACACAGCCCCCCAAAAACAATACCTACTGCCTCCCACAGAGAGATGCACCCCGACCAGCAGGAGATGGGTTCCCACAATGTCCAAAGCACTTCTGTGCAAGGAGGAGCAGATCCACTGGCTGTGTCTTCTCAGGTGATTATGCAAAATTTGTGTCAAATAACCCTTCCTACATGGCCACACACCTAGGAGTGGCAGAGGCGTTCTGGGATGGGAAATGATGAGATGGAATAAACAGTGGAAAGCAATTGTGTTGGCATCGTGTTAAGTTTAGGTGTAGCTTGTCACAGCCATGAGCCCCATGGTTAGAGGACAAGGACCATTCACTCAGTGCAGCACACAAAGGACCACTGAACTTCATGCCATCCTCCAGGCAAGCCTTGGGGAGCTATGGTCTCAACAGCTAGTTAACAACTAGTTAAAGGGAACAATGCAACTCCTCCAACTTCCCCTTGAGAACAGTGTTAAATGCAGACAAGTGACCCAGCAACATGCTCAGAGACATGGGATACCACCAAGAAGGGGTGATTGTGCGTCCTTCCTGCTCTGACAGACTGCGGTGAGTGTGGCTCTGGGGGCTTATATTTTCATTCCAGGTATTTGTGTTTACTTTTTATTTGCTCTTTAAATCACTTGGGGAGCCTTTTGTGGGTCTGAAATAACATCACATCAGACCTTCTCACGGTTCTCCAGTTCCCTGGGAGTCAAAACATGGTGGAAAGACCAGATCTCACATTATTTTTGGCCACACAAATCGCACCCAGGGGAAGGAAGAGTAGAAGACCATTAAAAAACATAACCATAAATAATGAAATATTGAGGTTTGGGGGAGTTTCTGTGGAGCCTAAACACAGGTTAGGATCAAAGGTTGATTACAATTACTTTCCTGGTTCCATACATCCTACCTGCTGTTCCTCAGGCATTGTACTGTGTGGCTAAGATCACCCTTCACCTCAACATAAAACCATACCAACACAAAGCCAGATCTCACTTACACGCTAACCCATGTGAAGCTGGGTGTCACTGGGTGGCTCAAGGATATGCCCCAGCTGTTAGAAAAGTGCAGGCTCACAGCTGATCCCATCATTCCATTATTCACATGTGAACAGATGAACCACACAGAGGAGTGCTCAGCATAACATCACTGGCAGTTGGCAGACTGCTGTTTTCTCCTGAAGACGAGTGAATTGCCACACTGGGTACATCCAGAGGATGTCTCCAAAATCCATTGGCTTTTCACCTAATAATCTTATACCTACACCCTAAGGGACATCTTTCTGTGTTCAAGCTAATGTCCTTCTAAGCATAGTTGGAGTGCAATACGTCCCATTAGGCTTTAGATACCTGCTGATGAGATAATTGCCCTGGGCACTACTATAACACAAGGGAAAAAGATGAGCTTTTCTGGAGTTACCAAAGTTCTTATTTCTAAGGGAGACCAGAACAGTCATTCCTTCTAACAGTACTCTCCTTGGCCCACTAACAACAAAACCACACCAACCACCTAGCTCAGGTGTCACACCTACACAGAGGCTTACTTAGGTTGCTCAGACAAAGAGATACCTAAAGCAGTGAAAGATATTTCCCATGCTATATGACAGAGCACACAACACGCTTAAAACCATGGTTAACTTGCAGTGCAGCCATGCCCTGAGCAGCCCATTCCTTTCTGCTCCCTCCTGGCTCAGAGGAGGGCTTCCTGGCCCCCCACAGGTGCACCTGTTCCCCTCAAGGGGGACCCAGTTGGTACATGAGGGCTGGGAGAAGCACAGGCGCAGCCTGGTTCCTCTTTTCCACATCCCCGTTAGGAGCTCACTGAGCACAGCACTGACCTCTAAATACAGCACTGCTATTTTGGACAAGCCACGTGGCCTGCGAGGCAGCTCCTGCCACATCCTGCCTTCACACAGCATTCAGCATGGATGGAAGCACTCTTCACTCATGCCCAATTCCTGTTTGGAGCAAGGACAATCATAAAATACTCTCTCTGGCTTCTGTTTTCACTCTAACAGTCCTTGTTTCACACCAGGAACCCACTTTCAGCATCCCGAACTTCATTAACATCGTTTGCACCCCAAAAGCACATTGAAAGGTGTTAATTGAGTAACGTACTTCCACCAAAAGCATATGTGCAGGGAAGATGCGATGAAACCCTATGGCTGACAGGACTGGTGAAGAGCAACTTTAATGTGGATCTCTAGGAAAAGCCATTACTTGTTCATCTTAGCTTAAAAGAAGAGCTCCAATGATTTCTAACTTCTGCTAAAAGAAAAGAGATTCAGCTTGACTTGTTTCCAGCCCTTTCATGCGTTTTTTGCTGGATAAATACAGAAAGTGAGGCTGTGAGATGCTTCTGCAGTTCAGGCGCATTCACAGCTGTATGAACCCCAAAATAAGCAGGGCAGGAAAGAGGATGTAATACAGCACAAATCACAGCAATGACAGCAAAAAAGCAAGGTCCTAGGCTACAGCAAGCAAGGGTTTGCTCAAACACAACAAACACAGAAATAAAGGAAAGAAACTGCTTACCTTCAGAAGGCCTCAGGTATACAGGGATCTCCAACAAATTGCTCTTATTTCCACTGCCAACCCTTAAATGAGGTCTGGGAAGGGGTGGAACCTGGCTACACACCTTCTGGTCACTCAGGTACATTGCATACACCTGAGCTCCCTTGGCTTGGCCCTGCCTTCCCACCAGGTGCTCCATCACTGCTTCAGACCATGACTCAGGATTTCCACTATAGATGGTTTCCAAGTAATGGGCAGTGAAAGGGCTCAAATCTGACAGTAAATGTTAAGGGCCATGTGCACAGATCCACTGCACTAGAGAAGGGGGTAGGAAAGCAGAGGCTGAAGCAAAACTGAGCACTTTAGGCAGTGGTGTCCCCTAACGTCTCTTAAAGTGGAACAGCTGGAGCAGGGATAGCTGATAGATAGAAGAAACAAATGGGGAAAAAGGAAAAAAAAGAGAGCTATTATAATATATACATATATAAAACAGTCATGGAGTTACTGGGATTAAAAACATTTGTGATTTAGGTGCTTTTACAGAAAGTGAGTAGGAAATTTTAAAAAGCACAAGGAAGTAAATATGAAGAGATTGATGATATGGGCTTGGAGGAAATCATGGCTGGGAAAGGAAGGTGGGGGTGTTTCAGCCTGCAGAAAGCTGCAACTTGGAATCAAAGGCAATTAATGGTGAGGACCTTTCAGTTTTAAATTGCTCCTTTTCAGGGAGATGCCACTAAATTCTGTGACGGTCACCCAGGTCCAAACCTTCAGTCTTAGCACTTCAGCTCCTAGGGGGCTCTCACTCAGTTTTGCCCTTAGGTTTTGTAAGCAAGGTGGCAACTGAGGCTGTTCACTTGGAAGGCACGTTTTCAGGACATGAACTGAAGCCATAATTTGCTTCATATCAGCCCACTAATGAGACATCTTCTAATGGCTTTTGGCCTCTAATGACCTGTGGCACAGCCAAGATGAGGACTGAGAAGAGGTCTGTCTGGTGTTGTGAAGCCATCCAATTCTCACTTCTTCATGTTGTGACATTCCAAGCTACTAACTTTTTACAACACTTCCATAAGAAACAAAAAGTGAAAGCACCACAGAAGCTAAAAAATATCTCAAAAACTTCTACTGCCAGGCAGCAACCTACTCTGTCCTTGTGCTCTGGTCTCCACAGACAGCACAAAGCCATGCCACACCGATGATGGAAGCATCACATTGCCTCCACTGTGATGGAGGCAAACCTGGAGTGAAACTGCTGCAGTTGGGAACCTGGGTGATTTCAGTCAAAAGGGAATTGGAAAATGCCTATCCATCTGTCGTATTAATAGCTGGCTAACAATATGATCTCAGTAAGATGAGAAAAGGAAGGGGTCCTATTAAGAAAGTCTGATCTGGCTTTCATACCTAATGAAAAAGACTGCCTTCTTTAAATTACAAAGGTATGTGTGTGACACAGCCTCATTCAACACAATCAGGTTATAAATGTAAGGGTGAATAATCATCCGAGTCATGCTGACATTACCTCGATTTACGTGCAGAAGTGATCGTTTCATGGCCACATTCAAACTACAAGTACACGCATGGTGAATAACTGCTAGCTTAGTAGTTTTCCTAGCAAAAGATAGAAAATAGTATGGTCTCTTCCCTGGTAACTGAAACAAGTATTTCCATGGGCAGGAGAACTAATGAATTTTGGTTTCTCGTGATTTGTACCATGCAGCTTCCTGACTTGCTTGAAATCTAGGAGAGCTGCAGCATTGATGCTTTCCTCATTGTGTGTACGTGAGATGAAAAGAGTTTTAAAGCGCTTTTAACATAGGAGATAATCCTTTGGATACCTGTCAGGGATAGAAACCTTCACTAAGGAGAGGAGTTTCAATTGTCTAGGATTAAGACTGAGCCAAGATTGAGGCTCTTGACATCAGCATAGGCACTATGAGGTTTTTTCCTTCCTCTACCCTCTCCCCACACTACTACAAAAACTGTATGAACTTGAATCCTTCTGGATCCCTACTGTTTTATCAAAGTCAGTTCCAGTACACCAAAAAGTTCAAAAGTCATTAGAGATGCCTGACAAACAGATACTAGTATGGAGCAAAGATCACATAAGCTTCATATCCTTAGGGATGTAGGTAGCAAATAAGCCTGATGTTTTCAGATGTCTGGAGGGAGCTGGATTCCCTTTTCCTGGAGAAATAAGCCCTTAACTCACTTTGAACGACTCTAGAGATTCCAGTTGGAACACAGCAGCCATTGTGTTGCACAGAAGTGACACCATTGCCCCTCCATTTGCCCACTACCATAGCACCAAAAATGGATATTCTTCGCCACAGCCTCTTGTGTCGTTACACAGTCAGTGCAGCAGCAAAGTGTTAGCAAGTGTTAGCCTTCTCAGATATGTGGATCAAAGCCGAAGGTCATTGCGGTCAGTGAGCAGCCTTGGTTACCACCACACCCAGCCCAAGCATTCTTCCTTCTCCTCTGCTGACAGCCAGGGCTGACTCCCCGCATGTGACTCCCCCACCATCCCCTCCCCACCACAGGTTTCTGGTCTTGCACAACCAAGGCTACAAATTGCATGGGCAAATTTGTCACACTGCAGGCCAAGAGTGCCAGGCCGCATTTCCCCTTTTCCCCATCCTCTCTCTGCCTCTCCCCCCAGCACACACGCACCCAACCCACTCCACTCCTCACTGGTTCCAGCAGTTTTCCTTATGGCCTGCGGCCTCCACAGCTGCACAGAAAGCATGCTAGGAGAGACTTTGCAAAGTTAAGGAGGTGAAGGATACCCTCCTAGACTTGTCACAAGCAAAGAAATACAAACGCATTTCTCCAGGAGATCCTGAAAGCTGTGATGAGATTATCTATAACTTAAAGAAAAAGACAGTCGGTGAGAAGCAAACAGCTCTTTGGAAAACCCTCGAAACGCAATGGATATCAACAGAATGTTTCTACCACTCTCAGGAAGTACTGCCAGCCCACATCTTTCTGCTAACTCCTAATGGGTCCATTAACTACTCCTAAATAATGATGGAAACCATATGGGTGCACAGGTGGTCTCTCAATAAATACCAAATGAATTCAGTATGATCACCATTAACACAATTAATACCCAGCCAATCTACAATGATGGAACTATTAAAATTAAGCGCTACTATATTTCCTCAGTCCCATGGCAATTTTACAATGGAAACAAACAAAAGCTTAGAATTAACTTTTTTTTTTTTCATTGCAGTTATTTGATTTTGTTTACTTGCAGGCAGGTTTCAGGCTTCTCTGTACTCTGTGGTGTCTTTGCTCTGCTCCGTGCATCCAGAGGTATTTTGACACTGAGAAGAAATAGTTTGGAGAAAAAGTAATTAAAAACATCTAATTAAAACAAATGTTTTTTAATTTTGGGGGGCGAGTTAAATGTATGAATCTGGGTGTGGAAGCTCTCTACTTTCTACAGAAGGCTGTAAACTTGAGCAATGAATATGAGATTGCCACAGCTGCTCTTTTTATCATCTACACCACGAGTTCATCCCTGTTCCCTGATGGAACTATTAGCATGGTTGGGGTTTCATTTTAATTTTTTTTAGATCAGTACTGTTCCAGCTTATATGGTGGTCCATCCAATTGTCAAAGGAAGAGGAACACATTCAGAAGTGACCTTCTGTAATAAAATGCCTGACATCACCTCAGCTTCAGCCCACATGGTTGATATGATATTTTGGCTTTCCAACCAGAAGGAATTAAGTTTTTAGTTTGTAGAACCAGACCAGTGATCTACGTTCAGGTTCACTTTCCATTTCATGTTTCCCTTGAAATCAATAGCAAAGCTCCCCTGAGGTGTATGAAGCAGTATCAGTTCCAAAGTCTGTGTGGTCGAGTGCAGGTCAAATTGAAGGTCCTGGCTTTTATCCATCTTCTCAGCAGATGAAAAAGGGGTGCTTTAAATTTTGCATAATGTTGTCCATTTTGCTCCAGAGACTACTTAATATGAATCACTGCAGTCTTGACTGAGAGAGATTTGGACATAAGGATTGGGGACCCTTTAAGCCCTAACAAAGTTGGTCCTGCTCTGCAGGGCACTGGGGTCAGAGGGACATTGTTGATGCAGCAGAAACTGAGTTTGGCAAAAGCACTACTTGAAATCAGTGCATTTCACCACTGGGGCTTGGGTTGGAAAACTCATGTCTCATCAGTTTCATAGGGTACTTGCTTGGATTAATGGCAGTTTCAGGCTTGTTGCAGCTCGTGCCAAGTTAAGGGAGAGATTTCTCAATGCATGGGTGCAAACTATGTTCTGAAAAGCACAGAAGACTCCTCATTGAGACTGCAATGAATGAGGTGCATCGTTTATTTTATGGCTGGAGAGATCCCAGTGCATCTCGAGTTTCAGGACAAACTTTTGGATCTGCTCCTTTCTGCTGGACCAGGATTTCAGCCTCCAGCTGTCCCTGCAGTTGTTGATTTTCACAGCTTCTCAGATTGAACCTATCTGGCAAAACCAAAAAGACACATGCAGCCTGGAACTGCCCACGATTATATTGTGTTTCATATCATTTGTGTCCTTAAACAATCCAAATCCACTCGCTTCTATCCATTACACTGTCTTTACGCCCAATAAACATGCTACTGAGGACAATCTGCGTGAGGTTTGGGTGAAGCTGCATTCGAAAGTTCCCTAAACTGTGGTTCTATGAAACATGTTGCATGTGGAGCACAAAGCTCATTTCACAATTCCTTGCTAACTTTTCACGAGCTGCCTTGCACATAGACTGTTCTCAAGTGTTTCTGATTACCTCCAAGTATCAATGCTCTTGAATAGAAGTCTGTGTTCCTAATTTTAATAACGTAATTTTGCAGTGTGCTAAGGTAAACAGGGACAATGCACTCTTGTTTCAGAACTCAAATGCCCATGAAGTTATTCATCAATCTCTTTTTCATTTAAATTCACACTTTACCTTAATTTGTGTTTCAAATGCAGATGAGGCCCTAATTAAATAAAAATTCAGCAGATGGTTTCACATTCTCTGTTCAATTTACATTTCTTGTACCTTTCTAAATGCTGGACTTTATCTCCAGATCCAGAAGTATTACCATTAGACCTCTTCTTTTAAACAAATACGTAATAATTGGTAGGCTGAAGAGGGCTACACAAGAATAAATTAAATATTGATTACCAAATCTTAAAAGCCTCAAGTTTGTGCGTACGTTTGGAATAAATACCCAAAACCCTGCATGAACCTTCAGAAATGAATCAAAATTCACATACGTACCAGAGGTTTCATTTTCTTTCAGTTTAACAACAACAAAGAGTTGACAAGAGGAGGCAGCCTTTCCTCTTACGTTTTGTGACATCCTTCTCCCATCACCCAGGGGTCTGAGAGGTTAATTTGACACACACACACACACACCAAAAAAAGCCAAATGGGGGGAAATTTTCAGTAATCATAGTTGATCTACAGGAAAATCTGCAGTGTAGTTGTACCGAAACTCAGAGCAGGAGCTGAG
This sequence comes from Gallus gallus, assembly GCF_016699485.2. Classification (NCBI taxonomy): domain Eukaryota; kingdom Metazoa; phylum Chordata; class Aves; order Galliformes; family Phasianidae; genus Gallus; species Gallus gallus. The sequence goes on from NC_052551.1 coordinate 4,929,932, forward strand.
GGGCTCTTTTGTTCCACCTGATGTTGGTCACAAGCTGTGATACAGCAAGAGTGATAAGCAAAATGACAAGAAAGAAAATGGAAAACAATTTCTACTGCATCTGATTCAGGACTCTGCATAGTAGATGAGTGAGTGTATCTCACCCTTCTCAGAGGGAGCGTTAAGAGGAAATACTTTCTGGTTGCCTCCTTCAGAGGAAATTAAGAAGCAAAGAACTCTGTCCATTTCTGTTCCGTTTGAGGCATATTCCATATGCACAGAGTACAAAAAGCAGCCTCGCTCTCCTCATTCCCTTTGTGCTATACATCCACTATTGCCCACATCCTTATGGGGTGCACACTGACAAAATTAGGCTGCTTCTCTTCTGCTCATGTTAGTTTCCTGTTCAGCACTGATTTACAAGCCCACGTAAATCCACTCTGTCCTACAGGCTCTTCTACCTCTTCATTGATAACCATATCACTGCATTACTCGCAGTGAACTCATAAATTGTTTCCTTTCAACTTCCTTCCTTTGTGTATTGTGCAAGTGGAGCGGCCTCGCAGCATGCTGCTGGATGGGGATTCCAATTTTACACCCCGCAGCTGTAGGTCTCCATCACCTCCCAACCTGCCTGGGGGGTTCACTTATTTATTTGGAAGTAGCCTCAACAAATGTGACAATATTGGTGTAGTTCAGCAGACTGAAGGAAAAGAAATCTACTCGGCTTTTCCTTTTAAAGAGATATTCCCTACTGGCTAATAAAAACTTTAATAAAAATTCTCTTGATGCTTTGCAGATGTCCCCAAGAGCTGAGCGCTGGGTGGGCATGGTGCAGCTAGCAGGTACAGAGAGACAGAATTTGGGCCCAAGAAACAGTTTGATGGCTCACTTATGGTGAGTGAGAAGGGTGGAAGACAGATCCAGGTGGAGTTTGAGGTCAGGAAAGATGCAGCACTTCAGTGAGGGGCTGAAGCGGGACTGTGCTTTATGTTTCCAGTTACTAAAATGCCCTTATTTGTCCCAACTGAAGAAATACTCCTTCTGAACAATGGAAATGTTATCAGCTTGGTCATCCTCGTGAGATTTCTAGTATCTGTGGGTATGTGCAAAAAAACACTTCACAAGGCAAGTTCCTCTTTGGGGATCATGGGATTCGAAGCGCCTTCTGGGGCTCTTGATGTTCACATCTGTTGGTTGTATGTTTGAAGTTCCAGTTTGGACCTGCTCTGGGCTCAGATAAAAGAGGAAGAACATGATGTTGTCCTAAAGTGTGCTGGCATGAAACCACAAGCGGTCACTTGCGGCAGCGAGCTTTGCTTTGTCCCTGTCAGAAATGGGAGGAGGGGGAGAGCAGTTCTGGGGAGCCACAGGACTCCAGGTTGCTCAGATGACTCCTTCCCAAGCCACAGTGCATGGAACAGTATCATCATTGGTTTGGTGGTGGAGGTTGGTGTTATCAAGTCTTGGTGGCACATTGATAAATACGCATTAAACTGCGCAGGCTCAAAATCTTCCTCTCTCCAGCACATTTCTGTTGAGTTTGTGCTATTTTGGAGATGAAATGTTTTCTTCCTCAGTTAGGGCTGTAAGATCCCTACTCAGGGTCTGGTGCTTTGCTCCCTGGGCTGAGTCCCTCTGCGCAGCAGTGCTGCTGCTCACCCAGCAGCCACATTCACTGGGCTTGGGCACAGCCTCATCCCTTCTGCCATCATAGTGAAAAAAGAATAGGGAAAACTAAGCGTAAACTGACTGATATTTTTGCCCAGTACAGGCTGGCTTAATTTTGGAAACAGAGGCACGACAGCACTACAGCACTTGTGATGCCAAGAAAGCCTTTCTGAAGTGAAAGTACATCCTTTATTTTTCCACTGTGTTTTGTTTTTTTTTTTTCCATGATCCCTCCACAGATGAAAATGTCAGTCTTAAATAAAAATGAGAGCAAGTCACTTGGTTGACTCTTAAGGATGCACTCAGTGCCAACACAGTTGTGTTTGCAGGACAGTGAGAGACTTCAGGAGAGCCATTGATCCATCAAGAAGGGGGAAGTAAGGGCATTCACTGCTGGATAAAAATAAGCTACTTGAGCAAGAGATGGCCCAAGCTGTTGTGGTTTGCTTTCACGTGACACCTTGAAGAGGAAATAGAGGAGATGACTTAGATGGACACTGAGATGACTTAGGTAGGGCAATGCCCCTCAGAATGATTCATATAACTTCAAAGCAGCCTCTCTTTCTCACATGCAAATTTTCCATTTGGCACAGTTGACATGGGTATAGAGGAAGAAAGGGATTGCCCTTGTGCAGTTCTCCTGTGTGTAGAAACAAAGATTAAAAAAAAAATCTGATTTCACATGGCCACCCTGAAGTATTACCTCGGCTGATTCCAATATTAACCCTGAGTCCCCACTATATATATATGTATATATATGTACACAAAACTCTTGTTCACCATTCCCTTACTGCTCACAGCTACACATGAAGAAGAGGTTCTGGATGTGGATTCAATGGGGTGGAAATGTAAAGTTTTCCCAATATAAGGAAATAAGAAGTTAAGGGAACAGAGAGATGATAAGATAAAATGAGCATGTGGAGAGATTAAACTTGAGTGCCCACACCTGAAAGCCAATCTCCAGCTAACAGTGCGGGGCAGATGGATCCTAAGCTGGTAGAAGAGCATCTCAGTAAAGTTCAAGTATTCATTTTCTTCTACCAAGGCATCATCAGAAGTATTTTAGATGTCTGAATTTTTGTTGTTTTCTCTCCCTCCTGCCCTCCCCCTCATTCAACCAGGAAGGAGGAGTGTATTCTCTTTGAAAGTGCTTTTCAAACAGACTTAGTCCAGCGGGTGATTAGTCCACATGTCTGTGGTTTGTGTGTGTGTGTGTGTGCGCGCGCGTTCAAATACACAGGAGGCAGAGAAGAAAAGAAGACTGGAGGCAAAGTGGATCCAAAGTATGAGCTATCTCCTTATTAAAGACATACCGCAGCCTGCATGTGACTCCCAATGAACTCTTAGATCACCACATGACCTATTTATCTCCATTAGAAGCGACAAGATGTAACCCGATGCCCTTATCCTGATCCCCTGAACTCAGAAGCTCGTAGTGGTTTACAGCAAACTGCTGCCTTCAGAAGGGAAGGGCGGCCTACACAATGCTTTGCCCGAATGGGGAGCATCTTCTCCAGGGTCTTCCTGACCCTGAGTCAGCCTTCCTGTGGGGCTGTCAGCCTGGCATTCATTAGGAGGCCTGCAAATGACGTTGCTGAAATGTTATAAGGCAAATCCAAGATGGCAGATGGAGTGGTTTGTTGGGTGAACAATGCTCATCTCAGAGTTGCTGGCCAAACAATTTAATGGTGGCCTGCTGTTTTCAATATCCCATTCATCCCTTGGAGGGCTGTTTGCTGCCTTCCTTTGGGCATGCTGTTATGCTCAGGTGCATCCATGCTGGCTCACTGGAGAAATGAGAGCAAGTTTTGATGCTGTAAGACTTGTTTTGTGCCTCTTTACTTTGGAAAGCAGTATCAGCACCAACCTTTCAAATATCATTAGATAATGAGACTGGTTTCAAAAGTACAGAGGATTTTTTTTCTCCAGTTTAAAAAAAAAAATAAAGGAAAAGAAGAGCTGTTCCCTTTATTTGCTTATCATTTTTTGAATCCACGCAATGAGTATTTTGAAGTTCCTCTCTGTAGCCAAAACACACTCCTAACTTAATTGTTGAAAAAAATGAATGATGAGCTTCTTGTGGGGATTCCTGAGCTGAGGACAATCTAAAAATGCACCAAACCTCCAGGCTGCCCAATTCCTACCCTACCCACTCCCAGGTGTCACTCCTGAATTGCTCTGCACCAGTGCAATTCCTCATGCTGGTGTTGGTCTGCACACAGCAGTGCTGCAAATTGTCTTCACCCTTATCCCTTCTTCTTCCTTTTTTTTCTCCCCCACAAAGAAAAACTTGCCAGGTCTGCATCTTTTTCCCTCAACTGTTTCCTCTTTTTAATGTTAAAAGCATATGCCGTACAGCCTATTTTCATGCTGAGATGTTAACTGTTTTTCAATATTAGTTTTTGTGCAGCTGTATTCAGTGGTAGCAACAGCCCAAAGGGCACCATGGGGCTTTGTGGCATGGAAAGTGCATCTGCAAGGAGCAGGATAGCACTGCTCTTACCAGGTGAAACCTGAGGCTACGTTGCAAATTCTCCTGCTCAGCATAACCTCATCTGCAGGGAAAGTCACAGCACAAGTTCCCTCTGCACAGGTTAATGCATACTTTAGCTTAAACAAAACATAGTTGTGATTGCACCTCTCACCATACTTACTTATGGCCAACATATTTGCAGTGGTACCCATCACCCAGTTGACTGGGCTGGAGCTGGGCAGCAGCACAAGTGAAGTTAGCTGCAGGCTTGCAGCATGGGGTGATCCACCTTTAGGAGAAGCGTTAAAGTTGTAGTGGAAATAGCTTTTCTTTCTTAAATAGAAGCTCAAAGATATTATTATTGTTTGTTGGTTTTTTTTTCACCTCAATTGGGATGAAAAGAAAAAGGTTGAAATTCCTTTGCAAATCCATGTGTTAAATATAAGGGCCAATGGGTAACTGGGATGATTTTTTTTCATGCTGACCCTTTCGTTTTAAATGACTGTAGACTAACGTGAATTTCAAACACAAGGCTCATTGACTCGTTTCGTACAGAAAATGGAAATTCTGCTTTTTGAGACTATAAAAACCACACCTATTGTTTTTTTCTAAATATCTTTCTAAGGCAAGAATCAGAAATGAGCCGTTTCCCACAAAAAGGTCTTATTTTCACTGAATTTGCATTTTTGACTGAAAGCCTTATTTCAAAGCCTCGAAACTAGATCACTGTGCAGCAGCTTTTACATCTAATTGGCCTCAAGGAAGAAGCAAACTCTGTGGGTGGGATTCATCTTGCCTACTTATAGGTGTTTAGTCTGAATTAGTCACCGGTAGTCAATGGTACCTCCGAGGGGCTCTTCTCTCTGTGTCAGTCACAGAGCGCCTAAAGGAGTAACTTGCACTTGATACCCACTTTTTGGTGGCTAAAATTAGAAGAGAGAACTCCTGTCCTTTCAGCTTGCACTGCTGGCACGGGAGACAAGCAGAGCTTTCTGGCTTCGGAGGTTTCAAGCTGAAGCTTGTTGGAAGGAGGAAAAGGAGCCGGGCTCTTCATCAGCTGAGCAAAAAGAGTAACACATTTCTAGGTGACAGGAAAAGAAGAGCAGTTCTAAGGGGAAGGAATCATCTGAAGGAAGGCTGGTTATTGCCATCATTGCCATGCAAACAGTCTGAAATATTCTTTTTTCCTTCTCAATAAATTTGTGCTTTTTGTTTGTTTGTTTGCAATTAATTTACAATTAATTTGCAGCTTATCTGTGGCTAGAGAAGGATTCTGTCTAATTTTCAGAGCAGTATCTGCTTCTGTAACTGGGCTGAGCCCTTTCCCCTTTTAATCCCAGCAAAATAGTCATAATGCTGCATGTAAGGCAGGTAATAAGGGCTGTAAAATCCTCCATTAATTGCCAGAGCTGTATGTGTGATTGAAGTAACTTGGTATGGAAATCAAATGTGAGCCCAACTGTGCACACATTTTGCTTTTTTTTTTTAATTGTTATTTAAAGGAATATTCTTTTTACTGTGGTTATGCTCGTCCCTTTTTGCAGGAGGAGTTGGCTCCTGTAATGTTTGTGCTCACAGAGTGATTTGCAAGGGGTAGAGCTGTAAAGCTATTAGCCTTTAATTTGAGCTACAAGTCCAATTTATGAGGAAAAATCTGCAGATTTCATTTTCAAACAACTGCACTGGATGAATCTGTGGCCTTTTGCTGGAACATTATGGAAAGCATATGTAGAAAGTGAACACAGCAGACTGTGCGAGGAGCAGACATCGCTTCATGCGACAACACTTCATAGCCACCGAGTATAAAGACAAAAACACACAGAAAGAGCCCATTCACCAACCCCTGATTACTCTGATGAGCAGTTTTCCTTTGAAATTTGTAGGAATAAGTACACAAAGAACAATGCTATATGGCTGCTTTTGCATACATTTGACCAAATAAGTAGCTGGTGAAAATAAATCTGATGCTACTGGGCTTTCTGTATGCTGATGGTACAATGAGAACAACTTTAGGGGTTCCTTTTGCATAATTAGGGTCTATTTTTCATTAAGCATTTGTATGTTGTGAAGAGTTTCCATAGGAAAAAAAGACAATGGGATTGAAGCGAGTTATATTGATAGGCTTTCTGGACAGATTATTTTTGAGAGTGCCTCTCTATGACAAGGAGACAAATATTTCATTTCTTGGGAAGAAGCCTAACGCCAATTCTGTGCTAGATCAGAATCATAATACCCATTAACATTAATGGGAAAAAATCCCGTAGTTCAAGGGAAGAATATACCCATTAGAAACCTAGAATATTGTTTTAGACCCCTTGATCTCCTAGAGAGTGAGTGGGTAATGAGCCAGTTGATGTCACAGCTGTTTGCTGTTGGTTTATTAGCTCTCTGGCTGCCCCTCAACATAGATCTTGCCGTGGTCTGAGACTGTGGTGGTGGTTGACATTGTTTTGTAGCAACCTCTCTGAGGGTTGGTTGGTTTTCTTCCATAAAGTTGCCTCAGTGATCAGGAACTTGAGGGGTCAAATCTGCTGAAAGCAGGGCTGCCTTCTAGAGGAGAGCTCAGTTGAAGATAAAGTAAAAGTTACTTGAGTTTGAGACCTGGCATGACCTACTTACTAGGCAGTGTTATGAGAATCCATGTTAGGACAGTTTGTTTTTCAGCCTGGTTTCTCATGGGAACAAGGCTTATGCAATCTGTGTCCGTGCATCTGTGTCTACATCCTCCTCCCCTCCTCAATAACTTTTCAACTCATTGCTCAATTTCAACCTACTTTGACAGGGGGGTAGAAGTTCCAGGGACAATCCTGCTCCTACCAGTGTTATAAGAACCAGTAGAGGAGACTTGGGCTACAGATGTCCATCTACCAGGAGCTGCAGCAGCACAAGATAGAGGTTACAGAGCATGAGGAGCAGAGGGACAGAGCAGAGGATTCCTCTGCCATGAGTAAGTACGTGTGGTGTGATGCTGCTGACATAGAATACAGAATCATAACATATTCCCAGTTGGAAGGGACCCATAATGATCACTGAGTCCAAATCTGGCTCCTCCTTGTGCTGTCACAGTAGCACAAACCCAGCACAGCTAGATTTCAGGTACCAGCATAAACCAGGGCCTCATGCAGACCTTGTATGGGCTCTTTTTACCTCCTTGCCTTCCAGACGACACTTTGCCAGAGCTGCTCTATGAACTCAGTTAATTACAGGGGAGGAAATTATGGCCCCATAGACTTCACAGAGAATATACAGTATCAGTAAAGCATTTAACGATACGCAATTAAAACACCATATATCCAGCTCCTAAGAAATGGTGAGTTTAGAGAGGTACTACTTAAGAGTGAGCAGGTGATAATGAACTCCCTGGGCTGCAAAGGCACTGTTTCAAAACTAGAGAGCAAACTTATTACACACGCTATGGTAGACAAATGTTATTATATGAACATACCAGGAAAGACAGTAGATCAGGAAAATCCCTTGGATTCTGGTTGCATGTTATGCACATAACAGCCCTTTTTGGCTCATAAGTAACAACAGAAGAATACACATTAATATTGTGAGCCATTTGTGATCTCATGCCCATAAATTCTCATTTTGGGGAAAAAATGTCTCACATGACTGCTAAACAGATGAGAAGACAGAATGTTTCCACTTATTTCATTAGAGTTTCACAAAAAAAAAAAAAAAAAAAAAAAAAAAAAAAAAAAAAAAAAACCATGAGGAACCAGTATTTTAAACATCACGTATCTAGATAAAGGAAGCGTAATCAATTAGTGGGTTCTTTGGAGTTAGTCAAAGAAGAAAAGACCATTCTAGGACATAATCTAGGACACTGCTGATTCCTATGAAGATGGGAGCCGGCACAGATTGGGAAAGGACAATCTCAGATTGCTGTTTTCTTCTGCAGCAGATTTTGGACTGTGAGGGTTTTCAGAAAAAAAGAATACTTGTATCTCCCAGGTCACTCTGTTGTACATATATGTGTCCTTGTATCTCCAGAAGTTACAGCTAGAGGTTCGGTCTCATCCCCTTTGAGTTGATGAGTGCCTTGGTGGAAGCTACATCACCTGTAGGTGCTTCTCCCCTTTGCTTAAAACTGTTTTATAACAAAAATATTCCCTTTTCGGAGAGGTGTTAGAGCTGTATTAGTGGCTCTCTCCCCTTCCTAAGTTCTGCAGATTGGTACAGTGCACTCCAGATTGTTTGCTCTCCTTCTGAATTGGTGCATCTCCTTTGAAGTCAAAGGAGCTACTGTGATTTTAGATGCGTTGAGACTCTCGCTGTGGAAGAAGTATATAAAAGACTACTGCTCACAGGGTGGGAGCTGCTGGTTTCCAGTTTCTCATTAATTTTTCACTTGTCTTTTATTTCAGTGGGTCTACACTGTGCTCCACCTTTGGCACAGACACAAATGCTATTTTTTATGTGGTTGAGTGGGAGGAATGGTTTTGATCATTAAAAGCAAAGCAAAAATTATTTTAAGCAGAATTCCAGAACCTCTTCTGCATCCATTTATCTTTCCATGGCTTCCTTAAAGCTTTGCCTATTTACTCTCTGGGGATACGTGCTCCAACTGTGTTTCACCACATTTATAGGAGCAGTCACATATGACCAAGGCTAAAATTTTACCTTAATTGCCCACAGGCTGCTCCCATTGAACCCTGGTGGCGTGTATGAACTTCAGAGTGTTGAAATGAGCCCAGTAAAAAAAAAATCAGCAAGACAAAAACATATTTAATTGTGAATTATCCTTAAATATATTAATATGCTCTAATATAAGAGATGAAGGCTCACATCTCTTGAAGGAATGTGTAATTTCCTGTAGTCATCTCCTTAAAATATTCCTGATTGGGACTTTGAAGCAGACAAAGAGAGTGGCCTCTGGAGAGACCACCACTGCTCCTTGCTGAGACAGAGCTTTGGAAAGTGAATCACTGCTGTGTGACTGGATCCTTGCCATATGCAAAGGATCAATAAAGTTTTATGTACCTTACTCGCAAGCCTCAGGTTTTTGATTCCAGGTGTTCACATTAATCTGGGACACAACAGAAGGAAGAAGTTGCTATGGTTGCATGGAGATGGCAGCACAATCTGGACCAACTGCAGTCAGCAAGTGCAAGGAGTTTAATTATCTAAAATAATTGCACTCCTTGAAGCTGTTTTTGCTGCTTGCTTAAATCCACTATCATTGATACCATATAATTTCTGCAGACACCTGAGTGTCTGTCACCTTCAGTGGTCATGGACGTTTTGTCCCCAGAGAAACTCTTTGCGGCTTTCCCAGCTATCCCACCATCAGGCAACTGTCAATGAAATGAGCAACCTGGTTACAGAACTCTTAAGGGGAAGCATGTCAGCTCATTGTAAATACGAATTTTAGAAGCGTAAAACCATGAAAAATAAACTATCCCTCAAGCTCTTCAGAGCAAATCCTCTGATGGATGGAAGAATTTCCATGCTCTTGCAGGCCTATGGCACTGTTTTACCCCCCTGGCTTCTAGAAACTCTCCTTAATGGCACCTGCAACCATGAGAAGCGATTACAGCCCTCAGACTGTTCTAACTGGGGACTACAGTTTGCGCTGCAAGCTTTGCTCTATGGAGCTGCACTTCCCAACCAGAACTCTTCCGTCAGAGGTTATCAAGAGCCACCTTCCATCTCCCTGATAATTTCCCTCTCTGTAATGCATCCCTTTTTTGTTTCATCTGACATTTCTATCACCTTTAAGAAGCCTCATGGAGAGGAGGCCATGAGGTTTGGATGTAATTGGCATATGGATGGAGCTTAGGTTTTTTAATACACAGTTTTTATAAGACTGCTTTTATGTTTGCCTTTGCTCTTTGATCTCCACTTGAAAAACGTTTTTCATGGAGTTTGTTTGAAAGCACAAATAATCACTTACCACAACTAAGGGCTAGCAAATAGTTCTAGAAAAGAAAGAAAACCAAAGAGAATCCATGAGCTGACGGAGATGCCTTGAAAGATGTTTTAGAAACAGCTTGTAACGGCACATTTGCAGGACTGTTCATCAAGTTAATTCTCCTGTTGCATTGGCATTCTTGGATATGGTAATAAGAACAAGGAAGCATGTAATGGATTTCTAAAATGGGAGTGTTTTAATAGATTTTAGTAAATTACATCGTATTCGATATTGCAGTGTTGTGACACAGCACACTACAATGAAAGATAAAGTCACTCGCGGACATAATCCGCGGTTCAAGAATAAATACGATGATTCCCATGAATGATGAGATTTAACTAATTATGGCCCTGGGAAGGAAGAAGCCCTGAGAGTGGTGAAGAAAAGCCATTCCTGTCTGATATAAAATGGGAGCAGCCGCAGCGGCACAGTAGATGGAGGGAACTGTTTGAGCACTTTGCAGTGCTCTTGTGGCAAAAACTGCTCTTGCCATTTGATAAGATAATAAACTGAGATCCTCTAATGAAGAAGAGTCGAGTCGAGGTGACTCAGCATGACTCCAGGTCTCAAATGCTTTGAAGCCATCCACACATGGGGAGAAAGCTGTACTTACTGTCTTGTGCTGATCCCGTGGATCTCCACAATAAGAGCTCAGGCACAGAAGTACTGGTAAGGAAGCATTTCAGACTGGCGCTGAAATAGAATTCCTTCCCTGCAAAATCTTTCTCTTCTCTAAGAATTCCCCCTGGCGAAGACAAACCAAAACTGAGGTTTTTTTGAAAATGTTAAAAGTCAATTCTTTCTGTCACTAACATTAAACTGCCATAATGTAGACTGGTTAACGATGGCGCTTTGTGAAATAAGACATTAATCTCCACTTGTAATGCATGAGCCATACAACTTGCTTCAGCCTTAATGTTTTATGAGTTATGGACTCTTCTGTGATTCATAAAACAAATAAATCACACCTCTAAGGCTATCATCTATTTATTACTGCTTTTTAAATGTTCAAGATCGCATAAAAAGAGTCTCTCTTGCTTGCCAAAGATCATCAGCTACAGAGAAAGTCTGGATTCTGCATGCAGCTGGACATAGATTTGTCTTTCTTGCTTGGATGAGGACATCCAGCTCCACAGAAATGCACACAGAGTGCAGGCTCCATCCCATGCCTTCAGGCTATGGCTTGAGTGTGGGAGCCAGAAGAGAGCCCCTGGCCTTTCTAGAGAGAAGCAACAACAGTAAAATGAAAAATGAAAATCAGATGAGAGGACTTGTCAGGTTATGAAACTTCATGGGAAGGGTAAGGGAAAAGAATAATGTGCAACAACAAAAAATTAGGGAAGAACAAATAATCATGTTACTGGGAGATCTATTCAAGTCATAAATCACCTGCTTGGGCTGCTGGGGGGAAACTCATTCTTCCCATCCTCTGCCTACAGACATCCCAGCAGCTCCATCACATTTATGTTGTCCATGATTTATCTGGAGGAATTGTACAAACGCAGATCTCCCTGGGCATGTCCTGCAAGCTGCAATAACAGCCTGGTTTGTTCTAGCTACAGCTCCTGCCTGGATGGTATAACTTCAAACCTCACCCTGTGGATTCTAGGACTGCAGTAATTGCGTGCTCTTCCCAAGAATATTAAAACCCGTATAAAGACTAACCAAGTGCAGGCCAGTGTTGTTTCTCTCATCGTATGCCACGTATCCTATTAGACATCATGCAGGTCCTGTGTCTTGTTTGGATGGTTTCCTTCAGTGAAAGGCAGGTGGAACTGGGAAACTGGAGGTCAGGTAACCAGACGATGTAAATAATATTTTCTTCTTTTTTTTGGAAATTAGGGTTTTCTATATAAGAAAATGCAACAATAAAAGAAAAAGGAGGCACACCTGTAAACAGTCCTTTAAGAAAATAAGCGCTTTCCCGTCCAAAGAGAAAAACAGGATTCAGCAGTGTAATAAACACTAATAAATCTCAGGTTGAGTAACTGACTGTTACTAATTTATTAATTGTTTTTAATAATTGAATTTATTCATACGTAATAGTGACTGGAATCCCAATTCCAAATAGATTTTTCCCTTAGAGATGGTTCCTGATTCCAAGTAGGGATGAAGCTCTCCGGGGGCAATTTCCACTACAGGTGCTTCTGAGATATGCTCGCACAATAAACAACAGTAAGTAACGCTCAAGTTAAAGCAGCTACATAGATTCTAAGGTTTCAGGATTAGAAGAGGAATAATAGTGCAGCTCCTTGCTTTCAAAGGAGCAAAATGAACAAGTGGAAAAAATCTGGTCTTCAATGACAGCAAAGCTTCCTATGAATGATCACTATAGCATACCTCAGGTTCCTAAAGCAGCTGTTGATAAACGACACCAGAAGGTGTCTTTTGGCTAGGAAAGCTGCCCATTTTCATCAAGATTATGTTCTGAAACCCCTGCAATTATATTATACTGCTCTTGCACCACTCTGTGGAATTTTGCTTTTTATTTCCTACAGCTTCATGCAGACTCAAGCAGTTTGGCCTCTTTATTAAACATAAGCATCAATCTGTAGAAAGCCTCTTGATTGTCTAGACAAGTAGTTGTGAAAGTCAGCTCTGTTTCGTTGACTCTGAGTCCCTGGGAATACGGACACTGCTCCTTCTGTTCTCATCTGTCAATATTTCTGGGCCAGAATTTTGGATTTTTTTTTTTTCTTTTCCCCCCCATATCTGCCAATTATTCTTGTTTTGGAGTCCGGCAGAAAAATGTTTCAATGCTGTTTCTTAATACTTTTTCTTTTTTTTAATAAATAAATGCCAGCAGCCTGGAGCTTATGAGCAGTTCTGCAGTAATAAAAGGATGTACACAGCAGGCAGTACTCAATTTGCAAAAGAAAAACAGATTAACATTTCAGGTTTCTGAGGGCTTTTTGTCAACAACAGTGCATTTAAAAACATCAATCTTGTAGTAATTGCATTATCAGTGCATTCTCGGCTGATTCTTTGGCTGATTCCCTTAATATCATGGAATGGAAAAGTAGCTGTGGGAAGGCTTTTTAATATCTATAAGAAGTGAAAGCCTTGTAACAGGATCACATTGATTTGACTGTTGATCGTTTCTGGGACTGGAAAGAAGTGAACACACAGGTAATGGCGTGGGACTGACCACCTCCAGCTACAAAAATGGGTACCAGAATAGATAACAGGCAGAGATGCCTGTGTCTGCTCATCCCTTTGCAACAGTTCCATTTGCTACAAACACTTCCTCCGTGTTACGTGGCAGTGCAGAGAGGCTGGTGCCACACCACACTGGGATAAGAGTTGAGTATTTCCTCACTTCCTTCTTAGGCAGTTTCCCCATATGCTGGATTTTTAGCTATGCTCATTTTCCTCTCAGCTTTCTTTCACCTGACAAAGAATAGATGTTCCTTCTTAAAAGATTCAGCTACTTTTGTACTATAGGAAAATAATCTTGTGTCTGATTTTATGCTAATTCACATAGACACTTCTGATAATTTTGTCTTATGTATATTTATTAGGATTCTTTTTTCTTCTACCATCATTGGATTTGTTTTGAACACAAAGGTCAGTTCCTACACCAATATAAATCAATGTAACTACATTGATTTCAAGGATTGCAGCATCTTTCATTAATTCCAATTGCCAGAGATACTGCAGCTGTCTCTCATGAAGAAAATGTGTGTGTATATATATACACACACACACTTTGATTTAAATCACAAAGAAGAGAAAAAGAAGAATTTTATTTTGTGGCATGCTATAAACCGTACAATTCAGTCCAACTGGTACTAAATGATAGACAGAACAAAATCTCAGCCACCCATCTCCAAAGATTGCTTTAAGTCCTTTCCCTACGCAGTTGCCACTCTATATAAAAGGAGAGCCCTGGCTCTTGCACAGGAGACCCAACCACCCTCAGGTAAAGCCTTCCAGCTGAGTGTCTTACTCATTCAGATTCAGGCACTCCAATAAATTCCAAATGCTCATCTGATTGTATTTATCTGTTTTTATTGCTCTGTTCACAACAAGAGTGGTTGCATGCTTCCTTTGAGCTGTAAATTTACACAGAGAAGGAAAAAGAGTATTAAAACAATGCATAGTGTTATGACATTAAATGGGAAACTGTCTTTAAAAACCATTCCTGGCACAAAGGTGTGTCTGTGCAACCACAGATATCTTCTCCTGCTTCCCAAGTAGATCCCAGTGTGTACAGTTCCGTGCATGCAAAAAGCAGCTTCACATGAAATTGATAATTCTCTCCAGTGAAAGAGAAACATTGCCATCAGCCCAAATGGGTTTTATTAAAAACAGAATCTTCCTTGTCAGGCCACATCGCTCCTGCTGGACTTGAGGGATTCCAAGTAATGATGTCAGGGTTGCCACATGTTGATAATGACATCCATGCCTGGTGAACAGATAGAGCAGTGAGAGCACCTGGTCAGTGTCTTCCTCTGCAAACCAACGTTTGCGCTCCGTTTTGTGTGATAAGAAGGCATCCATTTTGGTGGTAGAAAAATGCTGAAGGAAATGAGGTGCTGCACTTGATAACAACAGCCACTCACAGGTCTGTGGGCTGTGCGTGGTGGAGAGGAAGTCCAGGACCTTAAGAGATGTTTTACGTACTTTTAAAATATTGGACGTACATATGTGCTCTTCCTCTTACCATAGCAATTGACCGTTGGTGCAGGTTTCAGCTGAGTCCAAGACTCCTTTGGCTGAAAACATCCTAACACATCCCTCTTGTTGCAGTATGTAGATGGGTCTGCAAATACATCCTGGAGTAGGTCTGGTCTCTAATTCTCCTGACTTCTGCTCCACTGCCCGCAGCCCCTTCACAGCTTTGCATGGCTGCAGTGCTTCATAACCAATGACAAACTGACTGCAGCACCAGCAGCATCACCTCTCTGCCAATGGAGGGAAATACCTGTGTGCCATGCCTGGAGCAGTGACCACACCTGAACTCAGCACTCCGTGTACTCTCTCACTGCTTAGCACAGTTTTTCTTCTTTGTTGCAAAGAACACTGGAATTGTGAGACACAGCAAGAGACCACCATAAGGAATCCCAGACTACCACAGAGCAAAATGCATTGGACTCCCTGGTTTAGCAGAGCACTGTCCACTATTTTTCTAACCAATGTCTGTGACAATACCACAAGCATAGGCATTACTGTCCCTTGAATTCAATGAATCAGCCTTGCATAAGATAGATAATTTTTTCTAATCTGGTTTGCTTAGTCTCTGGAGCCTTTGTAAGGCAGTTGTCTTTGAATGGGAGAAGTGGGCTCATCAGAAAGTCTTCTACCTCCAATGCTTTCTTTAGAAGAAATGGGCTGTCACTCTGGGAGTGTGGATGAGAGTGAATCATTGAGTTAAAGTTGCACATTCAATACTCAACACCAAGAGCCAAAGCTGGTATTTAATTTTTTCTTTAGGTTCTCCAGATCATAATTAGAACCATGATGTGGACATTAATTGTCACAACACACATAAAGTTCTAAATAGCCCCATTAAGTAGATGCATTTTACAGCATGCCTTGTACTGGTACTGAAGGAAGGGTTGCAGGGCAGCTTCCCAGGCATTCTGGGCCTGCCATCCAATGCTTCCCCACCCCTGTGCTGGGTATTTTTGGCAGTCCTCTGGCAACTTTTAAATCTTTACAGGTGCTGTTATTGAGATATCAGTTGTAATGGAGAAGACAACCATATTTCACGACATAGAAGTACCCCATAATCATCTGAGATGGTTGATAATATTGCTGTTAGGCATAGCTGAACTCTTCTTCACATCACTGGAGACTGATGCTTTCCCTCTGCTCCATGCAGCCCCGATATAATCCCTTCTGATTAGAGCCTTTTCTCTTTGATGCTCCCCTTTGTCATCTGCACACTGGGAAAATTGCTCAGTATTGAGTTACATGCTTTGTGCAGGCTGCGTGGTTGCCTTCTTTAACCTGGAAGCAGAGCTGTCTGTGCTGAGTGGTGATCGGATTCTGACTTGTAGTAAATCTTTGATTAATGAAGCTCAGGTAAACAGATTAGTCATTAACCTTTGCTTCCCATGTTAAGATTACTTATTGATGTGGAGCAGTGGTGCTGCTCCCGTGCTGCCAGGGGTGGGAATCTTGCTTTCCTTCAGACTCCAAGAAACTTCCCATCATCTAATGAGTCCTCCCTTTTAGCTCTGGGGTTCTGAGAGCTGCTGCTCACGCAGGGAGCCATCCGTTTCCTATGGGGTCTCACCGCATCCAGGACTTTTCAATGCAAATATCAGTAGGCAGCGCCCAGCAGTAGCCAGTGCAATACTCACATCTGCTCTACACTGCACAGTTGCTAAACAGCAGTCAATGAGGGCAACTCAGCTGAGGCAGAGGGAAAATAAACACAAAGCCAGCCAAATTCTCCAAATTGCTGTACACTGTGAAGCCACTGCTGTGCAATGAGTTTGTGGGACGACTGCCTCACCCCTTGACAAATGCCAAACCTTTGGTGACAGACCAGGAACTCCCAGCATAATATCCATGCCTGGAGAGAGACAGAAGGCTGCTTCGAATCCATTTAAAACTGCCTTGATTCCAGGCTTTCAAATTAGACACTGATCTAATTCTTCATCTCTAATATAGTGGATGCTTTTCAAGTCTGCAGACATTTGCACCACAGCTTTGAATGCAGAATTACGAAAGGAAAAGAGAGGTGAAGCTTCATGTTTCCTCACAAACTGAGCTTCGTGTGTGCTGAGTTAGATTTGCATCTTTACACCCCTGTCTTTGCTCCTGCTTTCAGCCCCATGATCCCCTGTGCACACAGCTATTAGCAGATGGAAATCTAGCAACCTGATCCATAGGCTCAGTTGGGTAATCAAACATTTAATTGCTAACAATTATCCATTAACGCTTATAAATTAGGTTGCCAAACTGCTTCTCCAGACTACAAATATTTGCATCCAGGCCTGTCGGTAAAAAAATGGAAGGTGTGTGTAAAAAGCTATAGCACAATGACCAGTGCAGACACTTCCATCTGAAACAGAATATGCAAACATTTGCAGCAACAGAATAGTAACTAGAAAATTAGAAATGAATTGGAGGGAACCATAAAAATGCAGTCTTAAGTCAAATCGCAGGTGTGAGTGCTTTCTCTCTCTCCTTCAGCCTCTTTCTCCTTTTCACCCTTCTGTCTTACTACTTCTTCTGGACTGCCTTGCACCTTGATCAAACATTTGCCTAATCCTAGGAATGTATATTGGTTAAGAGGGCTTATCTTATTCTGAATTACTTCCTGGTATTAATCATGATATTTTATGGCCTGTCATGCATCTAGGAATGCTTGCTTGTTAGAATAAAGCATAACAACATGATTTCAGTTAGCAGTTCAGAGATAAACATGTGCTTTCTACTAACATTCCCAACTGGAGAGACTATAATCCTCTCCAGCAAGAACAAACTACTGTGTTATGTAGAAAATGTAAACCTATTTTATAAAAGGGTTCCAGTTACCATCATGTTAAGTCAGTTTTGCCTTTTTATAATTGCTTGCTTTTTACAGACTACTTTATTAAATTGATGTGGTTATGTCCATGTGACCTCTCTCTTCGCTTGCAAAGGAAATGTTGGAGTGGCATTCCAGATGCAGGGATTTCAAGGCTGCATTTAAGTTAGTAAATTCAAACATATCTGGAAGCATTCCCAGGACTGGAACAAAACTGTTTATACAGTGAACTGCTTAGCTGCTCCCTGGCATGAACTTGGCCCACTTCATCTCCTTCTCTCCCTGTATGGTCCTTGGGCACAGCATAGCTGGGGTCCGGTCCTGTGGGCAGCACGCAGCCAACTCCCACTTCACTGGAGGATAAATCAACTTACTCCCAAATATATTGGCTATTCTCCATCAGCTAGATTTGGTATTCTTTCCTGAGTGTGTTTTATTTACTTGATGAGGCAGAACTTGACCTTAGTACCCAAGCAAATGACTTTCTACGCAGAATCACATAGACTTGAGGAAAATACTGCAGATGACAGAGGGCTGGAATCAGCTACTGTCAAGTTGTAGACATCAGAAAGATCATTGTGGTGAAATAGCAATACAAGAGGTGCAATAACAAAGGTACTAGCATGAATGGAAAGGTGTAACAAAATAAAAAGGAAATGTGCTCACCCATCTCTGAAGATCTAGGCTTGCAGGGAAAACTCCACAAGGAAGGGATTTCCAACCAGAGAACCTTCCCCAGTGGGGGGTCAGCCCTTAAATGGGGTCTAAGAGAGGTGCAGCCAGGCTCCATCCCTTCTGATCACACAGAATTGCCTTCACCTGTGCTCCCAGGGCTGACCAGGTCCTTTCCCCAGGTGCTCAATCAGTGGTTCAGGCCGTGACTCAATAGTTACCATAAACAAGTATAGTAAAAAGCTATGAATATGCTCCCATTCAAAATCCTGTCTATGTATCCTATTGGGTCCAAATGGTACAAAGGCTGAGCATAGCCCAGACAGGGGAAGCAAGGCCCACAGCTGAGATCTAATGTCTCTTGTTGCGCTAGCAGGCTCAGATTGTGCCAGAGGAGCTGCAGAAAGAAGAGGGTGTGACAGTTTAATGGGGGTTTTTATATATTTTAATTTCCCTGAGTGTTTTATTCTTTTTAAGTAACTCTGAAGGGATCATCTAATTCTAAAGATAAGCTGTGTTTAGTCACCGGCCCAACACACTTGCCAAATTAATAGAAAAAGCTGCCGAACACAACACTAAGAATGCAGGGGGATCTCTCTCTTCCCTCTTCTTCATCTTTTTTTTTCTCTCTCTCTTCCTTGATGCCCAGGATGGTTCCATTAGTCCTGCAAATATTAATTCTCTGTGCAAACAGAGTCAGGGAGAAGAGGATGTAAATGGAAAATTAATTGAGAAGCAACACGTAGACTCGTGTTACAGTGTCCTCAAGCAGAAGCAAGTCATTGACTTGTTGCCCCTCAAAAGCCCTCTTACACACTGAACGTGGTGCTGGGCTGCTGGAGGCAGAAGCCGTGCATTACCAGCTCTTTGAGCTGCACCTCATAATCAACTGTTCTCTTCCTATTTTTCTTATTGCAGGTTTGCTGTTACAGAGTTGGGGTCCTGGTGTGGATGTTCTATGGTGGCAATTACTTCTGCTGTGAGTGGAACATGAGTATGTATGTGCGTATGAACAGTACTCCATTCATTTAAACCAGTGGGTATTTTCCCCATGTTCTTCTTAAAGGGAAGGGTGAGCAGACCAAGGATGAACTAGTGAAATGCCCCCCTTATATGTTAAACAAAGTCATTTATCTGTATATCAGCAAACCTCCGAGGGAAAGTCACACAACTGTATAGCTTCGTTGAGTGGGAAAGAAATTGGACAGAAGTGGGATGCAGTACCTGGGAGATCTCCCGTCCCAGTGAGAAGCTCCAGCAGCGCACCCCACGAGGCCACAGACCCACAGACACGGTCACCCCACAAGCACAGAATGACTTTAGGCACAGCCAGAGCAGAGCCATTGCCCTCAGTTTGCTCACAGCCTGACCCACATCCCACCAAAGAGAGCCATGGACCAGGGCCTGCCCATTGCCTGCATTATAAAGCGAGTGGAAGTGAAGACCTGCTCCCCTATAGGCCACTATTCCTAATGTAAAGATCAGGCTTTCCTCAGCTGGAAGTTTGTTTGTAACCCACTCTGGTTCACAGCAGTCAAAAAACCTGATTGACTACAAAGAAAGCCTGTTTGTTGTAGAAGGAGATGGTGGTTTTGGAGTCCCATGCCAACCTTTGGTAATACAGAGCATGTCCATTGATCGGTGAATCTTACTGCCATATCTGCTCCATAGATTGTCCATGGGCCACATGGCCTTTCAAATAATTCGCTTTAGATGTGCTTTTTTGAAAAAAGAAAAAAAAAGAATTGTCTCAATTATATGCAATCTGTGTTATTTTGACTACACTTTTTTGGTGACATAGTGATGTGGAGTCATCGGGGTTTTTTTACTCATTCATTAGAAGAGCTTTGTATTGCTGCATTATTATATTTGCAGGTAAGAATGTAGAATTTGGTTTCAGTTAATAGACTTACAGTCCAGAAGAGAAAACAGATCACTCAGTCTGCCTCATTAAATGGCACAGGCCAGAGGTTTCGGGCACTTCTCTCCCCCATACTGTGCTGCGTGAGTATTCGACAAAGCAGCTTCTCCTGGAAAATTGTTCAATCTTTTTCAAGCCATACAGAATTCTCTTGCTTTCAATAAAAAAATAATAAAATTTAAAAAAACAGATGTTCCCATGACTTTCCTCTCATTAAAATAATTTGCTACAGTATTCCTGGGAAACTAATAGAAGTGGCTGAGAACAAGAGCAGAATTTGTAATGAATTTTTATGTGCCTTCTAATATTTTCTCAGCGAATGTTTCAAACTTATCAGAGAACATTTGGGTTGCTGCTACCCACCAATAGCCTGATCCGTTGTACCTGGCTTAATGGCATCATCTGTCTAGATAATTTCTTCATTAAGTGGACAAAAATAAGCTATCTCAGGTGGACTGCATTTTCCAGGACTGCTCTCTCTCCTGACTGTAATTGAGGAGTAGGACAACCAGTGTTTGCCTCAGTTATCTCAATTACATGTTTAAATTTAAGTGGGAAATAACCTGGATTTATTTGCTCATCCATAGATTATCAGAGAGAATAAATGGGGCACAATGACGGAACCGTGCAAGTGAAATTTGTCCCCCTTATATCTCAAGCAGTACTTACTGGTCTTCTCTGACAGCCCTGAGGTTTATTTTAAAGAACACATCAGGTTAGGACATGTTTCCACTCCTCTTGAAATGATGCTAACTCTCTTTCAGAGCCTTATCGTCAGCACCCTGATTCTCTTTTGATTCACCAGAGAAAGGAAGAGGTCATGTCTATAATATGCATAGTATTAAGTTTCTAAATCCTACATTATTTCAGGATTTACTTGACTAGATCAAGGTTTTTTTTTCTATTTATTCTGGATCTAGCCACATTCAGATATTGTGGCTATAGAATTTCTGGAGAAAAGACCAGCTGATTAGAAGGACCTTGCTTTTTTCTCTCTGTTTCCCCCCTCCTCCCCCCCACCACCACAACAGTCCTTCTGAGATGGCTCCTCTTGCTTTTACATTTCCATTTTCACTCTTCCACTCAACACAACCTCTCCACACTCAGCAGCCTGCAAGCACTGCTGCAAAGTCTTCCAGTAAATGTCTAATTTAAAGAGCGAGGAAGCCTGAATTAAGCAGGGCAGGGACTCTTGCTGGCCTGAGCTAATGGAGATGTCTTTTAGTGAGATGTCAGCTCTGGGCAGCTCAGCTCTGCCGGCATCGTGACAAACCTTCCCCCACAGCTTAACTGTGTGTGAGTGGTGATCAAAAGCTCTGTGATGGCCTTTGGGCTCAGCTGTGGCTCATTTCTAGGTTTGTTTTTTCTCAATGCAGGGCCACAGGTATGATTTCACATAGGTAAATGGGAATGGCAAGGAAACACAGTCCTGGAATGTGGAGTGGCTCAAAAAGCCCAAAGCAGACTACAAACCCTATCTACTTGGTCCAACCTTGTTAATAAATCATGTTTAATCCTGTAACCACTGGAAAATATGAATGTGTCTGCACGATAGCTGTGAAAGACAATTTGATGTCTGAAATGGGAAATAATTCCAATTGCTGTAAGTGAAGTCTGATTTTGGTGCACTGTTTTCCACTATCTGGAAATTTCATTATCTTAACACTGGTCCTCTCAAGTCTTTAGAGAAGAGCATCTAGAACTGGAAGATGATGCGCTGGTAGTGATGCATTGCAGTGATAATTTTGGAGCTTTTAAAAATGAACACTGGTCTTGAAGACTTCTAAAGAGGTGCCAGCTTTTATTGTGGAGCGATCATTATGGGAATGAAGAATTTTTCTCGGGTGGTGTCTGCCATCATTGGACTATCTTGTAAATGGGAGCATTTCAGAAGTGACAAAACGTAAAATAATAATAATTTTAAAAAAGAGTTAATTAACTCAAGGCTTCTTTCCTGGAGTGTGTACTCTCAAACCATCAGCGTACACTGAAAGCATTACTTCTAATGCTTTTTTTTGGTGCAGCAAACCCTCTTGTCTTTTTACACACGCACCCAACAATTTTGTTCCAAGTTTTGTTCTTTGTCTTGCAATCCTGGGGCCAGGTTAGAATTTCATTGCTGTTTTGCAGGAAAGGAGGCAGGGCAGTTGTGCAGCCACTTCCCACTGCATGATGCAGAGCAAGTGGCAGAAGGGCAGAGCTGATGGGGAAGCAGCAGTGCCCTTTGCTTCCATGCCCTCCGCTTCTCCCTTCCTCCCTGGTTCTGACCTCTTGCACCAGGAAACCTGCAGATTGTTCTGCTGCTATCTTATCCGAGAAACAAACAAATAAACAAACAAATGGAAACTCCCACCTGAGCATTAATGTATAACTCGGAGGCTCAGGAAAACTAGGGAGAGTGTAAAGAAGGGCAAGAGCATGTTTGCTGTGTGCTCAGGTCGCATTGCCCAACACTGAGGGAAGTAAAACATGAAAGTTACACTTCCTCCAGGCAACATGGGTGACAAAAAGAGGCTTAAGGGTGACACTTGCCCTCCCTCACCTGCCTCTCTGTTTTCCCCTACTTTCCTCTAGTTCAGTAAATAGGTTACAATTAAATCTCCCGAAGTTGGAAAAGATTGCTGCATTTCTACATTTCTCAAAAAAAGAAGAAAAGAATTGCCAAATGAAAAATGAGAATGGCATTGCAAAGGATATGCACAGAGGAGAAAGGGCTTTCCAGCCAGAGCTGGGCATGGGGTTGGCTCCAGCCCACATTCCACCACCTGCAAATGGTCTGGGAGTTTTCTCCTGCAGGCAGTGGCTCACCCTGCACAGAGCACAGGGTAATGTAACTCTCAGGATCTACCTCGGCAGGCTTCATTGGAGAAGCAGGATTAACCCACATCACCATCCATCACTGCATTCCTGAAAAGAGTGGGTTAATAGTTCAGAAAAATCAATAGACAATTCCTGTGATGGGAGAGCAGTCCTGGAATAACACAGCATATTTTCCTGCCAGCAATACTCTCACATTTACCAGGAGAGCAAAAACTGCAATATCTAATTCTGACACAAAACTCAACATTCTCCACCTCCTCTGCTAGTTACCGGGTGCTTGATTTTCTATTGAGGGTGCAGCTGATGGTGATGCTGAAGCAAACAGCAAGGGCTGGGCTGATGTCCTGGGCAGTGCTTGCAGCAGGGTTTGTGATCACTGGCCAAATGTCCCATACCCAACCCTGCAGCTGCTTGCTGCAGAGCCCAGAGTGGTGAAATGCAATGTGTCCCAGGGATGACCCTTTACACAACCTGGCTTGTCACCCCTCATCTCCTACTGCCCATTTTTTCCCCTCTCATCGTCTTACCAGAATATACAGTGACCAATACTCCTGGGATCCATTAGGAGGGCTGTAGAAATGGTTTATATCCTCACTTTCCTGCTTAGGAAACAGGTAGGATCTGATCTGCAGGACTCTTAGTGCAGCATCCCGCAGGTGGCCAGGAGGCAGAACTCCTGGATAATTCTGCCTGGTCATCACTTGGGAACCGCACAAGCTCGTGCACTTAGAGCAAAGAACATTACTAAGGCCAGAAGGGAGGATCAAGATCCCACATTTTGCTTTAAGCTGAACCCAGACACACCTACACACGGTCACCCCCTGTGATCCCTCCCAGCCCTCAGTTCCAGCCCTGCTTGCTCCGGTGCACACAGTGGCTTCACTCATGGGCAGTGACCACTAAACCATTATGTCTTATTAGTGGTGCTGCAGTGGCACAGCTGCCCATGGAGTGGTGGGGTCACCGTCCCTGGAGGTGCTCCAGAACCATGGGGATGTGGCACTGAGGGACGTGCTCAGTGGGCATGGTGGGGTGGGTTGGGGTTGGACTTGGGGACCTTAGAGATCTTTTACAACCCTAATGATTCTGTGGTTCTGTGATTAACAATACATATGCAAATATATCATTTGGGCTATCCCGCTCTGTTCGTCTGTTTTTACCATAGAATTAATCTTGTCACCTTTTGCATTAAGAATGTGTTTTAATTAACCCAGGAGCAAAACATCGAGCTTAGATGGTTTGACCATTTCCAACTTTATTTTCCTGAATGAAAACAATGCTGGCCAAATTCACCGTACACCATCACCTTAATTACCTGTCCCAGGCAGCCGCTTTCCTACTTAGCTGCAGTTTATCACAGTATAACACAAAAACTCTTCCTCTAAAAAAAAACTTTAAATGCTTCTGAGATTCAAACCGTAGATTGCTTGTGCAGCTATAATCTTAAAAAACATCTGCTACATTTGTGTGGTAAAGGAAGTCTCTTTAGAATACAGCCTTTGATTTCTATAAAAGACAAATCAGGCCACATGTTTTTGTTTTGAATGCTTCTCATCACAAGAGGAAATTTTCTGCAGCTTGGAATTTTGAAGGCAAGAAAAATGTATTTATTTTTTTAAACAAAGAGTGTACAGAAGAACATCAACAAAACTCCTCGGAAGTGTTAAAAACTGTTCCTCTATCATCTTTAAAGAAACACTGACGGCTGCCTGACCCAATTTTTGATCTACCTTTCTGTCTTCAATTTATCTGGGTCATATCACGTCCTTGATCCAGGCACGTAACTCCCACTGACATCTCAGACCTTTGGAGGTTCACCCATCATTAGCTCTCAAGCCGCTCACAGTGCAGAGCTGGAGGTTTCACTGGGCTTTTCTTTATTTGTCTCTTAGAGAAAGTGTGTTGATAGCAGTGGTTTGACAAACTGGGTTTGACACCGGTGAGAATTGAAGGCAGGAATCGATGCTGCCTCGTGGCCCGCTGAGTCCAGAACAGGATTCTTGCCTGGTTTCTGAAATAGCTATTTTTTTAGAAACTATTACAAAGTGAAAGCTGCCACTTTTTCATGGGGAACACTTCATTTTGGGTTTTGAAACTGTGCTTTGTTCTTCCACCTATGTCTCCTCTCTGCTCTTCACCGCGATTCCAGAGTTACCTTTGCCAGCTCTTTTTGAAGGATCTTCTTTTCATCAACCACCCCAATGCTTCCTGCTCTAGATCTCTTCCTCCTTCCCTCCAGAAACCTACAGAAAGCTTTCAGCCAAAATGAATCATAGAATCATAGGATGGGTTGGGTTGGAAGGGACCTCAAGGATCATCAAGCTCCAACCCCCCTGCTGCAGGCAGGGCCATCCAGGCCATCCAGGCCTGTCTGAAATAGCTTGACCAGCAGAAATAGGGAGGTGAATTTCCCTCTGTATTCACCACTAGTGAGACTGCACCTTGGGTACTGTGTTCAGAAATGGCCTCTGTTTATCCTTCTTCTACCCAACCGCAGCAAACCAGACGTCAAATCCCAGCCAGTGCAGCCTTACACCTCAGTGTAGCTGCACAGAGCTCAGTTCTTCCCTTGTTCGTGGCACAACTGGGGCAGGAGGCTGCAGGAGCCCAGCAGCAGAGGTTAGCACAAATCAGGATGCAGAATAAGAGGTACAAACCTGTAACCCCACCTGTAATCCCTCCAGTTAAATCCGTAGCACGCCGGTCTGAAGCACAATTTGAATTGTCTTTTCCTGATGGAATGTGAGCCAAATGAGCCATCAGTATCTCTCATTTAATGAACTTTTGATTACCAAGATTATTTCTGTGTTTGCATTCTAGACACATACTTTTACTATGGTTTGAAATGCAAGAGCAAGTGTTCTGCAAAATGATATAGGTAAATAACTATGATTAACTTTTAATAACTCAGATCAGCAACCTCACAGCAAATCCCTTACATTTTTGGAGGTCTATCAAACAGGTCTGATTCAAAAGCGTCCTGCTGATAGCAGCTGTGACCTGGAGGACATCCTTTCAAGTGATAACTGCTGTCAGTGAGGAGGGAAGCAAAGAGAGCAGAAAGGCACTTCAGCCTTCTGAAAGGACAGGAGGCTCAGGTTCATCTAAAGGTTTACTATGGCAGGGGATTATTATCTTTTGTGCGTAGAATGACAAAAGTTCATGGAGTTACACTTCAGAAGGTGGGGAAGCTCTGTCACGTGTTCGGTCATGCGCAGTTCTGACAGAGGTATGCCAGCCTGAGCAAAGGGTACAATGGGTCAGAGCCCTCCCTGAACTCCCTGCACCCTGTTTTCCCTGTAGAAATTGCTTATCCAACAGACCAAGTTCCTCCACTCCGCGTTCCCCATGCATCTGTAAGAGAGAGAGCAGTGCAAATGCAGGTTGCAGTCTGCGGGTAAAGAATGGCAGATGCTTTTCATTACAGCAAAGGAGCCTCTTGTGCAATTAGAGAGAGGGAGATTAAAAAAAGAAAATGCACAGAATCACTGTGTATTTACATAGTTGTGAAACTGCTTTTCTGATAAAGAATCAGATTTGCAAAATGCCCAGTGGAGTTCTTTTTCTGTAATCATGTCTTTCCCTTGCTCCCAGCTGCAGTATTCCTTGCACACAACCACTCCTCTCCTTTGTACCCTCATCTGTGTCACGCAGAGAAGAGATCCCAAACTTCTCATTCAAACCCTTGTCTGAAGTCTGTGGGAATGCATGGAAGGAGTCCCAAAGACTTCAGTGCATTTTGGGTACCTAGCTCTGGGTTCACTGTGGAATTCTCTGTTTTGCCAGGTTTTACCTTCAATGAATGAATGTGCAATTTAGCAGAGATTCACTAAACCTCCAGATCTCATTTCTGACCAAAGTTTGTGCTGAGTTTCACAGATTTCTGAAGAAACACCGTATCAGTAAGACTGCCAGCTCTCCTTGTCAGTTACAACACTGAGTTATATGGTATTTCTCCTTTTTTGAGTATAAATAATCTTGTTTCTCAACCATAAAGTACACACATGTGAGGGTGAGTTGACTGCCCGGATATTTTGGCCTGCTTAAAAAGAGGGAGGAAGGTTTCCAAAGTTCCCTATGTCGGACTTTTTGCCTTCAGCATTCAGGGATGGAGAGAAGAGCAGCTCTCTTCCAAGGAGCTCAGCTCCCATTGCAACACCGTGACTCAGCACCTGGCATGTGATCTCTGTCCCTGACACAAGCAGGGTGAAGAAAAAATGAAATATCCAATGACCCCCTTGAGCAACGTGCCATGCTGACAGTTCATCTACCAACGGTGCTCTGTGGCTCTGTATATTCATTAAGTAGTGAATTAATTCATTAATGATGTTGACTCACAGAGAGCAAAACCTACCTTCGTTTTGTAACATCTCACTCCATTATCAACCAGTCAAGTTCAGCTCACAGCTTACCTACATGATAACACTGCTGACTTCTACAGATGCCATACAAAGGAGACGTAGGGGCACTTTGGGGCCGGGTGTGTTCCACTGTGCTGCAGGCAGCCATGGGGCTTTTCCATTCCTGTAAGGGCATTTTCCTTTGAAAAGTCAGCAAAGTGAAACTCTGACACTTTTGGGCTCTTTGCCCAAGTTGAGAATAAGGAGCACAGAAAAAGGTTCGTTTTTCTCACCAGCCACATGTCTGATTGACACGAAGGGCTGGTCCTATTAAGCTGAGATCTGGCTTGAGTTCAGTGCATTTGGAAGCCTTGTTACAAATGCATTAAAACAACTTTAACAGAGATTTTGTCAATCTACCAAAGACAAATCAAGAATGATTTCCCCGACGCCTCTGCTGAATTGGGTAAATTTCATTTATTGACTTCAAGTGCTGCGTGCTGGTAATTTTTCCCTGTCTTTTCCTCCAGAGGAATTTGACGCAATCAGATCCACTCTGATGTTTCATAATCACATTTTCTTTCCCCTTCCTCTCTCTTCCTTTGCATGGTGCTTCGAGCGTTGCTACCAGGTATTCACTATGCGTATGCCAGAGGCAAAAGATGGGCCAGATGGAGAAGCTCACTTAATTGAGGAGAGTCTCCTTCATTTAGCTCGTCCTGCTCTTCCTTTGGTGCTTGTCACGAGTCCCCCTGAGCAGCATTGCCTGCATGAAACAAGCTATTAAGCGTGGCTTTTAGTGGGACCTGGAAGGACTAAACCTGTTCAACTTGATGCACTGCAAGTTCATGGGAAAGGGAGGAAAAGGATGTGATCCTGAGCAGAAACAGATGGAGTCCCATACAGTGACCCCTGAGGTCCTCCTGCACGTGCAGCACAGAAGCACATGTCCCAGCAGAAGCAAAAGGGCAACAGGTTCAAAGTGCCCAGAGGCATGCCAGGCTGTAAACTGGTGCCACCCTCGCAGACATCGGTGACCTGGAATGCGGAGCTGCCTTGGATGTCCTCAGAGAGCATCCTTCTGAGCACACATCCCTGAGCCTGCGTGTCTGTATGGAGCAGGGACAGCCGAGTGCTGTCTGTCCCCTTGCAGCTGCTGTGGGACAGTGCCTCTGCTTAGGGCAAGCCCGGTGCACACGTACTCTGTTATCTCCTCTTCCTGGAGGAGAAACTCAAAGCTAAGCAAGATTAAAGTGCTGTGCTCAAAGTCAGACTGTGATTCAGTGATCAGCTGAGAGCAGACGTGTTGGGTTAGGCACTGTTCCTGTTCCTCACGAGTTAAAATGGATGGATTTGTTCAATGAGTACTTATTTCATGATATTTCCTCAATCCCTTGACTTGCAGTTTTAATTTTGCAAGATTTGATTACAGAACCAGGCAAAATCATGGAGCAAGGCGTGTTTCCACCATGCAGTTTCTCTCTGAACTCACCCTCCTCCATCCAGAGGATTGCACAGAGAGAGGATCGATTCTGACCTTGCCAAGTGACTTAATCACAAGAAATATCCTGATCTTATTAGGATCCCGCTGAGAGTATCTCACACACTTGAGATACCTGCTGATGTTTTTTTTTCCTCCCAGTTTCCCTACGTACCACGTAGTGAAGCAGCATGGGAATAAGGAGACACTGCTTCTGGATCCAGATAACATGAGCTGCTTTGTCCTTTGCTTTCTGCCTCTTCCTCAGTGCATGCCAGTACAAACATTCCCTGATCAGAGCAGGGTGTGTATGATGCAGAGATTCTCACAATGTCAGAACGTAGCATGCTGGCCTGGAGCAACTCTTCAATTTTTCACATTTATGTGACACTCTGAAAGTAAGTAAGAGCCATGATTTTATCTTGTGCCTCAGCAGCTAGCATTTACATAAACTTATAGAGGTCTTGAAATCACAAATGCAAAGTGAAGCATTGCATGTCATTAAAATAAATCACTGTCACAGAAGCCTAAAACTTAAATAAAAGCCTGCTTTTTAGAATCAGTCTCCACATGCAATGTAACCAACAAACAGTTTTGCATTGCATATTCTATGCATCATGTAAATTACATCAATCTCTACTTTTATTCTACGGTATCGTGCTTAATATCATAGAGTCGCCTCCCTTCGCTGTGTTTAATTTGGCTTTGTTTGTTTATTTTCTCTGTCGTGTCATCTTTTCCTCTTGTTGTTAGTTTTGTTTGGCACTTGTATAATAACACTTCAGAAACATTAACTAATTAACCTTCCTAATACTCCTGGGAGGTACTGCAGGCTACGTAAGCCTTATCCTTCCTCCCACCTTGTGATGAAA
This sequence comes from Gallus gallus, assembly GCF_016699485.2. Lineage (NCBI taxonomy): Eukaryota > Metazoa > Chordata > Aves > Galliformes > Phasianidae > Gallus > Gallus gallus. Next base: position 4,959,563 of record NC_052551.1, read on the forward strand.
TAAGCAGGAGTTGTCTGATTTGCATAAGGATGAGCAGAAGATCTGCACCTGAGCCAAGATTCAAATCTGTGGATCCCAGTTTGGATTTGTGCCTATCTCTTTGATACTGCGACTATTTGGCAACTAATTGTTAGTTCAGATGAATCAGGGGAATGGGGTTGTTCCCCCTTCCCTGTCAGTGCTAGCTCCTTACTGCTTGGTGCAGGCGTTTGGGGTGCCCCATAGTGAACACACAGGCTGCTGCTCCCACCCAACATCATCACTCCTGCACCAAGGCCAAAGCTAACACCTATATGGCTGATCCTTTGGCATCCGTGTAACAGCAGTGTCCAGGGATGCAGAAGAAAGCAAGTCCCTTTTAGTTGGAGACAATGCAAATCTCTATGCAAAAGGGTTCTTCAGCAGCTCACAAACTCTTCCAAATGTGCATCTTCTGGCTGGGTATTGCAGCTGCTTCTAACCAATGGAGAGCAATGATTCACATAGAGCTTGCTCCGAGAGACTGAATTAGGAAAGTAATCTCTCCAGAGGAGGGCTGGAAGGGTGACTGCCTTCGTAATTTATATCTGGGCTGTGCAAGAGATAGGCAAGCCTTATCAGAGAGAGGGGTAAGAACAGGGTTAGGTAAGTCAGCTCAGACCTGGGGATGAAGGCTGCTCCAGGAAGACTGCTCCTGTGAAGCAGGAAGGCTGGGGGATGCCTTGGGGAGGTGGAGGGATGGCTTGTGCAATGGGGAGTGGGAGAGCAGCGAGAAGAGTGAGGTGTGGGGGACCTCTGAGCATCCTGAGCCTCTCCTAAGGATGGCCTTCCTCCTTTGCAAAGCCTCCCAATGAACTTGTGCGTAAGCGTGCACAGGTGTTTCAGGAGCACCCCTTAGTCACCAAGCCCTCAGGTCTGGGGGTCCTCCTCAACATTACCCTTCTGTTGGTGGTACCTCAGGGCAGGCAGTGAGAAACCTGAGTGCACAGCCTGGGGAAATCACATTTGAGAGCAGGAAGGCTGAGAGGAGCAGCAGCAGCACAGATTCAGCACATTACTGAGGCCAGGATGGCCCCTCCAGCAATGAGTCACGGCAATAAGCCCACGTGTGCTGAAGCACTGCTGCCTCCTGTGCCAGCACGCACTGCTCAACCAATGGCAGGGATGAAATGGGGAGAGCAGAGGATGAGAAGGGTTTTTACAGGATATACGCTTGTGCTTAAGTGGAACATGAAGCTGCATCATGGAAAAGCAGGGTTAGTGCAATAGGCCAGTGGTGGGCTGACATGTCAGCACTTCTTTCCGTTTTATATGGTAGTAGAATAAGATTAAATTCCTCTTAAGTGCCATAGTGGCTTCTGCCTTATTACAATAATCTCTCATAACATTTTTAAAGCATTGTGTGGAATCCACTCCATCGAATCCCCATGAAATGAAGAGATCTGTTGGAATAATTGTGCTGCTGAGCTGGCTTTGCCGTGCACTGCAAGGTCTCACTGTGTGTTGTAAAGGCAGAGCAGTTCTGGCTGCCCAGCTATTCGGATTTAAGTATCTCAGAAGGCGCTGAGACTCCTACAACAGTATTGTATCATACTGATAATTCAGCAAGGAAAGAAAGGGCTTTGAATAATTAAAATCAATTAAAAGGTTAAAGGATGGGGATTCGTCTTGTCTTCTGAGAACATATTGCAGCAGTGGGTGAAGGTTTCCTTGCCATCCCAAGCAGATCTCCCTCAGCACACCTACACAAAGTGTGCAGGCGCAGCCTCCACTCATGTAGGCAGCAGGGTATGCAGGCTGCTTGGCTCCAGCCAGAGTGCTGCTGAGGTCTGAGATCAGCTCTCACATCTCTGTGCATTAAAGTCCTTCTGGAGACTTGTGGCTGCTAGCAGGATTGGGCTGAAAGTATCAAACAAATTTCTTTAAATCCTAGCAACACGAGGTCCTCCGTCTGCTCCTCCAGCTGATGCCTTCTGTGACTCAGGGCATCTCCACCTGAACGCCCACTGATCGCTGCAGTTCCTGGTAGTGATGCAGTGCTGTGGAGCAACGCACCCATTGCATCACGTTCTGAGGTGGCCCCACGAGAGATGATGCAAGCAGTGTAAGCCCTGAGGAGCCTTCTGCCTCTTCATCATAGTCCACATGCTGCTCTCCTGCAGCTCCCGACACCCCAGCTGGTCAGTTTTCTCTGCAAACATTCAGGTTGGGGTCAGCTTCAGAATATAGGCATTTCTTTCTGCTGTGAAAGGGAGAACAAATATCTCTACATTGACAACGAGTATGCTGCAGGGTTTGTATTGCAGCGAGGAATGCACTTGGCTTTGGAAAAGCCATCTCCTGCCTTGGCACTGCCCAAGGGGAAGAGTGGCCCTGCCCCATCGTCCGACTTATCCAGAAAATTATTACAGGGCTTTAATTGTGAGCTTGTAACTGCTCCTGTTTCCCATCAGAGTGGTGACACATTGGCACAGGCTGCCCAGGGAGATGAGAGAGCCACTGTCCCTGGAGGTGTCCCAGAACTGTAGAGATGTGGCATTGCTGGACATGGCTAGTGGGCAATATTGGTGGTAGGTGGACAGTTGGACTTGATGGTCTTAGAGGTCATTTTCAACCTCAATGATTCTATGAAATATTTTTGATACGTATGTTGGCTAAAATGAAATCTATATGAAGCCTATAAACCCCATTTGGGTTTGTTTTGATTTTTTTTTTTTTCACCCTGTAAACTGAAATCTGAAGATACGTAGAGGAGAAGTCACAAGTGGAGGGTTTGGGCTCAGGCTGACTTGGAGGACTGCACATGAGCGCAGTGAAAGGCAGATTGCCGTGCGTGGCACCCACAGCTCACCCAAAGGCACATCTTCAGCAGGAGCTGGCAGACCGCTTTCTGCACTACCCTCAGACCTTCCAGCACATGACCCAGAGCTGCCCCGTGTGCCGCTGCTCTTTTGGGAACACATCTGCGCTCTCTTTTCCTGATATTTTTAGCTCAGCTCCCTTAAGAAACAACGAGCGATGCCACCTCCCTCCTCTCCGGGTTCTTGGATAGCAACGGCGCAGAGGAGTTTTCTGTGGTTCAGATGTGTTTCAAACATGGGACAACTGCCAGAATTTCATTAAGCGAACAACATGTGAATATAACCACACAGAGCTCTGCTTATAGACATATAGCGTGGAGCGCCTTTGCATGAAAGCAGATGTTATGGAAACAGCCCAAGTCAAATAAGCAAGGGAAGATTACCTTCGTAATGAGCTAAAAATTAGTTCCGTGCCCTCTTCAAGGGATGGCAAAAGGGCACCCATGTTTTCATACAATAAACCAAGCAGCAGCAGCGCAGGTACCGGCAGGTGCCAAGGGTTTGCTGTTTCAGTACCCATCCATATGCACTTTAAGGACAAATTCAGACACAAGCCCAAATATATCCAAGTGAATCTGAATGGATATAAATTACTTCTCCCGGCGTACGAATCGGACTGAATAAAAATTTCTCAGATTTCTTTGCTTCTCAGACCCTGATTTATGATGTGACTACAGGGAAGCGCTGTCATCACTGAGATGTTGGGGCAGATTAGCAGGAACTAATTGCAGCCTATAAAACGATTCAGGTTGAAATATCATTATTGTGCACATTTGTTGTTTTTTAAAAACGTCTTTGAGATACACAGAGCACGGGGCATTCCCTCCAGCTTTCATAGGGAAACCTCCCCAGCACACAATTTTCCCTTCCCTCTGCCTTACAGCTATCACTGGGGATGAGCAGCACTGCTGCAATGGGTGACCCCTCGCTGTGCATTGCTCCAAACCGGGCGGTGCTGCCCTGCCTTCTGCCACTGCTGATGGAAGCAGTTCCGTTTTTCAGTAGGGAAAATGAAGAGGCTTGTTTGGAAGAAGAGCAGCCAAAACGAGCTCAGTGTTGCTGGGCAAAAAGCACGGGGCTTCCCCCGCTTTCTCCCATGCTGAGAGCTGTGCAAAGCCTTCATCCCGCATAGCCCAGCAGTGCTCCCCACTCCTTCTGCTTCCCCTTTTTTTCTCCTGGGAGGGGAGAAATGCAGAACCCGAGCAAAGAGATTTTTATTGCAGCTCTTCGTTACTTCAAGATGAGCGCTTTTCTTTCCAATTTCAGCATATTTTTACCTATTTTTTTTTCTAATGAGACATTGAATGAAAGGAGTACTTTACCCATTTTTTGTCTGAGCAGTTCTGAGGGTGGGGGCATCATTAAAACTCTCCGACGGGATGCGTGAATTTTCCGATTCTGCAGTTTTGCTCACATTGAGTAACAGTTATTTGTCTGCATCAAATTAATGTTGATGGATTTCTTTCAGAGTTGTTCCTCGCTCTGAATAAGGCTCACTGAATGTAGCTTTTAAACGTCATTACATGCGAGGAGCTAATTCACATCTGCATTTTTGTGCTGGGAGGGGTAACCTATTTTCTGCTCCCACTCTCCCCAATAGGGCTGGCATCTTCCAGGGGCTACCGCTGCCATTCTCTGCTTTCAAAGAGCCCTGATTGGCTTCAGTGGGAGTTAAAAGCACTTCAGGGCTTTAAAAAAGAGGTCTGATCAGTTTTGAAAGTGTTCAAAGCTGAATGGATTTAACTATTACCCGCGAGTTGTCAGAAGTTTCTTTCGGTGGCAGTACGATCCTTGGTGCACTTGGTATGGGGTTCTATTTATTTATTTACTTACTTACTTGGGAGGATTTGGTATATTGTGACAATACCCACGGAGCGAACTCTGCCTTTAAGAAGATAAAATCAGCTGTTCCTGCATCAGGCGGTCACGGTCCATCGATCCGACAGGATGTGACACCTGGGGACAGCCAGGCGTGGCAGCTCACAACCTAATGACAAATGGATGTCTGCTCCAAGCACGCCTTCCCCAGGGAGCAGAGCGGTCCTTTGAGGCTGCCCTGATGGCAGCAACCCGGCCAAAATGCTTGGAAGATAGGAAGAATGCCCAGCAAAGCACTTTGGACTTATTTTGTGTTTTTATTTTATTATTATGTCACATTTTATTATTTTTTGCTCTTTCATCCTCTTCGATTTTATCCTCTTCTCTTTTTATTCTGATTTGATTTTGCTTCATTGCCTGAGGGAAGCCCAAGTTCTCCCACACCCCTGCAGAGCCCATGCAATGCAGTGCAGCGCTGTACACAGCACCAGCACCCACGTAAGGCACAGTGCTCAGCCAATGGCTCCATAGGAATGGGACAACCAGAGGAGGAGAAGGGCACTGAGTCCAACACTTAGCTAACAGAACTGGGGTAGAGCTGCTACCCCAATTAACACCAGCAGAGCGCTGGAGGTTTGGGGCTCCATCCCAGAACTCAGCAGTCCTAACTCTGATGGTGCAAATCCTCTGAGCTTCGTCATTTCCCTCACCATAGCAAAGTGCTCATAAAGGGAAACAGTAAACACTGCGACTTACATACGCTCTTATCTAAAATTATATATATTGATCAAGTTTACGTTCAACTCTTTGCTAAGTCTTCCTAGGTTTTTTTGTTGTTGTTGTTGTTGGGTTTTTTTGGGTTTTTTTTGGGGGAGAATATTATTATCCATCAGGAAAAAAAAAAAGCATTCATAGCCATGTTGATTTGTGGCAGAATTATGCAGGTGGGGGGGCTGCACATGAGGCTGATCGATACGTGTCATTAGTGTCTACATACATAATTGTAATGGCTCTTTTCGATAGAGCTTGCTTTGTGTTTTATTTCGAGCTTGCTAATGAGAGATAGCTGTTTATTCAGAGGTCAGCATCAAGCTTATTGTGATGAAATATGGGTTTTGCTTTCTTTGTTCTTGTAAGAATAATGCTCGTGCGTTTCTCACGTCGGCAGCGTAAGATTTAAGGTTCCCACTGCTGTTAACACCTCAGCTTTCCAGTGCTGAGGTTGTTGCAGGTGGTCTGAGGGGCAGACGTTGCTATTGCTCAACTGAGAGTTTTCAAGTACATACACTTTGGAACATTCTAGGCGATTTTGCAGCACTTCCCTCTGTGCTTATTTTCCATCTCCCTCTGTTTGTTGCTTTCCCCCTTTTATTCGTGTAAGGCAAACAGCAGAGCTGACAGGTGCACCACCTTACAGCCGGTGCTGACATCTCGCCCAGCCCTGAGTCTTCCCCAGCCGCGTCAGCAAAGCTTTTACAAGAAAATCCCGCTGTCCTCTTGCAACAGCCTTCTTGCAAGCTTTCAACAGCATATCAAAGTTTGCTCGGGCCCTGCACAGCCCTGCTGCCACCCGGCCCCCGGGGTGATGCCCACTGCTGTTGCACATCCACTGTGATGTGTGCTCCTGTGATTTCCTATGTATTTCTCTCTCTTTTTTTTTCTTTCTTAGCCATAGCTTCCAGTGGCAGCTCTTGGACCCCAGGCGCCTTTGAAAACCCACTGTTAATTATTGGGTTTAGGCACCTCCCAGGTTCTCTGGTTTGCTCTTAAGGAAATAGGAACAACAAAATGATAAAAAGAACAACCCGCTCTGCTCCCATCTTAGCGCTGAAATTTATTTTCTTTTGTAATTTCCGTAATTGCCCGAGTCCTCAGGTGCTACCCATGGAATCACACCTTGTCATTATAGCTATGATCCTCCAGCAATTATCCATCCAGTTCTTCCTCGAGCTCTTTGTGGGGGCATAATGTTCAGGCAGTGATAGACTGTATCAGTTTAATCCCTCTGTCTTTTGCTTTCGTGCTTTGGTGCATTCAATACTTTTGTCAAGTGTAATTACACCTGGATAATGAGGAGATGAGTTCTGAGCCCAAGTTAAATAGTTACGAGGTGTGTGAGCCTGTCCCACACGCAGAGGCAGGAATTACGGGCTGGGAATAAAGCATTTCTCCCTGTCAGTGTGATGGGAGAGGTGTCAGAGGAGCAGCCACCAGGCACAGAGCCCAGGGCTGGTTCCTCTGCAGGCAGATGGCAGAGACTGCCTGGATCCCAATGTTGGATAGGAGAAAGGTAGATGAAAGAAAGAGAGAAAGAGAGAAAGAGAAAGAGAGAGAGAGAGAGGAAGGAAGGAAGGAAGGAAGGAAGGAAGGAAGGAAGGAAGGAAGGAAGGAAGGAAGGAAGGAAGGAAGGAAGGAAGGAAGGAAGGAAGGAAGGAAGGAAGGAAGGAAGGAAGGAAGGAAGGAATATATTCATAGAATGATAGAATCAGTAAGGTTGGAAAAGATCTAAGATCATCAAGCTCAACTCCAGGGCCTCACTGTCTTTCTCATAGTGAGACACCCATTCAAATTTATATAGCAAAGCCCCAACTCGGTAAAGGTGTAGAATCCTACAGCTGCTCAGGAAATCTCTGAAATCCCCATGTCACCACACTGGGAAGGACAGGGGAGCAAAGGGAAGTACAAAAGCTGCTACCTATTCACTGCGGCCAAAGGTGTTTCCTTTCGCTCCTCTGTTTTCACTGAGCAAGGGGTGGAAAGAGGTGGAAGAGCAGCGCAGAGAAGCCAAAAAGCCTGAGTAGGCAGGGCAATGCTAATGTCAAGAGAAAAGAGCATTAACCCTTGGGCTGGCAGGGTGCATGCAGGCAACCACAGTGATTATGGGGACAGCAACATCTCTGCTGCTGGGGGAGGTGGGGCACACGGCTCTGTCCTCCCCCATCCCTCTGCCCTGAGGGTCAGCAGGGGTCCAGGCACTGCAGCTGTGCATATTTCAATATTCTGCATGGACGTTCACTGGAAACTTCATTCCATATCCACCTGATTTCAAAGAAACATGGAATTTTTCTCAAATCCTTCCTGCGCCAGAAAAATCCCAATCCCCTTTGACTTCTCTTATCTTGACTGGGATAACTTTGGGACATTAGGTCATTAGGTGGTCCCTCGCTCACATTAGTAATCTCCCTGAGTTGCCCAGGGGGTGTGGAAACATGTGGGTGCTGAGGTGGAAGAAAGCTTTGTGAAAATATTGTTTTTCCCATCTGGCTTCACCAGAGCTGGGCAGAGCTCCTCACCAACACCCCTTGGCTTTCTGCCTGTAGAAAGACTCCAAAACGTCCCTGGGTGGGGACCAGGGGCTTTTCCTTCCCACCACAGCCCCGCCACAGCAGATCCCAGCTGCCTTTAACTCTGAAGGCGCTCCAGCTGATGACGTAAGGACCGTGGGAGTGATGCCGTGCAGGGCACCTGGTGACACTGTCCTTGGGGATCCTGCCAGCACCAGGCACGTCCCCAGCTCTGCGCCCCACTCTGTGCTGCAGGCACACCCGCCCATTCCCCGTTTCCTGCCCTGCACAGCTGGCAGTTCTGGCTGCTTCCCCGTGTTCCTACCAGGATGTATCTCTGGGAAGCTGTGCAGCAGGGTGTGCTGCGGTCATCTGCAGCACTGCATGAGCCAGCACAGGGGACTGCGGGGGTCTGGGGTCTGGGTTGGGTGCTTTGCTCCTGTTTGGTTCTGCAGGGATGTCTTATGGCTGGTCCAGGAGGCAGTGCTGGGCTGAGATAGATGCTGCAGCCTGGATGTGCTTGTTAATGTGCCAGGGATGTCTCTGGTGCCTGCGTGACAGAGTTACCCTGCCTGGTGCATGCAGCTCCCATAAGGATCAGGTTGGGGTGGGGCATAAAGGGGCATCCTGGACCTCCTGCTCCAATATGGCACCGAGCTTCAGAGCAGAGTCCTCATTATCCTCATTATATCACTTTGTTGGAAATGTTTCTGGGAATGTTTGAGGTAAGGAGAGCCCTCCAGACATGGGGTGCTGCCTTCTGTCTCATGGGCCCAAGGCTTGAAGAAAACTTGATGAGGATGCAAAAAAACCAGTGTGGGAAACTATTTTAATAGCTTCAGTAAACATAAATGTACTTCAGTTGGCCTCAAAAGTTTGCAGTGCTGGACAGGCTTAATATACCCCTGGAGTCTTAGGAATGTGGTAAAAGCACCCCAGAAACACCAACACACACACCTGCAGCTCCAACCCCACCAAGTGTCATGGTCCTCTCACACACCTCTCACCATGAGAAGATGCTAGAGAACACACACCGTGTAACTGGGCCCATTGATGAGCACGTTGGCAGCTTCTCGTCATGCTCTGATTTGAAACGGGTTATGCTTCAATGGCACTGAGACTCTGAGAGCCTGGGAAGCGTTTTCTGCATGACCAGAGTGCTTTGCTTCAGCACCTCTCACTGCTTCTTCCTTCCTCTGCAGCCCCATGTACAAGCGCTGGGTCTCTCCATCGTGGGTGTGTTGTTCACTCCTTGCATCACTGCCTGTTCTCTGCCCACCCCCAGCCATCACAAATAAAGGACAGACAGTTTATATAGGAACTCAGGGTTCAAGGAGGATGCTGGCCCCATTCCCAGGTGTGACGAAGCCGGGGAGGTCACCTCCCATCCCTGCACTGGGTTTGGTAAGAGCCTGGATGAGCACAGGCTGCAGCGTGCTCCCTCTTGCTCGCTGCCCGCTCCAACTCAGCAGTGAGGTGATGCAGGGGAGGGAGGATGTGGGAGAGGATGTGACAGTCATTTTGCCTCTTGGCATTCTGCTTAAATAATAGGAGAATAATAATTAAAAAAAAAAAAATAGAACCTCCAGAACTAGTGTTCTTAGGACAAACTGCCTGCCAACAGCTCTAAAGAGGGAGGGAAAACCCAAATGGCTCATTATGTGAAAAATTTTGAAATCATATCAAAAAAGCCAGTGAGACCCCAGTCCCAGGTAGGACCAATGGAGCGGCCCAATCCTCCGGAGTAATAAACCCAGAATAATGCTGAGGCACAGGGAGCAGCATGCAGATTCTGGATGGGGCAGGAAGGTGTCTGCAGGAAGCGACTCCTCTGGGAGGGGCTGGAGACCATGGAGTCAGCCCAGGACATGCAGGAGCACCTCTGAGACACCATGCTGCTCACCCTCCTCCTCACTCAGCACCCAAGGAGTGCTCATGGCTTCCCACAGTGCTCAGAAACCAATGCAGTGCCCACATCACAGCAACTACACCGGATACTTTTAAGGGCAGTCGGTGCCAGAACATTTTGGGGCTAGGCATGAATGACTTTTTGCTTTATCTTTTTGCTTTCGCCTGTAGAAGCCAAAAGCATTAGTAACCCCCAGCAAAGTGCAGGCCAAGCTCCTTCTCGGGCAAACACCGATGTCTGAGCTTGCACAGATTGTCTCATCCGGTTAGCAAAGAAGTCAGGCAGTCCTGCATCAAAACACCACAAACAAACAAAATTCTTCACTGGCGCTTTGCATGGGAACTGCAGGTACACAGCAGTGCCCTTGGTCAGGATAGGTAGTCCTGTATAACGAGATCTGATTGGGAGATTAAGACGTACTGACTGTCATGTTGGTATCAAAACATCGTGGAAATGGAAAGCTTTGGCCTGCGGGTTGTAAAAGCTGTTGGGAAATAGTGGCAAAATAATGAAAGAAATGCTGGGAAAAAAAAATTCAGTGTGAGGTCTATGACATAGTCAAAATTGTTGGTAAATATTACACTGATCAAACCATCACAGAGAGTTGCAATTTCATACAGAGACACAGCGGGGAAAACGCTCTTAACTGAATAAGGATCAGCAAGTGTTAGTGAGTGTCAAAGACAAATCCTCAAGTATCTGAATGAGCAAAGAATGATTGTTTCCACTGGTACTACTGAAGTGTGAACAAAGCACGCACATCTCCAAAACAGTGGGGTTTCATCATCATGGCTTCTTTGAAGTCTTGTTTTCCAGGGATTATGTAGGGCAGGTTGGTCCTAAGAGTACAGGGCACTGATTTCAAGGTGTAAGGGCATACTGACATTCATAGAACCATAAAATCCTTTGAGCTGGAAGGGATCCATGGAGGTCACAAGGTCCAACTGCCCAGGGCCCCATCCAGCCTGACCTTGAATGTTTCCAAGGATGGAGCATTCAGAGTGTTTCTGTTCCCTAGACTACAAAGCCTGTATAAGGCACTTTGGAGGGATTCCTGATGTGTCCCCAAAGGTAGGATCGTGGCACTGCAATTTTGGCTGGAGTTACAGCCCCCAGGAAACCCTCTGAGGATTGCTCCAGCATTCTGTTGCTGATGCTTGGCAGTACCAAGAGACCCACCTGATTCCTCCCAGGACCTGGGGCCTGCAAGGAGAGGGCATTTCCAAGGGCTTCGCCGTCCTGTAGCTTAATGGAACCCTACTGGGAACACTCATAAACCTCTCACAGCCAGACTGGGAAAAGTGCAAGCCCGCCATTTGTCCCATCAGCCCTCCCATGTCTCTCGCTATTTACCCACGGCACTGTTGGGGAGTCCTGGCAAGCCCACGAGACGTCTGGAGGCTCGCAGGGAGTGGGATTGTGTAATGTAATAAAAGCCGTCCTAGAACAGCGTATGTCCAATCCACCTGGATTGGTTTGCAAAACAGGTGTGTCTTCAGCTGGGCAGGGTGGATCTGGGTGTTCCGAGCGCATCGGGTGGCATCAAAGGAGGCCCAGGGTTGGAAGTGGGTGAAGGAGACAAAAGGCAGGGCTGGGAGAGAAGCTTGGGTGGAGAAGGAGAAGCGGGAGAGGTGGTGGGTAAGAGGCTGCAGTGTGGGCAGCGGTAGCATTACGCCGTGCTCTGCCTGAGGAATTAGCTCGAGTGAGCATGGAGAAAAGACAGGAGCTGTGCCAAAACAGAAGCCCTTATCAGATGCAGTGCACCAATGTGCCGTCTGTGCTGGCTGCGCCCAGCCACCGGGGAGCCCCAGCACCCAAAGCCTGCCTGGCTCCTCCGACCGCAAACCCTTCCCGAAACCTCATTTTCCACCTTTCTTCCCCAGGTTCATTTTCCTTGGCCATGCTCTTTGGGAAAGGCAACATCCCCCTCTCCTACCCAAGGTGATGGGCATACTGAGCAGGCAGGGACATGGGAGGGATGCCAGGGCTGGCAGGAGGCACACAGAGCAGCCCAAGGGCTGGCACTGCCTGCTTCCACCCAGAGCCGAATCAGCTCCTCCGTGCAGCCATCACCGACTTGTCCGGGCCAGTCGGCCGCTTGTCTGCAGCAATTAAACTTCCCCAAAATGGTAAAGCCAGTCTCTATAAATCCAGATCCAAACCAAGTATTTTTTTATGATAGAGGCCACAGCTTAATGTAATTAGCTGTGACTTACACGCTGGTTACTCCGGTGTGATGTCAGCTTCTCCACACTGTTTATTTTAATTAAAACAGAAATTGTAGGTCTTGAGTGCTGGTAATTACAGCCCGTGGACTCAATTTGCCAAAGCCCCTAATTAACCTGCTATGTGTCTACCTGACTTGAGGTGTTAGTTGAAACATGACTGGTGCAGTGGCATTATGTTGTCTGCAGTGATGGAAATACAGTAGGAAGACATGACAGGCTCTGTGATGGAGGATCCATATTTTAAACTATTCTGCATGACATTCTTTTCACTTTTATGTAGATTATCAGTTTCCTACCTGAGACTCTGTAAGTGATAGACTAGCAGGGGAAATGGATTTGATGAGAAGTGTCCTCTTTTCAGAATAATTGCCTCCTGTCTGTGCTCAGCAGGGTTTGGAATTCTGGTGCCTCTATGGCAGCAGACCACAGCAGGTGGACAGGTCACTCACCCATTAGGATGTCTCTGCCTTGAGAAAAGCTGCCAGCTCCCCACTAACACTTCTGCCCCAGCAGGGCATCACCCCACTCCCTCTGCCTCCAAGCACTGTACAATGCTTGTACAATTCTCTCCCAGTTCAGCCACAAACTCACGTCATTTCAGTCCTGTTCCTGCTGTCACGTTTCAAATACTCCATAGCTACTCCAGTTTCTCAGTTCTCCGTTCCAGATATCCTGCCACAAAAGTAATCGGAGTTTTGCCACTGTCCGTAGTGGTTCCCACCTCGCACCTCACCTGGACACACTGCATTGCTTTTTCCATAGCTGAAAAAACACATCCCTTATAAAATCATTAAGGTTGGAAAAGACCAGTAAGATCACCGAGTCCAACTATCAATCCATCTTTACCATGTCTACTGACCATGTCCTGAGTACCCTCCATCAGGTTGGAGCTGCACTGACAACAAAGAGCATTAATTTAACCAGTAAAATAGATGCTTCCAAAATAGAGCTGCTTTTCACAGATCAGCATCTGCACAATCTGAACCTGCTTCCTATTATCCTGTCTCTGAGCACCACTGAAGAGACTCTATGTGATAACTTATTTTATGGGCTGTGTTTGAGAAGATACTCTCCATCCACTCTGTATTAGGGAGGAAGATATGGGATTGTCTCCACAGGCTGCTCTTCTTTTTCTTTAGAAGTTGATAATATAGGGTAGTTACATTCCCTTTAACCACCTGAAGCACTCTCTTTTTCCACTGATCCTCCCTTCATTTTTTGGAGAGAGTGATTTTTTTCTCACAGCTCATCATCATTCAGGTAAGTTAGCCAGAAAGAAATCTTCTCTAAGAAGAGCAAAGAGGTAGGAGAACAAACAGCAAGCCTCTCCCAGGGGCGACAGATCCCCTTGGTCCCATGCAAGTTGCCCCCATTCCCCTGTGTGCCACTAGGACTACACATGACAGGGTTTTCCTAAATCCATCCCAAGGAACATCTCACACAATGCTGGTGAGGAAAGAGCAAAACGAAAAATGGGTGTGGAGCTTTCTGGGGCTGGAGGAACAAGCCATGACAGCGTGTTACCTGGCGTGATCTCGTACTTGCTTTCTCTCTTCCTCTCTTTCAGAGGTCAGATGCCGGTGACCTCATATCACCCAGCAAACACCCGGTGCCTCAGATGTCCGCTCTGATTTTGGAAGGCACATGGCACCATCTGCTTCCCCAGCACCGGGGCTGTTTGAAGGGCAGGGACTGGATTGGAACTCGCTGTCCCCATGCCCTCCCTCCCCACCAGCCTCACCTCCATCTCACTCTGACTTACCCAAGCAATGGCAAAAGTAGAACTGCTGATTCAGCGACAAGACCCTCGGAGCCCGGTGGGAGGCTGCACCAGCACATCTGAGCAAAGCCTGGGCTGTGTGTTCTGTGCTCTGAGCAACCAGCAAGGGCAGCCTCATCCAGAAGGAAAACCCAGAGTTAGAGGGAGGTGAATCTTGTGTCAGCAACAAACTCTGGGCTGTTTGGAGTGGGGATGAGCCTCGTGCAGGAGTGGAGTCTTTTTTTTCCTTTGGGAGACAGTGAGCAAATTCCCACCCAGTTGTTCCAGGACTTTGGCCTTAACTCCTTCGTGCTTTAGAAATGAATTTGGGTAATATTGCCGTTGAGGCAAGGAAGAGATAGAAATGCTAACATTGGGAATTTTTATTGTTACTATCCCTGACCATATCAAGGTTTCCATTAGAATGGGAAGCTCACAGAGTCTTGCATTGACATAAATGGAAGAAAAATCCACAGGCTCTCAGCTTTATGGCTTGAAGAAATATCCAGGAAGCCAAGCAATGTAATTAGCAGGATGCTGTTAAGCCATTTATAACAGAAAGCCCCCTAGATTTGTTAAACCAACTAGTTCCAACTGTTCGCAATGCATAGGGTTAATGGAAAGATTTCTCCTGCAGCGCTCTGAGGCTGCTTGACAGAATGGTATGTTAATCTTCACATAATATGCATGGAAATCACTGGGCAGGTCTTCATGAACTGGATCAATCAGAGCAGCATCGGAGCTGGCTGCCTGATTTGGCTGCCATTCATATCTATGCATGCCAGGGAGAAATTACTTTGTCCTAAGCTATGTATCAATGCATCGACTTGTAGACATGTGCTAGACAGCTTGAGGAAGAGAGTGCCATGAATCAATCATATAAAAGGGTTTGTTTTCTAAATGGAAGCAGACTGCTCCAGACTCAGATTTGAGCCTCAGGTTCCTGTTGATGAAAAATTTTTTCCCATGTATCTGCAAGACCAACTTCTTTCCCACAGATCTCCCCACCTGCGTGTGCAAGTATCTTTGCTGGCACCTCCTCCTGGTTGGGCAATTTGGATCAGTAGTACCGTTGCTCAACTGCAGAGCCCCACTGCACTCTGACATAGAGCTGCGTGTGCACTGGGATCCCCAGAGCCAGGAGGCTCGAGCACCTCTGGGTTACAGGGCAGGAGTCAGCACACCAGTATATTGAGTTTGTAAGCTCCTAGCAGTAGGGACCGTTGCTTTGTTCTGTGTTTGGATAGTGAGCTGCCTGTGGGGTTGTACCTTCCGGTTAGGGCCCTTCAATGCCATGCTGGTACAGAGAAATTAAATAATAAAATAGCAGCAATAACCGTAGTAATTAGCACTTGCTTTGACTTGCTACCACAGACCCACCAACCACAAACATTACTCAGGGTTTACGATCACATCTTCCAAACTGCAAATGCTTGCAAAACACCTACTGTCTCTTCACACATGGAGAAGGGGGAAAAGGCACAGCACCAATTGCCTACAACATTTTTTCCACCAGTTCCCCACTTCAGCTCCATTAGGTGCATGGGCACTCCTCCCCATCAGGTAAGGTCCTACAGTGCATCTCCAGTGGGGAAGCAAATGAGGGATGATGCTCAGCTGGATTCCTTCTGTCTGTCATTGGGTATCAGCCACAGCATGAGTTAAAATAGGGGCATAATAGGATAAATGAAAGGGAGTGATTGAGAAGATGTGGGCGACGTGACAGACAAGCAAGCTCCTTGCATGTTGATGAGAATGGCATTATCCAGACGATGGTTGATTTCTTTTTGTGTCTTGTTTAAAGGGGCAGCATCTCCGAGCAGCCTGGGATGCTTGAAGGATAATGATTACATTGCAGAAAAATCCAATGTCTTCCCCGTGAATCAGTTTTACATTCATTTTACCCCAAAAGCCCACAAAGTAAATTAAAACAAACGATTTGAAACACAATTCAGCATGGGACAGGAACCTCTGAATGAGTTGTCAGCCTCACAGCTTAACGCACAAAGAATGGGTCTGTGAATAATGGTAACCCATTGTGAAACAAGCTGATATTTGAGTATTTAATAAACCAGAGCATCAAAACAATAGAAGGTCTGCCAGCACTCACAAACTACACATGTGAAAGGCTATTGCAGCCTGTGTTCATCCTTAAAGAGATGCTTGCTAACACAGTCACACGACTCTACTCTTATTTTATATGCTTTATATGATACATGTATTATTCTAAGGCATTTACGAAGGCCCTGCAATTTGGAGGAGTACAGAACACGGAGCTCTGCAGAAGGAAAATGCGTAGATGGATTCGAAAGCAGCTCTTGCTGAAGGAGCCTTAAGGCCAAGGTGTGTTTACAACTTTGACAAAGTTACAGAAAGATGAAAGAGAAGGGGAGGGAAAACATATAATTAAAGTAGCGTGATGTCTCTGTGTGCTTATAAACACAGAATGAATATGGAGTACTTCCATCATGAGAGATGCTGCTCTGCTGTCACTGACTTTCAGATATGGGGATGGTTCCGGCACACAGGGCCAGAATCAGATATCAAGATTGTGTCTGTGCATGGCACATCTTGAAGAGGAAGGCCATGAGATCCAGCAAGCAGGGAAGGGTGGCTTGGAGAGAGCAGCAAGAACAAACAGTCTGGTTATGAAACAGAACACTCTGGAGGCAGTTTGAAGAGGCAGTCCAGGTCAGAGATGTTGTGATGGATTTAATTCCTCAGGGTTTAAGGGTACCCAATGTTCCTTGTGAATGAGGAGTTACTTCCAGCTGGAGATGGGCCAGCTTGGGATCCACAAACAGATACAGAGGCAAATTCAAATCGCAGTGGAGGATATGAACTGGTAACTGGAATCAGAATTCTTGTGCAGTTTATCTGTTATCTTGATTGAGACAGCAACTCAAACCAGGTAATTGAGGTAGATGAAAGAAGCCCTTCCAGGGGCAGTTGGGATTGATTGACTCCTTGATCTGAGGCTCCAAGTGCGAATTGTAGCAACAATCAGTGAGAGGAAACAACGTTAATCAGAGTGATGTTCACAATGTTGAACTGTCACACAGCTGGTGACACCAGTGCAATGGCTTGCTTTGCAGCGTGCTCCTTTCCAAAGGAGCCCGGCACGTATCTCTGGTGTACTCCAGAGGGACTGCTGGGAGTTGGCTCTCATAAGCCAAGAGCAGCAATGGAGCAGCACAGTGCCTATGTGGAAGGAAAGGAAAAATGTTCACCCTGACATCAGTGTGTGCCAGCCCCACATGTGACCTCCCGGCTCCTCGCCTGATGGCCGTGCACAGACATCTCCATCTGTGTTGCCCTGCACAGCTCAGTCCCTAGCAGAGCACGCAGCCTCATGCCAAAGCCCTCACCCAGAGCCCCACTGCCCCAGCAGCTGCTGGGAGTCAGCTGCTTTTGCCAGCTCTTAGCTTTCCCTGTGTAGGTTCTTGACCCAGAATGATACTCTGGATGGTTCCCAGCAGTGGCAGCAAACCACTGAGCCTCATGTGACTGACCAGTGAAAGTCCCTTGCCTAGTTCTCAGCTGCAGCACTTCCACCCCTGCAGCCATGCTGTGTGCCTTCTCACCCAGCCCCAGCCACCACTGAGGCACAGACTCCTGGAGTCAGCCATGGGGACATTGCTGCAGCCCCAGCACAAAGGAGTGATGTGCTCCACAGCACAGAGAACCCACATTCTCTTATGGTCGTGTCCATGTGTGCTTCAAAGGCCAGCCTTACAACCTGGTGTGGAGACTCCAGGCATTAGGGCTCCAAGGAATGTTTTGCCAGACAGCCACCGCAATGAGCCTGAGAGATGCTAGTCACTGTGCAGGATGCCCAGACCCTAAAGAGGTGCTCATATGGGACAAAATGACAATTGAAAGAAAGAAATAGATGAGACAAAAGGGAGAGGAGAAGCTGAGGCTGTGGGGTGGCAGTGCAGCTTCCGGGAGGCACAGAAGGGCAACAGTGGGACCAGAAACCAGAACCTCAGCCTCCCCAGGGCCGTGCCATCCACCCAGCACTGGTTCAGACCTCTGACGAGAGGCTTTTTGTCCATACCAATGGTCTCATTCATGCCCTAAATTACACAGCAATTTCCTGTGTCTGTGGAGGTTCTGATGGTATCTTTTTGGCTGGGTGGAGTCCAGGGTATTCTCTTGTCTCAGATGCCATCCAGAAACATCAAGGGGTAGGAGCAACACCGCTGCTGAGTGGCCTTAGCTGTCATCAGTGATGCTATGACTGCTCCTTGTGTGAGCAGGTTACAGCTAAGGCAAGACAAGGTGTGAGAGCTGTGTTTATTTCACTGTATTTTAATGAAGAAATTGGAGCTGCTGTCATCACTACCCGTGGGTGCACCAGCTACAAATCAGCACTTAAATACATGAACTAAATGACACGATGTCAGCCCCGTATATACAGCAAACGACGTGGTCAGAACATGGAGTGGGCACTTTGCAGTGCATTTTGGAGATGGGCTCATGTCCAAAATAACCCTTCAGGTAAAAGCCTGGAAGTAGGCGTCCTGCTCTGAAAGACACAGGGGACACAAATGCTAATATTTACTAACACCAAAACTGACCAGCACTGGGGATGTCTATGAAAATCTAAATCCAGCATTCCTTTTGCTCTTCTTAGCAGTATGAAAGCTGCCCTGATGCAGGCTGTGCCCATGCCCAGGTGTAGCCCAAGGGGACCCCAGCAGTGGGAAGGGTCGATGGGCACAGGTCCCAGTGCAGGAGCAGGCATGGGGAGGTGGGTGACTCAAAAGCCTCGAGTCCTCCCAGTGCTGAGAAGTGACAGCCGGTGCCATCACAGCACACCGGTGACTCAGGCACTGACGTAGGTGCCTGTGAGAAGTGCTGCAGGCTCTTGGCTCCCATCACCACTCTTTGCACATGCTGGGATGGGTCAGTCTCTCAAGCAATGCTGAGTGTCCCGATTTCTCAGTTTGTCCCCAAGCACCAGGAGTGCTGGCTCTGTCATCTCAGCGCACCAGGCTTTGCCATTTGGCTAGGAGCACAATTTCTCCTGGACCTTTCCCATATCTCAGCTGTGCGTTGCTTCTCAGACACGCAACAAAGGTACCCTACTTCTCATTGCCCTCCCATGCCTCGCAGAGAGTCTGATGGCCTCACAAAGCACCACGACTTGTTGTGCAGGTTCCAAGCTATGAAACACTGTGTTGGCTGGAGGTTTACTGCTGAGCGGTAGCAAATTTTCTCTAAAAATAACACTAATTTTGCCTCTTTGGCCTTCAGTTTAACCACTCACATGTTGCTTTTTAGAGAGGTGACAGATGCTTTGATCTGCTTCAGTAAAGGTGAATAGAAGGCTTGAAGCTTGGAGTGAGGCAGCTGCCTTCTGGCAAGGTCTTGTGGGTAGGAGAAGCATTAAAATATAGACGACGCTTCACAGGATATTAATTAGGGAAACACCTTGATTGGTGCATTCTTTGACTGTCTCAGCCAGTTAATATCACATCTGTGTTTTCACACAGCTTCTGCACAGCCATGAATGCAACTGTCTTTCTGTGCCCACTTTCAGTTTGCTGGGGTCTGGAAAAAGCCAAGTATAGGTCTGGTCTGGGTGCTGAAGGGCTGAAAAATACAGGACCCTTCCAGCTGCATCTGCATGTGATGGGGAGCCTGCTGAATTTGTACTGTCCCTTTCATTTCTACAACCCCTACCCAATAAGAAGAGGACCTCCATGGAGGAGTTCCATGGAGTTTGGGTAATGCTGCCGGCTGTAATTAAGTACTACTTGGCTAAATGGTTTTGTGAAATTTATATGTGATACTTTCCTGGAAGGCTATTAAATGCACGCTATTTTCCTAAGATAGAATCATAGAATAGTTAAGATTGGAGAAGACTAGTAAGACCACCAAGTCCAACCATCAACCCATCCCCACCATGCCCAGTGCCACATCTCCACAGTTCTTGAACACTCCCAGAGATGGTGACTCCACCACCTCCCTGGGCAGCTGTGCTACTGCATTACCAGTTTTGGAGAAGAAATTTTTCTTACTATCCAACCTGATCTTCCCTGGTGCAACTGGAGGCCATCACCTCTCATGCTATTGAAGACAGAGAATTTTGAAGCTATTCCACACTCCCATACGCATTCAGATGTTTGCAATACATAGGAGGATGAACTCTTCTGCGAGTGCCATGTGAGGCTATCAGAGGCAGATGGAGAGTTCTCAACATTGTTAGTTTTGGTGGCTGGGTTTGTTCCTCTTACACGGATTCTGCAGAAGTCCAAGAGCTTTAGGTACAGCCTTGTGCAAAATTGGTCTAAGTAACACAAACCCTTAGCACCAGGCAATCAGGGGTTTTCCATAAGTCCATGTGACATGAGAAATGCTGTTCGGAGATGTCCCCTCTTCCTCTTACACAGCCTGTCTGTAGTGTCTTTAGGTATTGCACACTCCTCATTGAGAGCGAGTTTTTTCCCCAGGCCACCCGTGCAAATGCATGCTCAGGTGAGGAATGCTCAGGAACTTTGTGGCAGTAAGGAGAGCTCAGGATGTCAGAAGGGCTGGTGGTGGGCAGGCTGAACTACCCACAGATGTCCTCTGTTGAAGGCTTCCCCAGTTCTTGTAGTACTTACAGCATAGGTAAGCATCAACCAGACGTAGAAGAGTGAATCAAGATGGAGAGCAAATGGATTGGGGTGCTGCAGTTCTTCTGGTGAAATTAGTAAAGAAATTGGGCAAGACTAAGGCCAAAGCTGAAGCAATCCGTTACTGAAAGAAGTAAAGAAGCCACCGAGTGATGCCAGCCTGGCTTACAGTCTTAGGGGAGAATGTGAAGTTCTCTTGCATATTTAGAGACTGAGGGAGCAGCTGTCAGAGGAACTTTCAGCCCAGATGATTTCTCTTTGCAAAAAAAAAACCAGTACAGGTTTGAACCATTAAATGCAGCTTGAAAACGATGATGGATTCGGGGGACTAAAATGCACATGAAATGGGCCCCTGGCTCTGAACACATAACTCATCTCCAGGCACTCCTCAATTTCGTTGTGGGGAGAGCTGGTTCCAAAAGCTACGCAAGGCCCACACTGATTTCTTATTGTTATTATCTGAAAGCCACCTCATTTGCGGCGCACGCATCCCCAGCTTAGGGATGCTTTTACATGGGGGTCTGTCACCAAGCACCGAGGAGGGATTGGACAACTCAACAGGAGCCCTGTTAGGACTGGCAGATTGCCACCTCCTTTGCCAGCACACAGACTACTGCAGATTCTCACATGCACATACACAGTTCAGACTTGCCCTGCGCAGTGACACCCAACCGCATGTAATTCCTGTGCATACCATCTCCCTTTGCCAGCCACCTTTCTGATGCTTTTTTCCTTGTTCTTAACAAACACAGTTCTAAATTCAGTCCCCGAGTTTCCATTAAGGATGAGCAAAGCAGAGCTTTGAAGCTGTTTTAACCCGTTTGCTCCTGCATCAAAAAAAAAAACAACCTTCCCTGGTTTGTTCCAACAGCTCAGCACAGAAATCTTAAAATTAAAGAAGAAAAGAATTTAAAAAGGGAATTATTTTTACTAAGGTGGAGGAGTGTTTCTCTCTGGTGTGGTTTTACCAGCAGAGATTGGAGTTAAGGAGTGATGGTGAATACAGTCTTAAAAACTGATCTGAGCCTTCTGTGCATATTCCTTTGTAGAGCACACTGGCATATTCGGGTCTGTACTTGTGGTTGGTGGTTCAAGGTCACATTAAACAGACTGACAGCACAGCACAGATCCTGCAGCACCTGCTCGTAGCGCTGATCATCTTCCAGCAGAAAAAAATTTACATAAATAACTGTAGAAAAAAAGGTTCCTGAGAGTCCATGAGGTTTCATTTGGGTATTGCTGCTCATGGTAAGAAGTAGGCACCAGCTTGCAGGCTGAGTGCACCACTCGGCACCAACAGAGCCGATCAGGATCCGCTCTGCTGTGGCCAAGCACCCAACTGACCATGGTCATGGCATCTGCATTGTCCGTGATCAGAGCACCCGCACTCCCATGACCACGGGGCTGTGCCAAACGCGCTGCTCTTCCTGTGGCCGCAGCCAAGGTGCCCCAGGCTGTGCTCACAAAGAGTCTGCACGCTGGTTTGGTTGGTGTTTGAAGAGCTCGTCCATCAGCTGTTCCTGTCCCCTACAGCATCTCAGTACACTCAGTGCTTTTTGGGAGCTCTGACATAAGTGCCTGTTTTCTAGGATTTAAAATTGCTCTGGAAGAAAGAATTCAATGGGCTGATACTTGGCAGCTCAAGGCCTGTCTGGGGAGTTGGTTCCTCTGATTGTGCCAAGTTCTGGCATCTTCAAAGGGAGAATTTCTGTTTCCTTGTGGCAGAAACTGGTAAGAGTCATTGGCAGAAAGGATGAAAATGTCCAAGTACGAATTTCAGATCAGGCTTGTTTTAAATTGAGCAATAGCACCTTGTGTATACATAAAGGAAATATGCATTTCCACAACTGAGAATTAGTTATTGATAAATCCACAGTGTCGTGTAGCAATATCTTTTAATGTTCTGTATGATAAGAGCAAGTATTTAATCATCTGGGAGAAAGAGATGAAGTGGATACCATCTAATGAGCATTATTCTTGTAGAGGTGCCAGATCCAACCCAACAATTTCCAACCGAAGCTTGATGGAGGCTCATTACCTGCGGTGGGGCCCTGCGTGCTCTGCTCCTGCTCCTCCAGCCCAGGTGCTCCCAGTGCTCACCTCCACCTGGGGACAGGCCCTGTGAGGCACCTCTGCCTCTGACTGCCAAGTGGGGGATGTGGAAGCACCTTTTGATCTTTTGATCGCGGCCTTTTGAAGAAACGACCCACTGACACAAGAGCTGCCTGTCCTGTCAAGACTTCGCTTCTCTCCTGCAACAAGAAATGTCTCAAAGGCCTGCCCAAAGTTTGCTCTGCTGCAATTATACTAATGCATAAGTTTTGCTGAAGCTCTGAAAAGTGCTGGTGCTGGCAAGGTCTGAGGTACCTGGGTTCAGACCAACAAAAAGCACGGGGAAAGCAGAATATTTTGCTGCACAAACACAGCATCTAGAGTCAGGGTTTGCACCTGTGCAATTACTTTGATGTAGTTATACTGGAGCAGGAGACAAAAAAAGCAGTGTAGACGAAGCTTTCAGCTGACAGAGAAAATAAAAACACAGCTTGTGGTTGTGTGAACTGATCTGTGATAAAAATGTTTGCATAAAATTACATGCAAATGACTGGGAAGTACAAACATACCCACAAGAAAGTCTGCTCCAGTCGGGACCAGAAGCAGAAGTGCTGGAAATATAGGAAGCAGACTTGACCTCAAGAAAGTTACAGCATGAGGGTGTGAGCCGCTTTCAGCTGAAATTGGTGATAATGCTCCCAGTTATCTCTCTGGGCATGGGATCACCCCCTGGTTTTGCAAACAAAGGAATTCTGTCTAGCTCAGATAAGATTTCGGTAAGCACCCAAATTGCTGTTGTTTTACAGATCTTACAGGTAGCGAAGAAATGCGTTTGGTGGGGTGTATTACAATGGGACCCTGTCTGCCTTTTGGAGGGTGTTGGTTGTGATGGGCGCTCAAGGTGCAGCAGAGGAGGCATTTCCAGTCCTCTGTCCCACTCATTCTGGGACTCAGAAATCATAACTCCTCTGGGGCGCAGTGCAAGCCCAGTTTCTATTAATGTAAGTCCCCTATCAGTGTTCTCCTGAACACAATCACTCACACTGGCATTTCATAAAGGAATGACAGGATCATTAAGGTTGGGAAAGACCACTGAAATCATCCAGTCCAACCCCAGTCCATCTCACCATGCCCACTGACCACGTCCCTCAGTACCACATCCCCATGGCCTTTGAACACCTCCAGGGACAGTGACTCCACCACCTCCCTATACACAGACACACACTTTCTGAAGGCTCTGATAGGTCGAAGATATACATGTATACATATGTGTGTGTGTGTAAATGAAAAATGAGTTTTCACCATCACTTTAACCAAAGACCTGAAAAGTAATAATTACAACTTAAGTATCACAGATGCAAAATCACAACAGTGTTTTGCTTATCTGATCGTATCTTCCCTTTGATGGTCAGGGTTGCACAATGATTACAGCTAACTCTACAGAGGCTGAGAGATAGCATAACATTGCTCATATAGATCATCACATTGCTGCTTCTCATCACCGCTGCATTGCTGTTAATAACCCAGGCTTGAGTTTAAACAGGAATAGTTATCTTTAATACATACTTCCCACTCCCATATATTTCAGGGAGAAGTATTGGATTTACTGGATGAACACAAACAGACTCTCCCAAGGTGCCATGCACATACAAAAATCCAGATGTTTCCAGCACCAGCCTTTTTTTTTCCCTTTCTTTTGGTCTGTTTTCCTGCCAGGCCTCCAGGAAAGCACACACAACCATAGCTCTGAGGAGTGAACTCTACAAACAAGAAAAAACAAACACAGCCGAAATCAAACCTTTTCCTCCTTTGTCATTTTGAGGCTGTCGGTGCCCGGCTCGTACCTGTTTGAGTGTTTTTCCTCTTTCTTCCGTATCCCTGCTTGTGTGACCTGGGGACTCCTGAGGCAGGAACTGGGGGGACGTGAGTGTCTCAGCTCACAGATCCTTCCTGCAGGACGGAGCAGCGATGACCACATATTGATCGTGGACTGCGGGTGGCGGTGCAGATAAAGCGCTGTTTGTTGTCCATCCGCCATGGCTGCGACCTCCTTATCTCTGCTGCAAATCGGGGGCGATTCGGCCCCAGCAGGTTCTGGGGGAGGGAAAAGGCCTTGTGCTAAGGGCTAAGGAATTTCCCTTATTATCTGCCTAATCGCTAGGACTTCCCTGCCTTCCTTCCCCTGGTCTGACAATCACGGTGCGCATTGGCCTGGAGGACTCCCGGGAGTTGGAAGGACGCGCTGATTTATTCATGGTCTTAGTGCCGTGTTAATGAAGGGCACTGAGCTTTCCAACCCGGTGGCTTCTCTAGACGTGATGAAACTTGCATGAAAACACAGGGAGGATTCCTCTCCTGTGCTTCTGCTACTCTACTTCATTAAATAGTTGCTGCATTAGGTGCTCAGTGGAATATTAGTGCAATTAGTGAATTACATTTATAACAATTTGACAGTGAGCTGTGATAAGGGAATGATACCAGCACTTCTTGCTGATGCCACTTTTCTTCTCAGAGTGTTATTTCCCAATATCTTATTCCATCCTGACCCAGCAGTATGGAAGTCAGTGAAAAATTTCCTTTTGATGTGAGAGGGAACTAAAAAAACTCACTCTTAGTGTCTATACACAACCTGGCTCTCATTAAGATGGCTGGAAGTAAATATATGTGTCCAGTTGGTACAGAGAAATTGTCTTGATTGTCCCTTCTGACTGTAACAATGGAAAGAAAAAAAAAGAGAAAGCAAAATAGATTAGGAAAAAGAGCACAATTCCAACAAAGAATATTTTTCCAATGTGAAAAGGAAGTACCGTGTACTCCATAGCTGTGTTGCTGCTCACTAGGTGTACTCATTTTCAATGGAGGATGGCAGAGTTAATCCAATTCTGTTTTCTTTTGCTTACTAAGAGAGCTGAAAGACGAGCACTTATTAATTGCACATACACAATGTGCAGGCAGGGCTCAGTTTGATCCTCAAAGTTACACAGATGACAAGGAAACTGGTTAACATTAAGGCGAGAGAAAGGAAAGGGAAAGCTCCCTTGTTCTTATTTTCTTTTATTTCCTCAAATATTTTTCAAGCTGTGGTGGAAAATCTGAATTTTGACAATTCTCCTGCAGTTTCGTGCAGACAATTCTCCTCATGTAAATCTGGGAATGCCTCCTGCACGGTGCTGCTCTGCTCCATCACCTGTACTAGCAGCACCTCCCAGGACCCGGCTGCTCAGCCAAGATTCTTCTGGAAGAGCCCAGACTGGTTGTCTTCACACCTCTAGCAGCTGCCCAGCCAGAAAAAGGCAGTGGTTGCTTTGTGTGGCCAAATGCACTCATCCTGCCAAGAGGATTCACCCCATCTTCATGGCAAACACCACAGTTTGCTCCCTGCGCAGTCACTGGAAGCAAGAACAGACCTCTCTGTTTCTGCTGTTGCTGTGTCCAACCACAGCAATTCGCAGACAATCAGCAAACCTGAGATTTGCAAAGCAGAAAACTTTCACAGAAGGCTCCAAACCAGCAGCTAAGGAAAGGTATTTGCCAGCCCTGAGTCACCCTCTGCTCAGCAGCCACTTGCAGGTGCTGCTGCGTGCTCTGCCCCTCAGATCAGCTCTGGAGCTGCTGCAAGCAGAGTGGCTGGCCATCTTAGTCACCCCCAGTTAGAGTCCTGCTCCCACGTCATTGCTGACAGACTTGATCCTTTGCCTTTTTTACAACAGGAACACCTTTCTCATCACTTCCCAACATGCTGCAGCAGAACAGAGCTATGACCCATCCACTCTTATTTGCCCTTCTGAAGCACAGAAGGCTTTTTCAAGTCCCATTTGGGACTTCTTTCCTAAAACACTCCATCCAAGAGCAATCTCTTGTACTCCCTTTGCTGACTCATAACAGGATAAAGTAAATCTCACTTCTCTCAGCCGTGAGTACACAGGACCTCCATCTTCCCTGACCATCATCTTCTGTGGATGAGTCTCAGAAATCTCAAGCAACCGCATGACATCTCCCTTTTGTTTTTAAGAGGAACAGGTGTGCTGACATGCTCAGAGACATTGACAGGCGCTGACTCATTTCAAGAGTCAACCGATGGTATTCGGGGATGGTTGGTAGCGGTTACTGGGGTTGACTGTCAGAAGGCTGGTGAGATCAGCAGGAACTGGACTAGAAAGAACAAAGTTCTGATTAACTGGAAGATTCCTGGAGAACAAGGAACTGCTGGTATCTTACTGAAGATTTTCCTCTGGGGAAAGGAAAGCACACAACTACTTTAGGTGCTTGATTTCTGAGTGATTCACATCAACATGCAAAAGAAGCAGCACCCACAGAGGCTGGAACTCAACCTCATTAAGCATTTACCACTACAGTTAAACTGAAGAGAACAACTCCAGAGACTGGCTTCTGTGCGTGCAGTGAAGCTACTGGTGGACATATTTTCATTAAGCAATGCATGCCTTCATAACCAGACAGACCCCTTTTTCCTTCCTCTGACTCATACATTTTCTGCCCAGCTCAGAAGAGCTCTTCACTCAGTCCTGAGATGTGGAAGTGGAGGAGGGAAACCCACTGCAATTCTGTACATCTTGCTGCAACTCCCCCAGGGACCAATTTGTATCTTCTTCTCATTGCCAAGAAATTCTGAACAGAAAAATGAGTTGCCCACTCGTTTGGCTGACCAAGACTTAGCTCATCCGTAGAGGCAGCAGCCATGATTAGCTGGATATGAGAAAGAGAATAACACCTCCCACGCACCCAGAGACCACACTCTGACCTGGTGAGAGAACAGCAAATACGGGCACTTGGGAGAGCTGTATGGGACCACCTCAGCCAGAGGCAGAATGAGAGCCACACCGTGGGTGGGAGCAGGAACACAAAACAGGGGGGGAGGGAGAAGAGCACAGCAGGAAGAGGGTGTGAAAGGTTCATAAAATCATTAAAGGAGCCTTCTTATTCTCTTCTCGTTGACTGCTAGCGCTGTAGACTTGACGCAGGCAACTGTCCAGGCTCTGCCTCTGGGATGCACACAACTGGGATCTACCCCATGCATTGCACACACTTCAGTTCTTCCGCCCACAAAACATCTCCAAGGCTCTCTTTGCATTTATTTCAGCTTGGAAAACCACCACACCTCTGATATCATCTCCCAATGGGGCCTGAATTCATTTCAAGTCGACTGATCCAGTCCCAAAACTTCCCTATGTATATACAAGGTATACTGATGGTTCATAAAACAATACACAGGACTGAAGTGGCAAGAGACTTAGTGATTAAAAAACACCAACTATTTATACAATGGGTTCAGAAAAGGGATTTTATTGACTGAATGCATCATTTTTTCCCATTATACTTTTGGGGCTACTTAAGCCAACTCTGCTCCACGGAGTGAGGCTCCACACATTGCACGAACTCAAGCAAGCAGGCTGGAAAGAAAACTAAGACCCAAGTTAATTAATAGATACATTCTCATTTTTATTAGATGTCTTTTGAAACTACTGCTTGTTACCTTTAAAAAGAAACTCAAGGCTCAGTCATACAAACACTCCATCTGCAAACCTACTCACACTCACGGACTAGGAGTGAATTATTGCCTGTACATGCATGAAAACTCTGCAGAGGAATTTGCTTCTTGGTGACGGATGAAACATTTCAGCATCTCTGTTTTATCATCAAAAAGAGAGAATCTGAGAACACTTTAATGCCCACAAGAGCCTTTGTCAATGAGAAGTGAATGTTTCGTCCCAGCAACGATCTGGACCTCCTGTATGGCTCTTGTCTTGGACTGGGCTTTGAACTTTGAAAGTAACTAGTGCAGATGAAAAGGAAACAATAGATGAAGGTTTATAACTCGCATGAAATTGTTCTCTTGGCTTTTTGTTGTTTTCATGTTTTAGGCAGGGACAAATATAATGTTTCATCAAAGATGAGTTCACAATTTAATTATTTATTGGGGGTATTTTGCACTTTGCATTGCAAACTGCTGCGACTAAAAGAAACATGTGCTGGCACAAAAAGGGGAGGAGGAGTGAATGCTATAATGGAAGAAATGTTACCCAATAATTAAAATTCAGTGGTACTGTAAATCCTAATGGAAACAACAATGCATCTTTGTGTACAATTAACTCTGGGCTCCGGTTCATGATAAAAATTCTAGCTTGTAAAAAGCCCTGACCTCAATACCAACAGCTCAACAGAGGTTCACAGATCTGACTCAAAAAAAAAAAAAAAAACCACAAAAAAAACCAACACAACTTTCACAGAGTGGGAACAAATAATAGCTGGACTCGGTCCCCTAAATATGCTCTAATTATTCAGGATGGTTGAAGATAAGCTACAGGAGAAGGAGCGAGGGGAAAATAGTCCCACAGCTCAAAGAAAAGTACAAAATGTTGTTTGATGTCTAGAGAGAAAATCTGCCCTCCCCCTCTTGTTATCCCAGTCACGCTTTCCGCGGGGCACCCTGTGTGCTAACAGCAAAGTCCTGGAACATCTTTATTATTATTAGTTTAACACTTTTTTTATTGTTAACAAAGCAGACAAAACGAGTTGCTCATTACAGTGAGTGACTGACAGGGAAACATGGAGGACTATTCATTAAGTAATTACTACTTTTAGGCAGAAAAAGTTACCGTGCTTAAAAGAGGGAAAAAACAGTACAAAATCAAATTGTCTATTCTCTTTTTGGTGGGTGTGTGTGGAGGGAGTCATGTCTCATGGAAAAGACAGTTCTACAAATGTCAATCAGTTTGACAAGCAATTATCAACTTTCAGATAAGGACAGAGACGGTGGGTAGAGCACCTTGGAACAGACTGCTCAGTTACTGCTCCGTGATGTTGATGAGAGGGACCTGCCCAAAGAGTGTGCCCAGGGCTCATCTGCAGACCTGGAGAGGGGAGACCAAACCTCAGCATTTCTTCTAACCAACACCGTTCTAAAGAAGGAGGAAAAGTATTGCTCCTCGTGGAAGGGTAGTGAATTCAGAAGGGTTATTTTGGAAATATTTCCTGTCAGAGCTCAGAACAGTTGGATTCCTGGTTGGGCAGAGAGTGGTTCTCTGTGACAGCAAATTCAGCACTTGTAGCAGATGCTTCCTCCGGAGAAGGCGAGAAATAGGATTATCAAAAGCATTTCAGTGTCTGAAGCCCTCAAATCCCAGCTGTAACATTTTCTTCCGAGTCCCTTAGGTTCTCCAGTAGATCTCCCCAAACACACACACCTGAATTCTCTGCAAGCATTACAATGGCCCAGGAATTCAGAAATTTCTTTCGTATCCTGGAAGGCAGGAGGAAGGCTTTCCAGTCACCTGGCACCATGCAACAGTAGTGCAGTGCCCAGAAAAGAGAGCTCTGAGTGGGTACTGCGTGTCCCTTTGGTTTCAGTAGGAGCTGTGGGTGTTTGGATGCTTTGATTGCAAGGCTGTGTATTAGGTGCTCAAAATACAGATTAGGAGAGATGTGATCTCTACACACGAGAGCCCGTGGAAAGCTATAAAAAGAATCAATTCTACATTTCAACCGCTATCTTTTGATCCTTAACCATAGGGAGATTCAGGAAGGAACTTGCATGCTAGCTCTTGGGCTCTGGATGCCTTACAGAAGGAGCAGAGCAGCCACTGTCAAGTGCAGCTGTTGCGGGCAAAAAGCTAAGAAGCTGAGAATGACTGTCAGTGTGAACAAAATAGCACCTTCATGCAAATATTCCTTATGGTGAAGGACTTCATCTGCTTTGGCCCCGTGCACGTGAGCCCGCTTTGTGCTGCAGTGGGACATACACCCATGCAGATCCCCTGGAAAACTGCTTAAAAAGAAAAATTCTGTGCATAACGCTATGCATATCTTCAGTGTGTTGCTCAACTCCCTTCTCACATGAGCCATGAAAAACCAGGGAAAGTGTAGGGATTCCTCAGGATAATCATTTCCAAGGAGCTGGCATTTGGTCCATTTGATGCGGAACAGGGACACGTGCCCACACGTCCCAGGCAGTTGCGCATGCTGAGAGCTGATGCCAACAGTGACAACCAATAGCATAACTCTTACTGATCCCAGTGGGGCAAGAGCAAGGCTTTAATCCCCATGTTGTTTCCAAGCTTCCTGTTTTGAAATTGCCATAATTAAATTCTAGAGACTGAGAAAGCACCATACACGTTGCCAAGTTTATGTCAAGCTTTATCAGGTGATCTCATCATAATCCGGTAAATAGCATATCATGAACACCAAATCTAATTAAATCCTCTTGAGATACGAGCTAAAAAACAGACACAAACAAGAATCAAACGTTTTAAATCTGCCGTGGTACAATCAGAATTAATCCCCTGGGAGAAGTGAATTTCCTTGAGATCTGGACAAAAAGCTTTCTGTGTTCTCCTTTCCCTGGTGGCTCGTGCTCTCTCCAGCACACTCAGTCAGAAGGCAAATGCAGTTGCTGGGTTTTCAGTTTAAATGCAGTCTGCACGACATGCACCTCCAGTTTCCACCTTCTGGGTGAGACAGCAGCACGAAGGAGACACATTCTGTTGATTTCTTTTTCTCCAGTATTCTCTGCAGTACTTTTGGTGCAAAAAGAACCCCAAAACCTCTAGCTGTGGAAGCACAATGAAAAAAGCTCTAATGCAAACTGGAAAAGGCAGCAGTGAGTTTGTTGTTCTTGCAACAGTCAGTTGATCAGCATATTATCTGCCAGGCACCTTTCGAAACGCTTCTCAAATGCACCATAGGTGTCTGTATGTGTGCATAAGCCCTTAGGGCTACACCTATGCTGCTAGTAAATTAAACAGTGGCAGGTAATATTCCCAGGCATTGGAATTTGATAGTCTATACTGTTAAATTCCTAGAACCTGCCCTGGCGCATTTTTGGCCTGGATCAATTAGCATTCTCCCACACACGTCCCAGGAATTTAGGAGTTAGCAGAGCCAGCAACCATTCCCAAGGGATGCCGTGCCTGCGCCTTCAGTTGCCGTGGATGGTAGGAGAGCTTAATGATATGGATATGGCACATTCCAGGTCAGTTGGCCTCATCGTCAGAGCACAGCCCTAACAACACTTAATCTTCTAATAAGAGCTGTCACCTATATGCCCATGTCATAGCCTGTACCTGTTGTATAGTTAATCCAGGTACTGCATAAGAGCGCTCTACCCTGAAGTCAGATCACATCAGGGCTTTGTGAAAGGGCAGGTCAGGACTTTGTTCATTGTATGATTTTATGAGGTACAGCTTTTCTACACCTGGGCATGAGTTGCTCTCAAATCCAGCCTTTCAAATACATTGCATTAGCTTGCAGTCGAGCTGAACGCAGTCAATGGATATCTCAGTTCCCATCCTTCTTTCTTGATAGGAACAACCTCAACCCTAATCCCTCTGAAAATCACCAAAAATCTGATGTTTATATCCCTTCCAATCCTTGAATCAACTGATTCAGAAGACCAAGATTTCATACCAAGCAATATCATTTCAGCCCAGCATAAATGCAGTCCTTTCCCTTTCAGAATCAAGCTAAAAATCAAAGCTCTGAATGGATTTGCCTCAGGTGATCATAGCAGCCCCTCTCATGTGGATTCACTCTGCCTAGCTTTAGCTCCCCTAAATGAAATGCTGCTTTCCCAAGGCTACCCCTGCAGACAAGGGAATGAGGCACCAGACAGTAATTCAGCCCACCTCAGACCTTACTTCTGCCTCCCAGTACAGAGAGTATGGGCCAGCAATGGGCATCATTTTGACATTTCCAACTATTCCTTTTATCTGCAAACCTGCAGTGCTTCGTGATCTGTCTGCTTTTGACAGTGGCTTTCAAGTCTTCTGCAGGGCTTACCAACTTTGGTCTGTATTTTTGCAGGAAAACAAGAAGAAAATTAACTAGCTCTGTCCCAGCTGCCAGTTCTAATAGCAAAAATGACTGGCAGCGAACCAGGTCAAACCTGATTCAATATGAAGTTTCTGTTCTTCTCACTCTCAATCACTGGAAAAAAAAAAAAAAAAAAAAAAAAAAAAAGAAGAAGAAGAAGAAGAAAAAGAAGAAGAAAAAAAAAAAAAACCCACAAGTTTCTCAACAACAAGGTGACCCTGACAGAAAACCACCTCCCTTGCATGGTCATCACGCTTGGTTCTTTCACACAACTGTAATTTCACCTTCAGCAATGTTGGCTGCTCTTACTACCAACTACTGTAACACATATCACCAGGATGCTGGACTAAGAAGTGCTTCTTGGATTTCACTGCTATGTATGTTGTGAAAATGCATTATGTATGTTTCAAAATCTTACAATAGAGCTAGAGGGAGAGCTCAGCTCTTGCTGCCTCTGCAGCACGATAACCACGACTTCCACCTCCCCCCCAGCCAAGTGCTGGCTGTGTGGCACGCGCTGCTTCCTGCTGTCCAGAGAATGCACCTCAGACACTCCTTGTGCAGTGTTACAGACCACTAAAATGTTGTGAAGACGTATTAAGAGAGATTCCCTTTGCTGGTGTTTGCAGATCTCTGAAGGTGAGGAAGCAGGAAAAAAAAAAAAAAAAAAAAAAAAAACCACAAATATTTCAACTGAGAAAACTGCAGTTTGTACCTGTATTGGAAAAATGCTGAAAACAAGATTTTTCTTCCCTGTTAACTGACTCTGTTTCTTCAAAGTAAATTGATTTTTGTTGCAGGATCTGAATTTCACTGCTTTTTTTTCTCTTCGGAAATGCTTCAGAACAGGATGCCATTCAAAAGTGGCAATTTGTTGTACTTTGCAACTTTGCAGCACCGTGATGTCCCTGGTTCTACCTCTGCTCTACCTCTCTCCCCACATGCCTAACAGCACTCTGTGCTTCTTCAGACCGTGCCCTAGAAAACCACCCATCGCTCTCAGTGCATCCATTAGTATAGTGCATCTTTAGTTCACCCTCTTTTCCCTGAGGTCTGAAGTTCAGTATGCAAAGGCAGCTTCCAAACGAGACAATGGCAAGCTTATTTACAGAGAGCTAATGACAGAGAAATGATGCCAGTGGGGAGGAGGGGGGAAGAAAGAAAGAAAGAAAGAAAAAGAAAAAATCAATTCACCCGGTCATTTGGCAAGAGTGGAATACCCATTTCCCTTCATTCCAACGTTTTCCTTTTGTTCCAGAGGGAAAGGTCTACTGTATTCAATGCAAATAGTACTGCTTATGTTGAGCACCAGAAGATACAGAGGAGCCAGGGATCCGTGATGTCTTTTAAGCTAGATAACATTCAATTGCTTTAAAAGAAAGGAAATTTTCATCTTTGAAGATGAGAGGTAACCACAACCAAATATATTATCTGCCAGCATTACTATAAATAGTGATAAGGAACAATAACACCTTGATAAATGTAGTTTGAATCTCAGCTGATGATTGGCTTTAGCTGATCACTTTTTTACTAGTTTGCACTTACGACCTCAGGACTGAGCCTACAGGTTAGTTAATGTAAATTCAGTTATCAGTGGTGCATCCATAGCTGCACCATTCTTAGTCCTCCTCATTTTAATACCAAGACAAACACATGGGATGAACACTGTATCTTGGCACTTCCTTCTTTGTCACAGATTTGAAGCTGGGATAGTGGTTCCGCCCCCCAGCTTCTTTTGCTCAAATACATCCTTCTTTCTCATTCCAGTGGTGGCTTCGTACATGGATATATATCTGATACATAACGTATATGTCCCAAGAACTTCCACGTCTTTTTAATGATTTTTGCTACAAGCTACAAGCTGGTGATGAAGTTTCTCTGTTCAGTGTACAGGATGCTTTACAGCTTTACAATAACAGAATCATAGAATGGCTTAGTTTGGAGGGGACCTTAAAGATTGTCTAGTTTCAACACCCATCAACTCCAGATGGGGCCTGATGGGGGCAGAGCAGAGGGGGACAATCACCTCCCTCTCCCTGCTGGCTACCCCCCTTTTGATGCAGCGCAGGGTACTGTTGGCCTTCTGGGTTGCAAGAGCACACTGCTGTACTTCTTAGTGTATCTCAATTCCTGCCTAAAATGTTGGCAAGTCTCCAGATTTTGGACACACAAATCAAGGCTGAAGATTTATGTACGCTGAAAATTTCATCTTTGGGATTCAGAGTTGATGCTCCTTCTCAGATGTACTTGTTGAAACTCATTCTTACACCTAATTTAGAAATAGATTTTTATATCCTATGCAAGACATTCCCATAACTCCAGTAAGGATTCACTGTCTGCATCTAATTTGCTCTGCAAAAGCAAACTCCAGTGTGGTGTATGAGGCCATGTTTATTTCCCTTTCACTTCGCCTACCCGTGGAGGTATCGCTGGGGCTAGCTGTGGGTGATCCAGCTGACACCAGATCCTGGGTGACAGATCTTGGGTGTATCCTCTGCTGCTTTGCCTGGGCACTCAGTGCTATACCTCTCAGTGTCTCATATGGCCAATGCAGGGCAGACACAATGGCCTTGGGCTCCTCTTACCAGGGACAAAGTACCATTTCCAACACAGCCATATACGATTTTCCATCTCACAGGTCTTGGGCTGAGTTGTGCTCCTTTAAAGCAAATACTGACATGAGGTGCTTGGCTTCAGGCTATCGTTGGGGCAGTCTATCTTAGTTAGGTGTAGGCATAGCCTTTGGCCCAGGGTGAAGCAGCATTTGATTCTCGTGGATACTCTGGAGATATTCACAGGAGACAGAGAGAAACCTGCCAGAGAATGTTTGCTCATCTCTCGTGCCCGCCTGTAGGTTACACACCTGTGATGATTTGGCATAAAAAAAGCCTTCCATATAAATATAGAACAATTTGGAAAAAAATACCACTCTTCAGTGAGTCCAGCACACTTCAGCTTAGCTTCATTTCTCCCATAGCCAAAATATAAGAGTTTTCATGACCAATAATTTATCCTCTGCATTGAAAAGCTCCTACCTGGTTTAACTGGGTTATTCATTTCTGATCAAGAGAAGTTCAGTAAGGGGCAGGAAAAAAAAGGTGAAAGGACAGCTCCTCCAAAGCAGTTTGTAGTCAATAGAAAGCTCAAGGCTATAAAATCATTTTTCTCTGCACAGAGAATGCAGAGAATATGAAAGTCCTGGCACTTCAACCCTTTGAAAGCACTTCTGAGCTCTTTATGTCTATCTCATTCTTCATTCATAGGTCTCAGTAACTGACAAATTACCTTTCTAATGCTACATACTTCAGATCTAATTTGTATTTCCTTTGGTTAGCGCTTCTTCCTTGATCTCTATTCCCTATCCTCCCTCTCTCTTCTATCTGCTTATATTCTGGTTTTGCTGTTCTAGGCACTTCATCCCCTCTCTGATGCCAGCAGCCACCATACTGAGTGCTCTGGGTCCTCTTTTCCCAAGGAATGACACGTTATCATGCAAACATGATCTTCAGTGCCAAAGTATTGCAGAGGGCAGCTCTGCAGACCAGTCAGCTCTCCAACAAACCAGAGCTGCAGAATAGTGGCATTTCTCCAGTACCATTTCCATTAAGGCCACTGTCGGTAACTGATCCCAAAACCCCTTTAGGATAGAGGCATTAATCTCATGTAATAAGTCATTATCCCAGGCCTGAATAAATAAATAAATAAATAAATAAATAAATTTTGTTTTGAGGAGGAGATGGGTTAAGAAACTGAGACTCTGCATTATTTGCTCCCACTGATCCTTTACAGTTCTGACTGCAAGTGCTTAACTCCAACAGAGCCATGCATGTTATCTGGGTTTCCTAATAACCCTGGGCAATTATGGGATAGTCCTGGCTAGTCCAGCTTCCAGCTGCATTTCTGTGACTGTCCACAACAGTAGCAGCCACAATGGCCTGGGATAATAAGGAAAAATGGCAACAAACAATTCTTCCTTGTAGCATTTAGATGACAAGGCTAACTGAATCGTAGTCCAACAGCCTAGTACTAAAAAATGTGTGTTTACTTACAAGATGACCAAGGAAAGACATACAGATCGAGGTAATAGAGTCCCAGGCAGACCTTACTTCAGCCTCACAAGCTGAAGTCCCAAAGACTCAGTATAGATATTTTAAGTAGAACTGCAGGGGACTGCTGACTGCTGCACAGAAAATAATACATATGGATGGCCAGCCTTGGACGCATTTAGGTTGGTTACCAGAAGCTATTACACCTTGATATCTGGCTTCTTCTCTGTTGCATACCACGACCATCAAGAACTCCACAAGGGTTTCAAAGATGACACATAGACTGCCCTACTCTAAGAGCAGATGTCCTATTTGGGCTGAAGACTCATGATTGATGGCTGTCTAGGCATGACCCAGGGTTACATGTAGGTGATGACGGCAGTAGAGGGCAGTAGTGTACATCACCTTTAGTGCTCTCAAAACAGAGGCAGTCCTGCTCGACATAGGGCCATTTCCTGGTGGCCTGAGGAACAAGCCCAACAGCAACTTGCTCATTCTGCAGGGGCCCAGAAAACACCAATTTGAAATATTTTTGTTTTCCAAGTGACCATTAATATTCCCCAAAACTTCATGAACATCCATTTCTTCAGTTTTTAGCACTTCTGGTAAAAACTGAGGTTTGGGGTGTGTGTCAGTGATCACAGCAGTGGATGCCACCTCTGCAGTCAGATTTTCCCACCGTGTGCATATGATGCTGAGCACGTGTGAATGCAGGGACTCATTGTGGTGGCTGCCTGGAGAACTGAGCTTTTCCATTTTCAGTGTAATGGCAACATCCAGGAAACTACCAAGAGCTACCAATGTAAATGCAGTGATAGCTCCGGGCTGAAGAACAAAGGACAGGAAAATGAAAGACAAAGCTGATGAGCCATCCTCAGTATTAGCCCTTGTCACTCATTTTACCCTCCCGGGAAGACGTAAGGCTTCCGTGACATCTGTCAATCTCACATCCCCTCCCCACTGTTGGTTTAAGTCAACTCTAGATTGGTATATCAGTGGAGGATGGCAAGATGGATTTTCTTTTGTTTTTTAAGTAATAAAAGAAGCTCCTGTGTCTTTAACCTTCAGCATAACCTTGTTTCAGTCTGGTTCACATTGCTGGACTGCTCCTTGATGAGCTTTTTATGCCTGATTAATTAGTACACTGAGGGGGGCCAGGGGGGCTGCTCTGTTCAGCAGCTTGTGCCTCCTCCTAACTAATCCACCAACCAGCATTACAGCTCCATAGGGTCTGCAGCTACCTCTCTTATGCCTCTGCTGCAGAGTATCATTACTTCTATCCACTTTTTGATTGTATTCCTTCCTATCGATTTGACCACATTTATTGAGAGCTGGCTGGAGACTACATTGATTTGAGTTTGTAGGCTTTATTTCTCCACTATCACAAAACTTTTCAAAGAAAAAGAAAATTTAAATGCAGAAGTGAATGATTCAGATTTATGGAGTATTATCTTCCAAAGAGCTGCTTTTGCAGTGTCATTGATGATAAGAAATTGCATATTTTTAGGAAGATAACTTTGCATATGCCCTTACTGTCACTGTATACAGTCAAGAAAACATATTATTTCTTAAGAAATATGCATCCATAATAATAGCACTGATGCTAAAATATTTTTGTCCCTATTTTCCAAGAGTGGTGGGAAGGAAATACTGACCCTCTTGCTAGATCACTTTCAACTCACCCAATAAGGAATACTAGATAAAGTCTATGCCGTATTACTGAGGATAAAAATAAAGGCAGCTCTTTGCTCATATAGCTTTGGAAAAAGTCAAACTACAAATCAGATGCAAACGTACAAAGGAAGTCATTGGCTATTAGAGCCTGGAAAGATGGTGGCTTCTTTGTCACTTCATCACTTTGTAGAATCTATGAGACAGTCTGGTGCAGATTGACTGGAAGAAGTAATAGTCTGTGAGTCCCCTAGACAGCTTGTGCAGTATGCACAGCCCTGGCCATACTGCACAGGACCAGCCATGGGGCTGTGTTGCCTTCTTGCCTTTCCTCTTCGCAGGTCAGGTGAGGGCTTTGCACTTGATCGAGCCAGAGTTAATGACTTGGTGTAGACATACCTGGGTGAGGTTCTACCCCCTTGCAGAGGCTGCTCTGCAAGGGGGTAGACAAGGTGAGCATAATAGTCCCTCCTGATCTGAAAAGCCTGTGAGTCAATGAGCTTAATGTTAGCCTGAGGGTTAGTGCTGATATATTTTTCAGCTGTTAACAGAAAAGGAAAAAAAACTGTACTCTATGTTGAAAAAAAAAAAAAAAAGGTTTATTTCTGGGAGGGTTCGGAGATGTAGCAGGACTGCCTTCAGCCTGCTGAGAGCAGAGCTGGGGATCATCCAGTCGAGTTTGGAGGCTGCTTCTGATCTTTAGCAATGCTGTTTTGTCCCCAGCAGGAGAGATTTGCTGGAGGTGCAAGGTGGCACTGCAGTATTCTGGAGAAGAGCTGCTTTGTGACACCATTCTCCATGGCCACAGTGCTTCGCTGAGCACACGCTGTCATGTGTTGAATTTGGAAGTGTTCAAAGAGCAAATTTCCCTTTCCTGCAACAACTCCAGTCTCAGAGCTGCAGAACATATTCTGGAAGGAACCTGGAGAGGTCATGCAGTTCACATTGGTTCCCTAACACAGGATCAGGTCATCTGCCTAACCTGTTCTCAATAACATAGAGATACAAACCCACACCCTCCCTGGGCAAGCTCTGTGCTTCGCCTGAGCTTTGACTCAGAGTATGGTGAATTCCACCAACCTGGCGTGAGGAGAAGGTAAGTTCTGAAGTGAAAATGTGCCTTATATGGAAGGCATGGTTGAAAAAAAATTGGAGATAATACATGTGTATCTCACCTGTCTGGTATTCAGACGCTTGGTGACCCTGTATAACCTCCATGAAGCAGGCTAGCTGTAAATAACTTCACAAAGTAATGAGAAATCAGCCTCTTTGTTTTGAAAACATCACAATATTGCTTAGCAAGCCTGCTTTGACAGGTTGCATTTCAAAATAGTGTTTTACTGACGTGGTGACACAAGTAGCCCTATTTTGCCAGAGAGAAGTTCAGTGCCTGGCATGGTTAACCCAGCTGGGGAAGTGTTCGTTCAGTTTAACTTTGTATTCTAAGTCAGTGCCTTTCCAGGCTTGGCTGTGCCTTAGCCTAGCAAAATAGGGGCTGTTTACAAGAGAAGGTGAGAGCAAGCTGTGGAAAGGCTTGCAGGCAGCAATATGACACAGAAGTGGTGGATTGAACTCAGTGAACCAGAGGTCTTCTCCATCATCTACATCCCTAATTGCTGTGTGGGTTTCTGCCCACTGCAGGTGGTCCCAAGGCCCCTTGTCTTCATGCACCACAGCCATACAGACTCAGGGCCTGGGGAGCTCTCAACAGAAGATCAGAAAGAGCAAAAAATTATTTGCTTTCTGGCAGCAATATAAAAATAGAAGCAGTGAGTAGGTGCCCATGAGGTGCTCCAGAATCTTCCTCAGGTCATGTCAGTGATGGCAGCAAAGTTTCTTTTGCAATATATTTACTTGTCAAATACTAAAGATCTTGCACTAAGCAGAAGAATATGTGCAGATTGAGACAGATCTTTCCACGCCTTTCAAAATGGGGTCAAATACTAAGGTCAGTTCACAGGGATGAGCAGGTTTCTGCCAGGGGTTCTTTCACAGTATTCATCTTCAGAGAAGTGAACACTTTGGTGGGCTTTGGCTGCTTTCTGAGGCTCCTAACTGCTTGCACAGAGCTCGATGAACTTCCCTGTCTGCATCCATGGTGCTGCCCTCTGTGATGCCAATGTCCCTGTGGATGTCCCACAACCCATGTCCTCAGGTCCGGCCATGACCACTGACGTGTATGGCCTACAGCAGCAAAACTACCCATGAAGCAGCCAGGATGAGTGCAGCAAAATATATGTGTCCGTGTGTGCAATGATGAAGGGGGAGATTTGGTTTGCATTACACTGAATTTCCCCTACCTCCCAGCAACCAAACTGAAAACTGAATTATTCACTGAGGCTGATTCCCAAAGCCAGTCCTGCAGGACAGCAGGCCCAGGCCGCAGCCCAGGGTGTATTCCTGCTAGGCCTCAGATGATGGCAAAGCAAACGTTCTGCTACCAAGAGGAAACAAATTAATTTTCCTCTTCTGAAACTGGGAGAGCCTTGCATTAGGCCGTGCATAAAATAAGGGGGTCCCCAAAGAAATTACAGAGAGCAATAAATATCCCAAGTCATTGCCTGCCAAGAGCTGAAGGAAATGGAGACTGGGATAAGGAGGAAATATGTTTCTATTCCCCCTTGAAACAGAAAGTTTTATTAAAACGCAGTCCCTTGGAGGCCGAATGTGGCTATCTGTGAGCTGGGGATGGCTTCTCAGTGTTGGGGAGAGACAACAGCAAGCAGGAAACTGGAGGGACAGCCCAAGGGGATGAGCTGCACCTGAACGGAGCAATCCGGTCTCTTTTCCCTGTTGGGGTCATCGTCATTAAAAAGGGCCAAAATGTGCTCCCATCAAGCACAACGCCCTGGTGCCAGGACAGCTCTTACTGCTGGGTCTTGGGGAGCCACCAGGCACACCAGTGCCACATTCCTACAGGGATGAGAGAGGAAGCTGGAGCTCAGTGTGAGCAGTTTGCTCAGGGAGCAGAGTTGCTGCAAGTCCCCTGCGTACTTGGTGACAACTTTCATTTGGGAAAAATATTACGGAAAAAAGGAATGAAGGAGGCTGGTGGAGGCTGGTTTCATCTGAGTAAGTATCTCTTTACAAGAGGACGTTTCTGATCAGCTTTGCAAAATTAATGCCCTGTTAGTGGTGAGGTAAGATCTGACAAAATAATTTTTTCTTCTCTCATTTGCACTCTTAAAGCACTTAAATAATTTCTAGCATAAGTCAATGAAATGAAATTAAATAGAGAAAAAAGTATGGGGCTAGATTTTCTGCAGTTTGGGTCATGGCTAATAAAGCAGTCAGAGAAAAAAAGCAAAAGGTCCAGGAAAAGTGAAAGGACAGGCAGTGCTCTGCGAGCATTAGGAGACAGCTGAGTGCCGAAGCAAAGGAACAAAGCGAGAACCAGACAGTGAATCATCGTCACTGGTGTGTGTAAAACCCGACTGGGAATTCAGGCAGGTCCTCTTGTTTTGCTTTGCCCGTCCCTTTTATCCTTTTTGAGAGTTATTAATGCTTTTGCTCAACAGCTGCTGGAGGTATCCCAGAAGTCAGCCTCCTCTCCTATAAGCCTACCAACATTCAGATTTTTCCCCAAAAGCTTCCCCTGTCTCCCCTCCTCTCAAAGCATTTCTTGTCCTGGCAGTGCAAGGCAAGGTCCTCACCCACCTGCCCAGTTAAAAAATGGAGTTCAATGTTTAAGAATACACTTTAAAAAATGTAGCAGGTGAGAAAATGGGTAAAGCTCAGTGCTCCTAATGAGTTCCTTCCAAATTGGGATATTCTATGATTCTGTGATTCTAGTAGATTATTAAGACAAGGTCATTCCTAAGAGATGTGGCGTGTCTCTAGATCTTAGAGAGACAGCAAAAGTGGCTAGCAGTGGTGGCTAGCAGAAAGAACAGAATTATAAATTCTGGGTAAATTCTTGGGGTAACCCAAGAGAGGAGAGATCTTTTCATCCTTTCAGTTTTGGCCAGCTAATGACATATTGTAAGGAACGTTTGTGCTTTCCTGATCATGTTTGCAGTCATTTTGCAAAAACAGCCTTGCTGGGAGTTAAATCTTGGTAAATCAGAAGCCACTGAGGCCAGACAGTCACAAGGACCCTGCCCTTCAGGACAGGTCAGGGTTGGATTTGTGGTGATGGCAAGCAAGCAATAGGAAGACTTAGTGCTACATGAGCCCCAGCCACCATTCCAGCACTTTCCAGCACATCCCAGTGGCCAGGCCCATTGGGCAGGCTGGGGAGGCCCTGCTGAGTGCCAGTAGTGTTCCTCTGTCTGTGCTGGGATCCCCAGCATTCAAGGTCCCATCACATCCTGTCCTGCTGCTGTCAGCACATCCTCTGCCTGCACACGCACTGATGGTCTGCTGACGGCCCAGGGTTTGCTCTCCACCCCTGGACTCTTCCTGGTGGCAGAAATCACATGGCAGCACGAGAGATGAGTCCCACAGGTATCAGATGTGGAGTAAGGTTGTTTTCCCCATTGGCTATGCTTCTGGCTCAAAAGATGATAGTCTTACAGTTGCATTGCTTCATTAACAAATGCAAAATGGAAACAAAAGGGCTGTGACCCCTGGGCACGCCGTGACCCCGCACTGCTTGCGAGAAGAAAGATGGAAATAAGAGAAGAAAATCTGCTCCTGACTCACCATGTCCCAGCTGGCACTGAGAACCAGCACAGATTGGCAAAGAGTCCCACTTCCACCA
Organism: Gallus gallus; assembly: GCF_016699485.2. NCBI lineage: Eukaryota > Metazoa > Chordata > Aves > Galliformes > Phasianidae > Gallus > Gallus gallus. The sequence continues at coordinate 5,002,323 of NC_052551.1, forward strand.
GCAATTATAGCACATCTTCAGAGCATTTAAAAGTACTTTGCGGGCACACCCAATCTCACAGGTATTTGTTCCATTGGTTCCTGATTCTTTGTGTCATTGCATCATGATAGTAGGAAATACAGAACTGGGAGTACTGTGCAGTGAGCCTGTCCCACGCACAGAGGCCAGCGGTAGGACTTGCAGGTGAAGGCACTGCTCATGGAGCATTCAGCTCACTCAAAGCATTTTGCACAGCCATTCTCAGGAATGACCCAAATAATTTAAGTTAAAATCCTGCACCATTTTTTTTCTAATGAAGAACTTAATGCTTTATGTTCTTCAACCTCTGGATGGGAATCATCCTTATTCCTTTCAGGGCTGGGTAAGTCAAAGCCTGTGACCACACTGGCAGGTGTCTGCACGTGAGCTTCCACCTAGGCTCCATTTTTGGCAGTTTTAGGTTTAATCTCGATCTCCCTATATAAACAACTTTTCTCTGGGAGAATGCAACGAGGATGAAAAAATACCCAGGAGAAAAAAAAAAAAAAGAAAAGAAAAGAAAAATGACTTGTTCCCTTAAAATTTCAGTTTGAAGTGTTGTTTTGGAGTGAAGAAGCACTGAAACCACAGAGGTCCAACAGGATTTGAGGGAGTGGGACTGCTGGAGCAGTTTCGGGGGTGGGTGTTTTCCCCGCGCTCCATTGGCGCTGATTGACTCCCAGCATGTGCGGGCATGGGGTGGGGAATGCAGGGGGAGATTTGAGTGACTGCTCCTCCACAATGCGCTGCATTGTCTTGGGTTCACTTACAGCTGTTTTTGCAAGTGTGGGTTTTGAGGGACTGTGCGTGTGGTTTTTGCGTGCAAGGAGATGGCGAACAACAACAACAAAACAACCAACACACAAAGGAGATTTAAAGGGCTGCATTCGGGAGAAAGCTAAACTCAGCCTCCACGTTTGCATGCTTCGGATTACACACCTAGCTGCTGGCCCACTCACTTTGTGTTGGCTGCAGTTCTGCACAGGGAAACACTCACATGGGAGCGCTCAGTCTGTGCACGTGCAAATTGGAGGATTAGCTCCCTAACAATCGGTCCAAAAACAGAACCGGCCATTTACAGGCTCAGTCAAAACAACAGGTCACACTCTTTGACGGAGGAACTTGGCATCACATTACTGAAGTCAAAGGAGCTTTGCAGATTTACACCAGCTAAGGATTTGGGCATAGGTGTTTCCTGAGTGAGAAAATCCAAAGGGAAAGAACTACTCCATTCAGTTTATTTTTACAGAGCGGAGTCTGCAGAAAGCAGTGGCTTTGCCAAAGCAGCAGGGATCACCTCTCGGCTGTTTGTGCTTGAGCAATAACATCTTCAGGGAATTCACAAATTTGTGCTGTGACAAAATTCTGCCGTTCCTGCCAAGAAACAGGAACCGCTGCAGTTTAACGTCCTTTTGCTTTTCCTAAACAGCAGTATTAATGGCATTTTTGTACTTGGAAACTTCAGGCGCATACTTTTGCCGTACTAATTTCAACTGCACTCACAGTCGTGGTGGATGGCCACGTCCCTCCTAATTGCACATGAACCTACACGCCGTCTGCACGCGCTCTTCCCCAGCGCTGGGGTGTCACCTGCCTACCACAGTGTGCTTCCTACGTGCTCCGCTTGCTTTATTCCCTTTCTTTCCTAACTCGTCACCAAATGTTGCAACCGTAATGCAGCCTCTGGGGCCACCACATTCATCCAGGTCTGCCGCCGCGGCGTCTCCTCTTGCCTCGTGCTTTCCACCCTGCTTGGATAACTTGTAGGTACAGGACGGGCTGCTGGGATGGAAATGGTTCAGCAAACCACGTGATTGCTGGAATCTGGGACCTACATCTTAAATATGTCTACAGTGTTACTGTTCCTCGTTGCTCTGCCTCATCAGTGTGTATATGCCATTTTCCCTTAACGAGGAGCTGTTACAAAGCGAGTTCATTCACCCTAGCTGGGTGTTGGAAGATCAAACCACACGGGGTGACAAGATTGCAAACACTTTGCTGGAGGGTTGAAAATACTCTGGAACGGGATAAGAGGCTTAACGCGCTCACAGGGCTTCAGTGTGCCAGCGAGTAGAAGGTGTTATCATTCCAGAAAGCACAGGAAGCGATCACTGGGCAATGAGAAGATGTGCAAGTTACAGGAAATATTCAAAACCAGCTAAATCTGCTCTGACACCCAAGCCTCAAATAAAGCTTCTAGGGATGGATTAATTATTCAGGCAGAAATCCGCACCCACCCCAGCTTGCTGCCTGTAAGCCTGCCAAGCCCAACCCAGCATTGCGCCTGCAGAGTCACAGCCACCCTTTAAGCGTTTGTATTCTAACCATGCCGTTCTGCGATGGGGGATTGCAATGGGATGTTGCAATGGGAACACCCCTGCAAGTAAATCACTGCTTTGGCAGAAGATAATGAGGAGCTGTGTGGTACAAGCTCCTGAGAACACCGGCAGAGGAATTGGCACATGGGAAGATGAGCAGCCCCAAAGATGCCAGAGCAGAGGGAGCAGAAAACAAGCCAGCTTCACTAACAGCAGACACGCTGTTCTGGGAGAGTGGCTAGAAGGAGAAATGGGTCTTTGCATTCAGGTGCTTAGGACATTCTTGCAACCCCGGCATCTCTTGGGTGTTCAGTTCTGCAAATGCAAAAGAGAATTTTGTATGCAACAAAAAGTATTAAAGATTTCCCTGGATGTTTTCTGTGTTCTTGCATCATTCACACCAATGTTTCTGTGTATGTGTGCAAGGTTAAACTGGTTCCTTCTTTTAGAGACAAGAAGAGATTTTCTCTAGGGCCAGAGGAGAAGGCCCTATTTGCAGTTATTTACCTTTTTTTTGTAACGTGGCCAGCTGCTTATTTTGGTCACTTAAGCTAAAAAGTGACCACTCTTCAAGAGATGTAGAGCACTAATGAGAGCTGTCACCACCTCCTGCTCTTTTTCAAGGACACATTAATGGCTTTTACTGAAGATCTCATTGAGGGCACTGAGAACTTCAGGAACATGACTAAGACTGTGTGCACTGCAGACAGAGGTGGTGGAATCAAAGCGTGCATTCCCCTTGCGCTTCCTCATCTTGCCATAATATGCAGAATTGGATCCAGGCTCCCCGGAGTTTGTGGCACAGGTTTTTTCATTCTGGCCTTGATCTGATCTCAGATAAGGAGGCTGAGCTGCCCTAGATGGTCTCACAGTGATTTGTGGTAGGAACACGATCGGTTGTTTTCTTACAACAACACAAGAACCATGACAACCTGGAAAGGGGAACTTGCAGCGTCTGCACACAGAGGAGATTTCAACATCAGGCACAACCAAAGTCCGGTGAGGGGTGGAAGCCAGGGGGGCTGGAGGTCACAGCCTTGTGCAAAAGAGGTGAGAGGGACGAGGGAAGGTGGAAGTGGTGGAAGAGCAATGAAGGGCTTAGAGGAGCTGAGATGGCGGGGAGCAAAAATGAGAAGGAGGGTGTGGGAGACTTCAGAATGACTTTGCCTCAATCTGCAGGATAAAAAACATGTGAGGAACAAAATAAGAGGAAGCGTTACCCAAGTTCTAGGGAAAAATAAAGCAGAGATCCCCAGCCCAGGCTTAACCTCTGCATTCCCAGCAGACCAACCCACAGCCCTGCACAAGCTCAGGGTAGATGCGGCACTGAGGGACGTGGTTAGTGGGCACAGTGGGGACAGGTTGAGGTTGGGGTTTGGTGATCTTAGTGGTCTTTTCCAACCTTAATGACTCTACAGTTCTATGATGCATGAGAATGCACCTTTGCCCTCCAGCCCACTTCTTCTGCAGGAGAAAAAAAAAAAGAACAAACCGATAAGAGGAACGTGCAGTGAATCATCCCAGCAGAATTAGAGGGTTGACATCTCCTGTCACTTGTTGATGAGAAGGACATTTCCCACTCAGAAGGCCCTAAACGAAGAGACTCCAAAGGCCTTCAGAATAAAAAATTATGTGCACAGAAGCAAAACTGCAGAACTGGGCCCTAAGTGGAACATAAATGGATCAAGCAATAAGGTGTAAGGATGAGGAAGCATTTAAGCAGCAGTGGCCAGGTTCTAGGGTCATTTGCTGGCAAAAATAAAAATGAATGGGATAACGAATAGGGAAACATTTATACAGTGAATATACTTAAAGCATTTGATTATTTAACAAAGAGTACTGAGTTAGGAAGAACTGGATGGCATAAAATCAGAGCAGAGAAGAACAAAGTGAAGAGGTTATGCCTGTTTCACAGAGATAAACAGGACACCAAAAAGAAGAGATCACGAAGGTATCTACGCAGCCACAGAAAATCATCATGCCAAGAAGTGCTTGTGGCAGGATCAGGGAAAGTAGCTGAGAGTGTAGGAGTGCTTGAGGGAGGTGAATCATGCTGAGGAACAGACCCATGAGGAGCAGAGCCGGCGTAGCCCTCAGATGTATAGCTCAATTGGCTGAGTCGCTTCTCTGATGTCTCATAGGAGATGAGCTCATACAGCAGCTCCAGTAGAAGCACTGACAAAATCACTTTCCTGGGCACAGGCACCAACTTTTGCAAAACCCATAGGCGCTCAACATCTCTGACCACGCTAAGAAATGGGCTGAAATTAGGTGACAGGTCCAAGAGCTCACAGGGAGAAACAGACAGCCGTGCACTGAGCCACAAGCAGCCACGTGCATGGGATTGCACTGCAGAACCAGGCTTGGAAAGAGTACTCCTACGTGCTGCAGTGGGACGTCTTAATTCAATTATGAAGGCACAAAGAAATACTGACAAACCAGAGCCCAGGCTGAAATGCTATTATTTAACTACAGTTTCTTGTGAGTTATATGGATTATTACTATTTTTATTTATTTATTTTTTAATTTATCTGTTAACCTACTATGAGTGTGTTGAACATGCTGAGTTTGCTGCAGGTTGCCCCACTCAGAGCATTGAGGTGCATGGCTGCAAACTCCCAGCATGCTGTGATGGGGTGGCACCAGCAGCTCCACCTCCAGTAAAATAACAATTAAGAGACTCCAGGAGGTTTTATTACCCGGCATAGATGAAACACTTTCAGATGCATTACTGAAAGCCCTGATTGAAGTTTTACTAGTATTAATTACATTTTCAGGCACTTCAGTACTTCCTGCTTTTCAGCAAGGGCCAGAAGGAGAAGGATCTGAGGATCGTGCCATCGTTCTTGTCCCCAAAACAGCACCACCAGCAGCAATCAGGAAGCCCTGCTAAGAAAATGAAGTTTCTTCTGTGATAAATACTTGTATTTCTAGGCTTGAGTGCTTTGAGTCAAGCCTGGACATCTAACTGGGGCTGCTGGCCATTTTAAGCAAAGTTCAGTGATCCAGGTTTTTGAAGTGCTTTTACATGGGGCTTCCACACGCCAAAGAACCAAGGTCAATGCACTGCTGCATCCTGAGGGATGACCAAGAAAAATGTCACTATAAGCTCCTAGAAAAAAAAATCATTTAGCACTGTGCCTGAACCCTAAAGAAATAACTCTCAGAAGAGACTGAAAATTAGAGCTCCGCATAGATTTGCCTGGCAATTATTCTATGAAATTGAACGGGGAAACTCAAATAGCCCTTGGACTTAAATACACATTTTCAAATCCATTATCATAAATTATCTGTGTTACATACCCCAAACATAGAGGGTGCTGAGCAATTGTAAAGGGAAGTAAAAAAAATCTCTGTCCTGAGAAGTTCAAAAAAACAATGCAAACATAAGGAGGAAAGGAGGAAAAGAAGTAGGAAAACAAGCATGACAGTAAGAGAGCTGGCAGAGCTGCGTAGAAAGGGATTTCTCTTCCTGCAAAATGTTTGAGAATTTTCAAGTGTTCCCAAACCACACTCAGCGGAAGCCAAGCCTTTTCAATGTGCTGTGCTGAAACTAATAATAAAAAAAAAAAGGCAAATATCTAAATAGTTTGGTTTTCAACAACATCAAAAAATAATCCCCAAACTGAAAGAATAATTTGAAAACACTGGAAATAGCCAGAAGCTGGATGCTTTCTGCTTGGGGTTTTGTTTGTTTTTAAGCGAGCAGCTGGAAAGTTTCTTCAAGAAGAATGGAAAAAGTGAAAATGTTCTGTTTCTTTCCAGAATACTTCGTGGGGAAATATTTGTGATTTTCTGCTTACTGTACTTGAGAAGCAAATTGCCAGAACAAAGACCCTGGGAGCTCCAAGATGCAGTGTCATGCTTCAGGAGATAATGGGATCATTAGGTTGCAAAAGGCCTGTAAGGCCAACAAGCCCAACCATCCACCCACCACCAATACTGCCCACATCCATCAGTGCCACATCCCCACAGTTCCTCAACACCTCCACCATCTCCCATGGCAGCTGTGCCACTGCATCACCACTCTTTCAGAGATGTTTTCCCAGCAGCTTTGCTGTTAGTTGGTACTTCCCCAGCAAGCATCGGGACACATCTCCAGGTGCTGTGCTCACCAACAACAGGTAACTGCAGTTGCTCTGCACTTATAGAGACCAACCTTCTGGAGGACTGCTGTAGAGGAACCTTGTCAGTAGAAGGAAACAGCTCCTGAGAGCAGCACAAGTGCTGCTGATGGGGCATACCTACTCCCAGAACATGGTTTTCAGCATCCTGTCACCTTAGCAGTTCTCTTCTGGCTGCATCCAGTTCCCCGCCATACATCAGCAACTTTGACCACCCCAGGCTGAGCATAGTGCAATGTCCTGTACTTAAAACCAGCTTTGAAGCTCCACGCCAAGTTTCAAGTAAAGCTTGAAGGGCCCTTTGCCTCTAAGCACTCTGCTTCCAGCACAGGGGCAAGCAGAGACAGGTACAGGACATGCAGGGACATGGGCAAACAGACACCCAATGAAGCTGAGCTGATGCATTTATCATAAGCTGGGGGTTGGTAGCTGAGCAGAGAGTCAAGAGAGCCACCCAGCTCTCTGCCTTTTTATTTTTAAGTTAAAACTGCCTTATGAACCCCATATACCTGCATTTTTTACCTTTCCATGCAGCTGTTCTTAGCCAGTCTATTCCACACATCACTTGCAGAAAGAGTCAGGGCCAGGCCTTGGGAAAATGAAGGAGTGAGATCACCAGGCTCCAGGACAGCACAGGAGCACTACCCTTCACTTTCAGGCAACATGGCTCCAGGGCTTCGCTCCAGGAAAGCCAGGGCTGTCTCCACATCTTCTGCTAAGCCTGTAGGACACTCAGCACCAGCGCACTCCCACCTCATCCTGGTAGTGCAGTGCTGGTTGGTGAAGCAACTAAGGGCTGTCAATGTTGACACCAACAATTTGGCTTTAATTATTTTTTAATGATACCTCCTAGTACAATGGCACATATATCCAGGCAACGTCGGTAACATCACCCTTCGTTAAGGTAACCAAATGCTTTAATTTTTGTGTTAAGGAGCCCATCTGCAGCAAATTATAGCATTACCAAAACTAAAATATTCAGGCTTTCGGTCTCAGTCATCCACTAGCGTGGAAAGTTCAGTGAATCAACTTTTTTTAAGCAAAGACTCCCCTGCATTTCAGTCACAAGCCTGGATTAGGAATAGAATGAGAACGATGCTGTGAAGACCAATCCTCTACCTGCGAAGTTTTTCTGGACAGAGGAACTTGCTGGCTGGTTTGGGATCAGTGTGCTAGTTTTACTTGTTTAACAGCTTCTCTTCTACCACTGTTAATGGATAACAGAAGGATGTCCGCAGTGTGACTCCAACTGACAAGGAGCATTTCTTCCATTCCTGCATTGCTTTCAGCCATGTCAACTGCTGTTGAGCTATCCTTAAACCTAGGAAAACTGCCAGAGGCACTTCATTGACAATTATAGCTACGTTATGGCATTATTGATCTATTCTCAAGAATTCTAAAGAGAACCTTAACCATCAGGAGAGACATAGAGAGCAGTTCAAAACTGAAACAATATGTATTCAACTCTGTTGGCAGAATCTCCTCCCAGCCCACGAGGAACGTTTGTGATGGGCACAGAGAATCTGTTCACCTTCAGTATTTGGTGAAAAGAACACTATCTCTTCATTTAACTAATATTTAGAAATAGTTACATTTGTACAAGGCAATAGTGGTTTCTCAGCTGTAGATGTTGCACAGACTGACTCCTGCGTTTAACTTTCTAGATGGTAAATAGGTCCCATTGACTTTCATGAGCCTTCAAGTAAGTAAAGATAACTTAGAGGATCAAAGCCCTATAAACTGTGTCATTAAAATTTAAGAAGTCAGAAGCTGCACATCCTCTTCCCAGGCTGCACCAGCATCTCCCATGAGTGCTAATGAGACCGGTTCCCATGTCACTGTTCTCTGGACATCAGAAGAAACAGACTTGATTTTCGTCTTGATTGCACAGATGAAAATAAGCAATAACTCATGAAAATCAGTGTTCATACACGGTATTCAAATAATAGCTGATAAAGATTGTGTTCACTTTGAATAGAGAGTTGAACTTCAGACTGGTACCCAATACCTTCAGGTCTGTGGAACTCATCAGAATCAATTCAGGTAATCGCCAATAATTCTAGGAAGGAAAAAAAAAAAAAGACTAAACCAAAACTAATAGACAGATTGCACTCAGGAAAGCCTGACTAAAGCCAGAGTCTTCCTTCTCAAAATGAAGGACTCCCTGTCACCTTGTAGGAGGGTTTTCCTGAAAGTCAGGCAGGGTTTTGCTGACAAGGAGGTTCCAGGAAAAAGGAAGTGAGAAATGGGTATGGGAAGGACTTGGTCCCTCAAAAAGCTTTTCAAACCAGCACAGAGATGCAAGAAACAAGGCAAAAGCATCATCCCAATCTTATTTTTATGCATTCTTTGTCTACTATTGTTTTGAAGCAGTCACTGAAGAACCCCCAGAACAATGACTTGTTTCAGCTGTTTGCTATACCTAACTTGCAGAACCAAGGAAAATTTCTCAGTTCTTTAATCTGGTGAATCCAGTACTGGATGAGACTTTTTTCCCCTGCTTTTCCCCACCTGCTCCTGACTCAAATTTTCACAGCCAAGGAACTTCAGCTGCAAGGGAGCCCAGGTACACCTTTCCCATCACTGCTCATCGTGGAGGCTCAGGGGCCAGGGAACACTTCTGCCCTGCAGCACCTCCATGGTTCAGAGTACATGAAAAACGCCCCATGTGGGACTTCTTGCCTCACTCCTTGGCTCTTCTCAAGCTTTTGCAAGGTTTTCTTCCAGAGAACCAGCTGCCGCAAGTCACTTCATCAGGGTTTGGCTGGCACGGCCCTGCAAACGCAGGGCTTTCTTTGGAGCCTGAGCATGCAACTTTCAAAGACAGTTTTATCCAAACACAGACAACAGAATTTGGAGAAAGATGAATGAGAAAGTCAGCAGTCATTGGAGCAAATTCCTGCCATCGTGCAGAAAATGCTGCTGCTCAGTATAAGACAGAGCAGCATCCGGCACAAGTTCCAGTGAGCACCAGAACCACAGGGGATGCCTTTCATTGGGGAAAACATCACTAAAAAAGGTAGATGGTAAAACAAGCATATCCTGGGCAGGGGAGACCAATAAATCATTCATGAAAAGAATAGGAAGCATCAGAGCCAGGGCAAAGAGAATGCTAATTTGCTTTGCAACCTGATCAAATGGAACGACTGGCCTTGAGGGATGCAGCCATTTTGGGGGTTGATTGCCAGAGTTAATACAGAGCATTAACTTTGCAGCTTTGCTCCAGGCAGAACTTGTCCCAAGTGATCTAAAACTTTCAATGCACTTATTCTATCAGAAGATTTGTGCGAGTGTGACTGCCTAATTAATGAGGCTCTTTTCTATATTAACATGCAGAAAAGTTTACTGCCTTAAAGGTGTGTCAATATATACATTTTCCTGGTTAAAGAAGTTTGCTTTGGCTAGTCTAAAATATCAAAGCTATTAATTAAAGCATACACTGCTTTGGAAAAAAAAAAAAAAGAACAATGAAGGGATCAAATTGTTGAGGTCCTCGGGGATAATTGCTACTGAGTTTATGCCAAACGTCTCAATAAATTGATAGGCTAAAATGAACAACCTGAAGTGTTTAGTACAGATTTTTCACAAGGCTTCACCTTCTCCCACCCACCCATCAAAGAACAGTCAAGTGATTTCATCCCAAGTGGAATCAAGAAAAAACTAAACACACAAACACTTCCCAGACCTGTTGAGTTGCTCCTTACTCTGCTAAGGACATGCAGGGACCAATGATGCACAGAGCCCTTGTTGAGCAAGATCTCACCCCAACACCACCAGCTTTGCTGGTTGGGGATGCATCACATCTCCTCTTGGAGCCAGTAGCCCTGTGTCCAGCCAGCCCCATCCTCTGTGTGGGGGCTGCCCAGGCACAGCCGTGCCATGCAGAAGCAAGGGTCAGCAAGGCAGGGAAGATGACACAGACAGACTTCACTCAGCTACCATTCTTCATTGAAAAGTGCAGGCCCATCCTCAGAGGCATTCCCTGCTTTGTGCCTGGGAAAAGACAGTTGAGTGGAAGTAATAACCATTGCCATCCTATCTGCATAGAGCAAATTGAGATGTGAACACATGACAAAGCTCCAGAGCTATTTCCTCATGATTTTACTTATCTAAAGGATGCCAAAAACCAACTTCTACAAATTAGTTTGTCAGAAGCTACATGGGAAGCCTATAGAAAACCCAGAGGCCAACTGCTACATACAAGGCCAGTATTTTAATAGCATGGCTACCCTCTCTCCCTGGTAGATGTCTATGTAAAACGACTACCAAAAATCATCCCTCCCTTCTTAAGTTTCCCAGAGCACAACACACCCTTTCCCACCTGACAAAGTCTACCATAATCCTCCACCAGCAACTGCATAATATGCTGATTCCAGCCTCAATTCCAAGGTCTTGCAAGAGAAGAAACTCTCCAAAGGGCCCTTGCAGACTATCTTCACCCCAAGGCACAGCCTGCAAGTGCTACAGCAAGCAAGCAAGTAGTAGTAGTAGTAGTAGTAGTAGTAGTAGTAGTAGTAGTAGTAGTAATAATAATAATAATAATAATAATAATAATAATAATAATAATAATAATAATAAAGAGAGAGAGAGAGAAAGCCCTCATTTTATTCTGCCTACTGGGTGAACACAGCTGATGTACATGGAGCAGTGCTGGAGGAAATGATAAGCAGCTGTGCCCAGGCAAGCTGGGATGCCTATGCATTCCCCAAGTTAGAGTGAGAAGCTTAGGAGAGTTGGGTGGATTTCTTAATCAATGGTCTTCTAATCAAAAAGCTGGTATGATTGAAAGCTAGTGCTAGGATTTTTTGAAGGGCTTTGATAAGCAAGAACTATCTGGTTTCTGCAAGGGGTAGAATCATTAAGGTTGGAGAAGATGACCGAGATCACCAAGTCCAACCTATCCCTCCATGTCACTAACTGTGTCTCTCAGTGTTACATCTCCACAGTTCTTGAACACCTCCAGGGACTCTCCCCAACCTCCCTGGGCATTCTGTGCCACCACTCTTTGGGAGAAGAAATTTTTGCTGATATCCAACCTCAACCTCCCTTGGTGCAATTTAAAGGCATTGCAGCACAGGCAGACATAAACCTTACTTTCTTAGCTCTGTGTTACTGTGAGGAAAATCTCCTTAGTATGAGATAAGCAGCTGCTCAATGTAGGATGAGTAGTTTAAAAAAGAAAGGCCATATGCTTTATAGATGTTATTTGATCTCTGGTAAATAGACTGAATATGGGATGTTTGCATGCTGCTTTGATCTCAATGAAGTGCATTTCAGCTGGGCTGCTGACACCCCTATAATGAGTGGTGTTGGAGGCCCTATGTAACGAGTTGCGTGTAAAGGTAGGGAGGAAGAATGTAAACTCTGACATCCCTGCTCCAAAGTAGGTCAGGCTCTGCAGGTCTGGCTGCAAGGGCTTCCCAACGGCACAGCCAGCATCTGTGTGTGCTGCAGGACGGCTCTGTGTGCTGTGATGGAGGGTCACAGCTCGGGAGAAGGGCTTCCCTGAGAGCATCTCCTGCCAGCTCTAATAGAGTCCTAATTCACACTGACTAATTCACAGCTATGGTGCTGCAGCTGTATTACTGACAAACCAGCTAAAACTGGAAAAGAGGCCTTTACCTGCTGCCAGCTCCTGTAATAACGTGTCCTAAGTGTGCTTTCTTCTTGCTCTTTCAAGTCATGCAGGCACAAGTTGCTTTACAAAGTGGTCTCTTGTCTGAGCCTCACAAACTTGTTTTACTTACAACAAGCCTTAGATTCTAGCAAGGACTGCCAGAGGGGAAGCAGCGCTGCGCTGCATTGCACCACAGAAACCACCCAACTTAAGTGGATTACTCTTTTTGCCATGGGCTGACTTGCTTATGCAGGTTTACTTTGTTATCAAACGTCTGTTACGACACGGGAAAATGTACCGAGCTGAGCAAGGCCTGTTCTGTGATCTGGATTATCCACCTGGCTTCCCTGTGGGAGCAGTAAGGAAAGGCTCTTCTGGATTGACCCAAAAATCCTTGACCTGAAATCCCAACTATTGGAGGGAAGATTGGCATCACTACCATTACCATGAGCTTGTTGGTGGCTTGGAACATAGAATCACAGAATCGTCAAGGTTGGAAAAGACCTCTAAGATCCCCAAGTCCAACCCCAACCCACCCCGCCGTGCCCACTGACCATGTCCCTCAGTCCCACATCTCCATGGTTCTTGAACACCTCCAGGGACGGTGACCCCACCACCTCTCTGGTCAGCTGTGCCACTGCATCACCACAGATGCTCTCAAAAGATGCTCATAGTCATTAGTTTGGTAAAGCCCCAGAGACGATAAATTTGGGTGCTGACCTGCAGTTGCAAGAATCCCTACAATTCCTTTCTTCTAAGCTGAGTTAGTGACAGTATTTTTGTTCTGCTTAATTTCCTGCTCTAGCATTTTATTTTTAGATTAAAATTAGTGCACCGAGACCTTTCACAGTCAGTCTGTGAGAGACAGACTGGGATTCAAGGAAACCCCTTTTAATCCTGTCTCCTGGGAGCCGGTCTTCCCCAAATCTCATTTCCTATTGTAAGTTTGAATGGCCTCTGACTCCAATTAGCCTAACACAATCAAAACAGAGAGTTGAGTTTCTGAGGATGTGTTTCAGTGGAGGAGTTATCATAGCTCAATGTTGGGTCAAGGGGCTCTGCTGTCTTGTCTCTACACTTCTCTGCTCCTCCAGGAATTGGGATTTTAGCTCCAAAAACGTGGGTTTGGTGAAAAGCAGTTTTGAGGCTCTTCTCTTCTGCTCCCCAAGTTCAAGCTTTTCAGGCTTTCCTCCATCCATGCAGTCTGGAAAGCTCTCCATTAATGCTTAGATTGCAATATACACATGACTCCAAGGTCTAAAGTTTTAAGAAAAATGCCAAGTATCATGAGACTGCTCATAAAATCAAGACAGTTAGCTAGCTAAATACACAAAGAGCAGTCCTGTACTTTTCCTTTTTCTCTTAAGTTACTTCCATTTCAGAGTAAGGAATCCTAGAAAGAAAAAGAGCAAAGTGCCCACAAAAGATCTTTGTGTCATGCAGCAGAATTCCTGGAATAGAGCTGCCAGCCCCGTTCCCCTGAAGTGAGGCAGCCTTTGAAGATGCAGTCCAGCAGACAATAGATCAGTTTGTTAAGGTATTGGAAACTCTTCTTGGAGAGGCCAGGAGCTGCGAGCTGAAAACTGAGGTTGTAAAAATGGGAAGGATCAAAATACATCAAGTTGAAAGTACTCTCTCCTCCACTATAGACAAATAAAGGAACTCTTAAAAAGAGAGGGCAAAATCAAATGAGGAATCCAAGCTGTGACTGCTTGTCCTCCAGTAATTTTGAAATGTGGTTAAATTTAGAAAAAGAGGCCCTGAAACTTCTGAATAGAGCTGGTGCTTGTACCTGGAAATGATAGTGAAAGTTTCTCTATTCATTACAGGCAGATTATTCAGGTTTCCTCAGCCCCGATGTCTCAAGGAATTTAAAAGAAATGTGTGACTTTGCCAGCTCTAAAATGATGGCAGAGGTGGAGGCTGCACGTGCTGGAGAGCAGGTTGTGTCATCCCCCACGCAGGGAATTGTGACCACTCACATCCACCAGTGGAGCACAGCAGGTGCCTGTGCAGACAGAAAGCAGGACAGGGTCATAGAATCTGCTTGAGTTGGAAGGAACCTTTACAGATTATCTGGCTCCACCTTCCTGCACTGAACAGGGACACCCACAGCTCCATCAGTGCTCACAGCCCCATCCAACCTGACCTTGAATGTCTGCAGGGATGGAGTACCACCACCTCTCTGGGCAACCTGTGCCAATGCTTCACTACCCTTACTGCAAATAACTTTTTCCTTATATCCAATCTAAATCTCCCCTCTTGTAGTTTGAAAGTCGTTTTTTAGTTTGAGGTTCCTCCTCTTCCTTTTAGTTTGGACCCTCCTATTCCTTTTAATTTCCAAGGCTAACCTCCTCCACTGACCAAACATCCTTGGCCAATGGATGACCTTCAAGGTCCCTTCCAACCCAAGCCATTCTAAGATGGCTTTTTTTTCTTTGCTTCTATGACCTATGTGATCTATGTTTCTATGATTCTATGCTCAGAGTGCCATTAAATTGACTATCTTTGGTTCTCATTGACAGTCTTCTTGACATCATAGACATGTGTGGCCAATTTAATCCGGGTAATGCCCCTCCCCTCTCTGGGCCCGATCCCAAGCTGATGCACTGTGGGGCCAGCCCTGTCTTGCAAGGTGCCTCTATAAAGAAAAGAGCTGTTAACCCAAATTACTTGGCAGCGCTTAGAAACTCCAGCAGGTAATTGTTGCAGGGCAGCCAGTCATGCTCAGCCCCCGTGGCTGCACCGGTTGCTCTGAAAAACTGCAGTAGCTCTGATCACAAATTACCGTGATTTGTCAGCTGTAATGCAAGCCCAGCGAGCGTTTTGATGCTCTTGCCAGCAACGTGTGAAAGGAACTATTTGAGTGAAGCGGTCTAAACCAGGTTGGGTTTAAAATGGGAGTGGGGGGAAAGCCAACCTGACCTGCCCAGATTTATTTCACGTGGAGGTGGAACCAGCCCACTGCCTGGGTTTAAGATCAGTTGATACATTTAATCTGTTTGAATCACTCCTGACGGGTGTTGGGCTCCTTTCCTCTGGAAATCATCATCCAATCCTCCATACCGTGTAAATAATTTAATAACATACAGTAATCTCCCTCTTCTTGGAACAATTACACACAACAGTGGAAACAAAAGCACGTCTCTGACTACAAAAGCATCCTCTGACAAGAACTCCTACAGTCTGAGCAGTGAATTTTCACTGCTGGGGAACAAATTATACCGTGTTGGGTGGGAAGCAGACATTCTACCCTTGTTCCCCCCTCAAGTTACTGCTGGGAAACCCCCAGTCACATTTTCTGCATCCAGATTGGAGTTTTCAAAGTCCATCGAGCTGACCTCATGAAAAATCTTAGGTAGTTGCAAACGCAATTGTAGTCATTTTTCTTAGAACTGTGTGTATAACTACAGATATATACATGTATATATAATTATATTGAGTTATGCAGTTGTTTACGTGCAGTTACAAACAAGTATTCAGTAACCCAGTAGCTAGGTAAATTTCTGTTGAATGTCCAGGCCTTGTGGTGAGGCCTGGGAGAAGAACAACATTCAGGCCATGCCACACAAGAGCCTATGGCAGAATTGGGCCCAGTTTCTGCGTGATCTCCTTTGTAAACCTGTGTCCTCTAGTAGGATTCGGAAAGGACGGTACTTCAGTGTGCATTCATCTGAGCTTTGCTTTCTCCTGAATCTGCATACACGGCGTGACAAGGAAGCACGCTGAAGGTTAATTGTTACTCTAGGATATTGTGTTCCTTCTCTCTTGTTAATTTTGGGGGCAGGGTGGGAAAAGGAAATCCCTGGTACTTGATACTTGCTGGAGATACTGGGATGGTTGCTTAAAGGAAACGTTTGCCTACAAGAAACAGTCCAAAGGTATTTCTCTTTTAAGCAAAATGTGTGTGAAAAGCCACAGATTTTACCTGCTGCTGTCGGTGCTCCTGTAGCCATGAGAAGAGTTCTGAGGCAGGAACATCCATGGCATTTTGTCTGGTTGTTTAAACATCAGCAGAAGCCTGATTTCTTTACCCTCTGCCAATGTCAGAGTCTCTCTGCAGCTTACACCTCTGGTTAACAAGATCTGAATTAGCTTGCTTAACTCCAAGGACATGAGGGAAATGAGTGAACAGAACAGGTGTTTCATCTTCCAGATCTGCTCTTTAGTTCTCCTGGGTAGAGGAGAAGCCCACACTGCATGGTGCCTGCATAGAGAAGGGAAGGGAAGGGAAGGGAAGGGAAGGGAAGGGAAGGGAAGGGAAGGGAAGGGAAGGGAAGGGAAGGGAAGGGAAGGGAAGGGAAGGGAAGGGAAGGGAAGGGAAGGGAAGGGAAGGGAAGGGAAGGGAAGGGAAGGGAAGGGAAGGGAAGGGAAGGGAAGGGAAGGGAAGGGAAGGGAAGGGAAGGGAAGGGAAGGGAAGGGAAGGGAAGGGAAGGGAAGGGAAGGGAAGGGAAGGGAAGGGAAGGGAAGGGAAGGGCAGGTAAGGGAAGGGAAGGGAAGGGAGGGGAGGGGAGGGAAGGCGGAGGGGAGGGGAGGCGGAGGGGAGGGGAGGGAAGGGAAAGGAAGGGAAAGGAAGGGAAAGGAAGGGAAGGCCCTGGCTGCCTCCTCCAGCAGTTCCAAGAGGCCTGGCTGATTCAACAGCCTGGGGCTTTATGTGAAGATTTCTGAGCAGAAGATGCAGAAGAAGATCTCCTTTCAGACCAGCTTAGGTAGATCAGTGAGATGAGTGCTGCCAGTCTCCTGAGGCCAGATGAGGCACTGTGCGGTGCTGCTGAAAAGGAACCATTAGGACCCAGAGCCATTAGATTCATGCTCACTGATGGATGAGCTGTGATGAGTGCCTGCCGGCTTCATTTCCAATCCCATCCTTTTAATTCAAGCTCCACTTTCTCCCACACAACCCACCAGGGAGTGAGTTCGTGAGGGTTTCTACCCAATTACACCTCCTTCTAACAGCATTAGGAAAGTGGGGAGCTGCTCAATACCTAGCTGAGGTAGAGGGAATATTTAGCATCTAAGAAAATTTATGTCCATGACCTTCTGGATGTGAGGTGGCAGAGCAGCCCATGCTGTGCTACATCTAATATGCATATTCATGGCTCGTTTATTCATGAAAGAAATGACTGGATTAGCAATAGTTTGAAGGACACTGATCACGGAGTTGAAATACATTCAAGTTGCTCACAAATTAGAACTCCATCATCTTTGTAATAAATTGGTAACCATTGTAAATCCTTGCGTATCAGTGTTGTTATTGGAAAAACTATGTTGTATTTTATTGGATTGGGAACATTTCACAGCTATCAAGCTGTCAATTATTTTAGCACAACACAAGGTTTCTCATGATGATAGATGGTGATTCTAAATAATTTTTATAAAGTATTTCTACTTACCGTGGTGTCAAGAAGCCTGCCTGCCTGTGAAATATTGTGATTTTTGAAGCACTCACCTGATAACACTCCTTAATTGTGTAACATTAATCTGTGTGTCAATCAAATGCTTGCAAGACTAATATACGGGTGGGTTTTTTTTTTTCCTTACGTTTCCACAGAGGGGGAAGAATTAAGATCACAGAAAACTTGGCAGCATATGAAGGGAGAAGCAATGCCAGACTTGTAACCAATCATGAAAATGCATGTTGTGAAGAAT
This sequence comes from Gallus gallus, assembly GCF_016699485.2. Classification (NCBI taxonomy): domain Eukaryota; kingdom Metazoa; phylum Chordata; class Aves; order Galliformes; family Phasianidae; genus Gallus; species Gallus gallus. The sequence goes on from NC_052551.1 coordinate 5,020,049, forward strand.
GAAGAGGAGATGAGTCCTCTTCACTAACGAACTCTGCTTTCATTCAGAATGAAGATGTCTTCCAGCAATGTTTTATCGTTCTCTTTCTTTCTCCCCACTTCTGATACACTGAGTGAAAAGAGAAAAGCCCTGTTCTGCGAGTCTTGAGCAGACCCAAACATCTGTGAATAAATAAGTGCTAACCATGAGATGCCTCGTATTTAAGTTTCAAAGCCCTTTTCAGAGGTTAGTAAATGATATTTTGGCTCACAGAGAAGAAAATTAATTCGATGAGAGGTTGGCTTAACCAAGATCACACAGCAAGCTGGAAGCAGAGGCAGCTCTGTTATCCTATGGAGTGGATGAAGACATATGCTGAGATCTGAGAAGTCACACTGGCCAAAAGATACTGCTTTGAACCTGAAAGCATTGAGAACTTTTACATGCAACCAGAAAGGCTGAGAGGAAAGAGGAGACGTGCTGTGGGGAACAGGGCCACCAAGGGGACAGACAGCATCAGGCATGGGGGACCCAGCTGGGTGCATCTCCCACCGTGTGGGATAGGCACAGCCCCACCACCTGCTAATGAGAAGAAAAGCTGAAAAATAGCAAATGCACACCTGAGTATGGTCCTATGCACCTGTGTCAGGGGGGTTTCCAGTGGGTTGGTGTCCTGATCTCGAGCAGCCTGTGCATGGCAGCACCGATGGCTCCAAGTCACCGTGACAGAGCTGGGCTCGAGGTGGTCTGGAACCCATCCCTATTTATACACCACGCAGCCTTTTCCAGCCATTAAACTGATTTTATATGTGCAAGCCTGTTTCAGCAATTAGAGCAAAAATCTTTATAGCTCTTTTGGTTTGAATTGGGCTGGTTTCAAACCCAGGTACTAAAATGGATAAAATTATCTTGAAAAGCAAAGGAATTACACTGTACTCTCAGCTCCTCTGCATCATGTTATGAAAGACACAAAGATAATATTTGTATAAATTAAAGCTATTGGAGACGTATGGTATTTCAGTTTCTGCTTCATTAAGTTGTCCTCCAGCCCTGAACATCCCTAGATCTATTCTGCAGCACTTTTCTATTTTAAATTTAATCTACCCTGCTGCAGAATGAATGCTTAAAAGGATATTGCCTCTTTAAATTAAATGTGGAAAAAAAAGAAAAACAATGGAGGAATTCTTGCTGAAGTGAATGCAATCTATTATATAAGCTCTAGAATTCATAATATTTTCGTATGTCCATTAGCTTCCCAGCTTGTTCAGTGGTATATTTCTTCACTGTTTCGCTATCACCACAATTACATTTTTTCATTGATTGTAAGACCTGAAGAAACCACTGTGACCATCTAATCTGATTTCGTATGTATAATGGAGCGTAGGACACGTCTAGATTAATTCCTAATTTGATTAAAATGAATCTTGGAAAAATATCCAATCTTTCCCTACAATTTCCAGGCAATGGAATATCCATTTACAGCCCTACATGAGTTGTTCCAATCACCAACCATGCAGGCAACAAGCAATGGTTAGGAGTGTTCAAGAGCCTGGAGGTGTTCAAGAGCCGTGGAGATGTGGCACTGAAGGACAGTCAGTGGGCACGGCGGGGTGGGTTGGGGTTGGACTTGGTGATCTTACAGATCTTTTCCGACCTCGATGTGATTCTGTGAAAGAAAGCACTTATTTAAGGGATTATCCAGCCCATCCAGCACTACCTGGGCATCTGCCTCCCTGACACACACAGAATTTTCTCCCAAAGTTGCGCATGCAAAGTTCTCCTTTCAAACACAGGTCCCAGCTCTGTGCTGGGGAGCAAGAGAAAGGGGTTGGGTTTGCTACTGCACCCAAGGGTGCAAGAACACACTCCCAGAGATGCCTGGCACCATTGCTTTCCTTGCTCTGTCAAAGCTGTTCTGCTTTGGGAAGAGTAACTTGGGCCAGAGTGGGGGAAAGAACTTACAAAGACGCGTGTAAGAATGAGCGAGTAAAGCATGACACATCCACTCAGTGCCTGAATCACACTGCACATTGAGTGGGGCTTATGGGGATGCTCTGAGAACACATGAGCTTTCAGCCCGGAGAGACAGAATATCTTGCTTCCAAGTATGTCCATGAGGCCACAGCTGGAGTCAGGCAGCGAGCTGCTTCTGGCTGTCTCGGAGCAGAACTTTGGGCCCCAAAGAACTGCTTTGCAGGTGCCTCCAGATGGTCGGTTTAAGGAACAGTCTGGTGGGGGTTAGGAGGATGTAAACAGAAGACTGAGTGTTCCTAGTTCCCATTCTAGGTGTTCAACTTCTGGCTTGTATCTAAGTCTCGGGTCCCCAACAGACAGGGGGTGTGGCAGCCTGTAAAACATCTTGAAGTCATCGTTCTGCTGGTGGGAGAGAGCTGCTTTGAAGATGGGTAAATTCCTAGAGATAGTGTTAGCAGAACAAGGGCAAAACAGACACCCGGAGAGGTGGTGAGGTCTCCGCTCCCAGATGTTTTTGGGACTTCTCAAGGCAGAATCATGGCTGAGCTGAGCTAGTGCTGGCAGCAAACCTGCTCTGAGTAGGAAGCGGGGTGAGAGACCTCAGAGCCAGCAGCTCTGTCTGGTGGGGTCAAAGGGGGCTGCAGGCAGGGAGGGTTTCTGTAGCTGTGTGCAGTTGGTGGTGGGTTCTGCAGTGGAAGCAGCTCCTCCTGTGCTCGGCAATGAGGAAAGCTCTCATGGGCGTTCTCAGTGAGAGAGCCCTGGGAAAAGGCAATTGCAGTCTGGGGAGGGGGAATTAAGCTGCGCTGGTGAGAATGGCAATTAAAGAAGCCAACTGAGATTTCAAGGGAAAAGCACGAATCTATAGGGCACATTAGTTAATTAAAACAGATTCAGGAAGATGATGATTTTCATTCACAGGAAGCTTCTGTTTTCTGCTGGAGGCATATTGAACTGGCGACAGTAGCTCAAGACAAGCGAGGTTGCTTTTGGAACGAAGCTGTTAGTTCAGCGGTGGAACAAACACACCCCTTCCCTGGAGTCCCAAGTTCTTGGCTGGAGGAGCTCCCAGCCCTGCTGTACTGCATGTTCAGGGTGGAGCAAAGTGATTCAAGCAAAGGCAGATACTGATTATAGCTTAATTGCTGCTGCAAAGCCTCTCTTCCCCATGTGCAGCTATCTCCTAGCAGAAGGCACCTCACCCCCATTGCGCACTGGGGTGAAACTTCATTCCCAACAAAGTCCAACAGCCAAATTCCCACAGATTCCATCCTCCCAGGAATGCAGCCGTGTTTGGTGCACAGTGGGGAGCCCTGCTCCATTCTGCATCCCCTTTGGATCTCAGCTCAGGCTCACTCACCGTATCATTAGCTGGATCAGCTCAGGCCCATGTGGGATCTGGGCTGAGCTCCCACTGGGAACACTTGTAGAAATGAGTGCATGGTGGAAGACTGCGGTGAGCTCTGGATATATTGCTGCTAGAGCAGATCGTCACGAAGCAGAAGGCTGGAAATAGCCTCACACCCAACAGATTTGGGTTTTTTTGATTGAAGGGGAAGGGCTATTTTCCCCCACTAAATCAAAAAGGCCTTTTCCTTGTCATAAGCAAGAAAGGAGGCTGCAGCACTTGGCAAACAAGCTTCTATTAAGTGCATTTGCTGGAAGTGTTTATACTTTGCTCTTGACAACTATCTTGAACATACTGAGCGTTGCACTGTGCTCTAGCTTGCATAATTCTGACATGGGAGCAAAGTCCTCATGGGGGAGGCAACAGTGTCTTTCCTCAGGATCTTTGTTTCTTTCAATCCCCGCCACTTGTCGTGGCAAGAACTTGTTTTGGAAAGTATTTTCCTGCTCTCCAGGGATTTTCTCTGTCCTCTGGTTGGCTTTAGCAGCAGCAGGAGGAGGTCCTTGCAGGGGGGAACTCCTCAGAGCAGGGAAATCACCATAGCCCTCCATGCAGGCTGGCAGATGTCTAAGGAGGGCTTCTCTGCCTTCCTCCAAAACTCCCCATCTGCAGCATGTTGCCTGGAAGCCTTCTGCTTCTTCCCCTTTCACATTGAGTTACTGCAAATTGCTGAAAACTTTATCAGAACTCCTATCAGATAGACAAATCACTGTTTGATTGGGGCAGTTCAATGGACCTGAGCAATTCCAGCAGTTAATCTCTGCTTGCTTTGGGTTTTTGGTGTATTTTTTTCTTTTTTTCTTTTCCTTTTTTTTGTGATGCTGTCAGAATCAAGCCCAGTGTATCCCAGGCTGAAGAGCAGGAAAGTGGGCTAACTCAGGAAGGCCTGGCTCTCAGGAACAGTGTATGACCAGGAGACCAGAGATCAACATAAGAGATCTGTGAGATGAATGGTTGCTCTCACCTCTAAGCAAATGGATGGCTGAGCAGATGGTGCTTGTTCACCAGTCCCTGCAGAGCAGTGTTCATAATGGGGTTATCCTCATGGATGGACATAACCTCCACAGCTTGACTTCCCTTCTGGAAGCTTCCATAGACAGGCAGTGAAATGTAACCTGCACGGGGAAGGGTTACTCTTTGCCCCCATCTCTGTGGATGGAGGGAGGGCTGCCACACTGCTCAGGGATCACCCGTCATCTCGGTGCCATGCTGATTCTGTGGTTCAGGGGGAGGGTGTTGCGGGGTGCTTGCACAGCTCCTGACACCAACACTGCACCCATGTCCAAGCACAGAACCTGCAGCCCTGTGCCCAACCAGGGACACACTGCTGCATCCCGGTGAGAAGAGCTCAGAGAGACGGGAGAGAACATCTGTCTGCAAAGGGTGGAATAGGAGGGGTAGCTCAGCACCTCCCTTTCCCTTCCCACCTGCTCAAGCAAGGGAGTCCAAGGAGAAGAAAGCAGACTGGGGCTGAGCCCTGGATTTTGGTTCGGGTTCTTTTTTCTGAATGGGTTTCACCCTGGGCTATGAGATGCACTGCTCTATGGGAGGCCAAGGGAGATGCAGGCTCTGGCCATCATTCACAGGCAGGCAGGGAAGGAGTTGGGCACCTCTGGGACCACCTCAGGTTGGATGCAGGAGTAAATCCCTGTGTCGTGGCTGCAGTCTGCAACACACAGAGCTGGGGCAAAGCAAGGAGAACCAACCACCCAGCTGACGTCCTGAGCAAACAGTCTCCCCCAGGTCAAGAATGCAGGCAGACCTGACCTGAGGGCTAGCTGCCCTCAGGGCTTGCTTTTATTGTTATTATTTTCCTCTGGCCAACGCCTGGCTGCTGCCTCAGCCCCTGCTGCATTTCCCTGTGAAGGATGTGGAGGCATCAAGGAGTTAACCCGCTCAGAGGCAGCCCCAGACCCCTGTTCTGCCCTGCTCCGGATCCTCTCCCATCCCTCCTTGCACCCTCTCTGCTCGCAGCTAACAGGTTGTTTGTCTTCCAGGGGATCGGGGGGAGTCTGTATAAACCTCCGTACGACTGAATTTAATTACCTGCCAAACCTGCACCAAGGCATAAGCCCACATGTTGTATGTGACATTACCAGTAGAGCAAGTACTGGAATGCAGGGGCTAGAATAATTTGACAGCTAACATAAAGCACTGTGATTTATATTTTGGTTATATTGAGATTTTTCCCCCCTCTTTGAGCACTCTTATAAATATTTACTTGGATCCTGGGACCTTGCTTAACCCTCACAGTGCCATGTTTTATCTTCTTCCTTTTTTCTTTTTTTCTGCTGTTCTTGTTTGCCAGCAGCTGCTCCAGAAATGCCTTTCATTTCAAAGCACAGAAGATTTAAACGAGATATAACTTCACCTTTAAACTGCTTCATCTGTAAACAATGTGATCCAGTAGTCTTCATGTATCTACTGTAGTGTTCAATTGAAAACAGATTATGGAGAAGGGCCTCTTCGGTGTTCAAGAACAGTGGGGATGTGGTACTTAGGGACAGGGTCAGTGGGCGGTGTTGGTGTTGGGTGGATGGTTGGATTAGATGGTCTTAGAGACCTTTTCCAACCTTAACAATTCTATGGTTCTCTGTGTCTGTTCAAGGATAGCGTTAATAGAAATCCTGCTCTTCTGGGTGCCTGATTTGGGAAAAGCAAGGACCTGGAAATACCCGGCCCAGATCATTTCCCACTGACATCCTTGCTACCTCCTTTGTCCCTTTGAGGAATGGGTTAACCTGTCCCACCTCAGGTCAGCACTGGAGCTCATGGATTTGTGCTTCCCCCATCCCTGAGATCAGGGTGTTTTACTCCTTTACTCCTACACATTACTCCTGCAGTACCCAGAATGAAATGTCTTATCCACAGGTCAAGGCTGACGTGAAAATAGGGACAGCCTGTGTCTAGGGGAACCTCACAGTCCTATTGCTCAGATGTATGAACGCACCCTGTGCTTCTCTGCTTCAGCATCCACACGGGATGGCTCAGTGCTGGAGCTGATGTTAGCACTGCTCTAACACAGCGCATGGAGCTGGATGCTGTGCAACACAGAGCCCACACTGAGGATAAAGGGAAAAGCTCTCCTTTAGAATCACACAGACAGAGATTTGGGACTCAAAACCCTTTTCCCTACAGTTTTGGCCACCTTAAATAGTGGGGAAATGGAGATCCAGAGAGCTGTAAGGGCCAGCATTGGCTCAGAGACGTGCTTGTCGTGCGTGTTCCCTTCCTCATGTTTGCAAAAGCTTTAGGCAGTAGCTGCACCATAACACAGAGCAAGGAAGAAGCAGTTAGCAGAAGTCCAAGGTGCGGATTTATTGCCCTCTGTAACTTCTCTCCTGAACGAGTCCCCTGACCCAGCAGGGAAGTTTCTGCTCCACTCACTACCAAATGAGATGGGCCCCATTAACACACAGACTGACGAGGGCTTGCACTCAGCACCCCTTGCTGTGAGTGACACTGTTCCCATTCTGCAGCTGTGATGGCACTGTGGGAGCAGATCCCCGTGGGGCTCTATGCCTCAGTTCCTCCAGCTGCCCAAGGACACTCACAGTGTGGCCACCTCCATCGTTTCCACCAGCCCTACTGAAGAGGCATCAAATACTGTTTAATTCCATGTGTGCAGCTTTCAGACGCTTGGCACTGATTTCTTGCAACACCTTGGAAAAAAATCACACTGCACACCACACCTTTGCAAGTGAGTGTTTAATATCCATTATAAAGCCTTCCTGGAAAAGTCTCATTAGTGGGAAGAGCAGAATCAGATCTGTTTTGCTGCTGGGAGGCTGCAGGATTCAGCCGTCAGAGACAGGCACCAGCTACGCGACGCATTTGCAATGTGTGTGCATCACTGCGATGCTGAACGAAAACACCCAAGTTTAGGAAGAAGCCCATCTCTGTATCTGTGCAAACGTGTCCTCCCAGCTCCCTTCATTTCCATGCTGGAAATGGGAGTCTGCGGGGAGCTCATAGAGTGGTGCATTGTATCCATGCGGTGCCATCACCATTTGGGACCTCTCTGGAATAAACCTTTACCCGCTGCCTCCCGGAGCGTGGCGGAAGGGAGGAAGAAGTTTGAGAGGTTCCTTTAAAGAAAGAGCCAAACTTGGTGAAAGGACACGGCTTTCCTCCCTTGCTCTCTGCCCCTCATGCCTCAGGATATCATAAATTTTTGATACCAATAAAACAGAATTTTTGATGAGCTGCTATTTTGCATTAAAGCAACTTTACATGCAAAGATTGCATAATAGGAAGTAAAATTGAATTTTGCCTCAGAACAAGTTCTTATTATTAATTTAAGTGTTTTTTCTATATTTTAGCAGCGGCTTAGCATTCTATATATTTAATTTCTTTCAAGTGAGAACAGTTAGCATTGGTTTCCTTATCTAAACAAACCTTTTAAAAGAACACATGTATAAAGTGGAAATGCAGTGTTCTGCATCTGTGCCTTAAGACAAACAGTGGAACTTTAAAAGGGGAAATAAAATAAGGGAGAGGACAACTATCCTTAAAGCCTAATGGCAGCCTCTACAGGGTAGGAAACACTCCGCTTTCTGTGCATGAAATGCCGTTTTCCCTCCTTGCTGCAATACATTTATTGCAGCCCTATCCTGACAGACCTATGAATGCACAAAGCTCCCACTGGAGCAATTCTGTTTAAGGCCGAGGATTTGCAGCACAGCTCTCGCATACACCACAATGTGTTCTCTAACACTTCCATGCACCATGATGGGCAGGGACAGCTCACAGGTATAAATTTGGAGTCCCGGATGCAACAGCAGGAAAACGTTTTGCAGCACTTTATGCTGTGCTCAAAATTTGCTGCTAAAAGTCACTGTTTAAGTCAAGAAAAGCACTGAAACCTTTTTCTTTTTTCTCCTCTTCTCCCCCTTGCATAAAACAAAAGTCCAGTGTGGGATCCTAACAGACCGCTGCATGCTACAGCACTGAACACGCCATGCAGCATTATGCAATGAGCTATTTAGAGTGTGGCGTGTGTGTGTGTGTGTGTGTGAGAGAGAGAGAGTAACTTCAGACTTACTGTAACTGTATGGGAGTGAAACATAGTGAGTAAAATAAAGAGGAAGGGAAGGGAAGGGAAGGGAAGGGAAGGGAAGGGAAGGGAAGGGAAGGGAAGGGAAGGGAAGGGAAGGGAAGGGAAGGGAAGGGAAGGGAAGGGAAGGGAAGGGAAGGGAAGGGAAGGGAAGGGAAGGGAAGGGAAGGGAAGGGAAGGGAAGGGAAGGGAAGGGAAGGGAAGGGAAGAAAATGTAACTGAAACTTGCCCAGATAAGGAGGAAGAAAAATAAAATAAAATAAAATAAAATAAAATAAAATAAAATAAAATAAAATAAAATAAAATAAAATAAAATAAAATAAAATAAAAATAAAATAAAATAAAATAAAATAAAATAAAATAAGGAAAAATGAGGAAAAGGGGTAAAGGAAGGGAAAGGGAAAATGGTTGGGGGGCGGGGGTTGGAAAGAATTAAAAAGGAAGAACTGGCGGGCAGCGCTGCGGGCCGGGAGATGCTCACCTGCCCCGGCGGGGCCGCAGGGGTCGCCCAGCGCTGGAGCTGCTTTATCTGGAGTCCCCGAAACCCGACACCAGCAGCGCCGGAGAGCTCTCCCTGACCTCGGCCTGTCAATCAGCGGCAGCGAGAGGGCTGCGAGAGCCGGGCGGGCACCGCGCCAGCTGGAGGGGGAAAAGAAAACGGAAAGGATAGGAAAGGAAAAAAAACCCTAAGCCCTAAAACAGCTGGGAGCCGTTATCTCGCCAGCACTGGCTCTTCTTCATCACGCATCTCTCCTGCCCGCTCCTATGCTCTGCGTTCATCCACTGTACGGCACCATCACTCAGCATCTCTGGAAAGTCTTGGGCTGATGCAGCTGTCTCCAGTCCCAAAAGTCTTTTTCAGTCTTAGATTTCTCTGTTTTGGAATTAGGGACGATCAGTTTTGTACATTCTCCTGGAAGGGAGGTGGGAAGGGACGATTTAAAGCCGTCCGTGGGGCTGGCAGGGACAGCCCGAGAGTTCGGTGTCAGTAAATGGGGGAGGGGGGCTGCTGCCAATTGTGTTTCCTGTTCGAGTGCCTCGTTGGGAGCAGCCGTAGCCAGTAGTCACCTCTGCCCCGGAGGGGGGATGCAAATCTCTCCACAGCTGTTAGCAATAGCTCTTGAAAAACTGCGAGATCAAACAAAATAATAAGATTTTCACTGAAGGGAATCGTCCTCCTGCACTGCACGAGATCACCATCGAACCGTCGTTCGGCGGACAGACCCGGGATGCAAACCCCGAGCTCTCCCCGCCGCACTCCCCGTCCATCCCCGGGCTGCGCGGAGCCGCCGGGATTCGGGCTGCCTTTGCGGTGCGAGCGGAGCTGCGGGAGAGCCCGGGGCGCGGCTGTCCCCGCACATCCCGGGGCCCTCAGCACATCCCAGGGCCGGGGCTGCACGGACCGCCCCGAGTGCAGCTCGGGGTCCTGTCCAGTCCCGTTTTCACCGCGCTCCCAGGGCTACAAAGAGTGGATGGGGCCGAGGAGTGCTTTTTGCCTACATTAGGCTTTCTTTTCTTTTCTTTTCTTTTCTTTTCTTTTCTTTTCTTTTCTTTTCTTTTCTTTTCTTTTCTTTTCTTTTCTTTTCTTTTCTTTTCCTTTTCTTTTCTATCTCTTCTCTTCTCTTCTTTTTTTTTCCTTTTCTTTTTCTCTCTTTTTTTCTTCCCTTCCCTTCCCTTCCCTTCCCTTCCCTTCCCTTCCCTTCCCTTCCCTTCCCTTCCCTTCCCTTCCCTTCCCTTCCCTTTTACTTCTCGCAGCATCTTCGGTCCAGTGTGTCTCTAGGGCAAGGAGGGCTGGCAGGTCTCCGGAGCAGGAGGTGCTCCTCACCGAGCTGTGCCCTCCGTGGGCACTACAACAGCTCTCCGTGCCCGCTTGAAGCTTCCTCCGAGCCTCGGGGAGGTCAAGGTGCCGGGACCGGGATGTGTGGAGGAAGAAGGGGCTCGGAAGGGCAAAGCAGGGGCGGGCAAAGCAGCACGTCCGGAGCGGGGCAAAGAAGAAAGGCTGGGAGCGGAGATGCTTCACCCCCCGCAGATCTTCCGCAGCTCTGCAGGTGGAAAACGAGCATCCCCGTAGGGGAGAATCCCACGGGCAGCCCGCGCCCGGGACGGCCCTATCGATTCATGAAGCTGCTCTCCATCCCCGACTCCAGTGTCAGCAGCACTTTAGAGGTCAATGATGAACAGCGAGAGATCAAAGCCGTAACGCGGGGATGGCAACGCGTGGAACAGCTGGGGTGCAGGTGGTCACCCTTTGCTGCTGGAGCTCCCCCAGTGGAGGGTCTCAGGGAGGCCTTACCCGCCCCTACCCTCCCCGGACAGCCGCTCCCCGCTGCTACAGAGCCCCGGCCCGAGCCGCGCTGGGGACAGGCACCGGCAGTTCTCAGCCCCATGGTCCATCAGAGCCCCCCCGGAACCCCCCGGGCGGTACGGGGCAGTGGGAGCAGCCTCGAGCGGCCCGGAGCCACCGGTCCCGGCTGTGCCCGCTGTGGGGTTTGGCTGCGGTTTCTTTTCTTTCCGATGGGCTCCGTTAAATCTGGGGAATGGCAGCGGGCGCTGCAAACGCACCGGCAGTGCGGCGGGGACCGGGTAACGGGGCTGCCCCGGCGCTGCCACTGCTCCGCGGTGGGAATCTGAAGGGCTTTTCTAAGGCCTATTTCCCTATTTTGTTGTTGTTGTTCAATTAGCCCCAGTGATTTATTCAATGCATGCATGAGGGGACATTAATATGCGGTGGCAGTTCCCACAAACAATATTCCTCTCAGGCTTTCTGCAGCCATAGCATTCGCTGGCAAGAGGGGAGGAAGGCAGGCACAGCCAGGCAGGCACAGCCAGGCTCTCATCCTCTCCCTCCACAAAGTCCCGTCCCCGCGCGTAACAGCTCCTGCAGGCCTGACCCATGGAGCCGGGACCGGCCCCCTGCCAGCCCCCCCCCAGCTCCGAGCGGGCAGGGATGCGATTCAAGAAAGGATATGGGCTTTAGGGGACCGTAGTCGCTGTTCATTTTTTCCCATACTCTGTCCTTAGGCGGCTGTTCCCCAAACACGCCTCACCCCGGTGCGATGCGAGGAGAGGGCCGTTATCTGCCCCGAGAACTGCTAAGGGCCGGGAGTGCTGAGGGCGGCGGGGGGAGGTCGGTCCCCTTCTCCATTCACATCTAAAGTCTCGCAAAGCGCCCGTTGCTCGCGCTTAAAAAGATGATAATAATAATAATAAGAGCGCCAGAATAAATAAAGAGTGCAGATGGAGTGGAGGAAAGTGAATCCCAAAGGAGTGTGTGGGGGGGTGGGGGTGGGGGAAAGGGCAGACTTGGCCAAATCCTCTCCTTTTTTAATGCAAAAAGAAAGCAAGAGAACAAGAAAGAAGCGCAGGAGCGCTCGCGGTGCCCTGCAGAGGGGCCGCCCAGGCCGGAGGACCGCGGCCCGACGTGGTGGGCTCCGCTGCCCAACGCTGCGGGTGGGGGCGGCCCCGCTCTGCCACGGCCGGGTCGGGCCTCGGGGCTGCGTAACCTGCGGGCACCGCAGCGCTGGGAGGCGGGGGGTGGGATGGGGGGGGGGGGTGCGAAGGGAGCGGAGCTGCTTGGGCCGGACAGCGCTTCACGTCCACAGGTTTGTCATCACCTCTCATTTTATCCCTTTCTTTTTTCGGAACACGAGACGTCAGAGAAGCGGATCCCTCCAAGAAATGCCATTTCAATGATTTTAATAAGCAAAATAGGAAACAATTTTAATAACCAAAAAACAGAAACCAGTCTGAATAAAACTACAATAGACCAGGTTTTTTTTTTAATATTTTTCATATCATAAGCAGGATTTGAAATTGATCCCTTCAGAACTTTACATGAAATAAAAACAATTATTTTTTTTTCCGCTGCTGCAATGTTTTGATTTCAACACAGTTGAATCAGTAAAAACCAAAGATCGTTTTCTGATGCATGACTAATATCCACAATATTTAAAACTGCAAGCACCATGCTGTTCATTACAATCTTGTTATTACTGTTAATTTATAAACTAATACAAACTTAAAATGCATCCGGCCAGCAGTGCCAGCTATCCTAAAAGGAAACTAAAAAATAAGTTTTCATTTTGGTATTTTTGTCAGTGCAACGTAAATCCTTTTACTGACCTGCAGGAGGAAAACAAAACAAAACAAAACAAAAAATAAAAAGTAATAAAAACACCCATAAGACTCCAAACTACCGCTACTATACAAACTGCAAATTAACTTCGGCTAAAACTTTCACTCGCTGCATAGGGAAGCGGGGAAGCAGATTACAAAAGAATACGCTTCAAAGCGGCGGTGTCGCCTCCTCGGAGGAAGCGTCACCGTTCCAACCGTTGGGAAACCCAGCTTGACAGCGCCAGGGAGCGCCCGCAGCGCGGAGAGCATCGCGGCTCCTCCTGCCGGGAACAGCGGGCCGGGCCGGCCTGAGTGCGCGGTGCGGAGCGGAGCGGAGCGGAGCCGCCTCGGGGCGCGCAGTGACCGCGCAGAGCCCCTTCTCCCCCCCCTCCCCCCCCCCTCCTTTCACCATTCAGTCTGGGTTTGTCAATGCCATCCAAGCGTTTGGTTTCGCGTTTTGTTATTTTTCCTTTCTTCTGCCCCAACAAACAACAACCAAAATGAAAACTAAAACAAAACAAAACAAAAACACCAAAAAACACACAACTTAAAAGTGCACCAGATATACAAAGTTGCTTTTTTTTTTCCCCCTCTCTTTTTCTGTATGCAAAATGCCCATAACTTCTTTTTTTTTTTTTTTTTTTCCTTAAGTATCTCTTTAATACCAACCAAACCGTACAACCAGCCTGCTGAAATGTTACTTTGCTTTATGTTCTGTTTTCTTTTCCTGTGCGGTTTGAAGTAGCAGATATTTACAAGCCGACGACCATAAAAGAAAATAAGAGAGCAAAAACCAACGAACAAAACTGCACAAGCAGTAAAAACTTGGGATAACTCGTGATGCTTTCCTTACCGATGAAACAAAACAACAGAAATCTATGATCGATGATCAACATGCTAAAGTTAAACAAGAAAATGGTACAAAATAGAAATTATTACCATACATGTCCAGCATGCAGGATTAATATTTTTAATGCAGATTTTCGTATTTTTCTATATAATCAAGCAGGCAATAAAACTGATGAGTTTTTTTTTTTCCTCCTTTCTTTCTTTCCTTTCTTAGATTGAATGTCCCGTCTGAGTCCTGTAACTTTTTTCTCAAAGCAGGCAATATATGAAGAGTTTGCATATATTGTCCTTTTTTTTATTATTCTCTCTTTTTTTTTTCCTCCAAGTGGGTAAATTGTGCATGAGATGGTGCTGTCTGTGTCCTCTCTCCTCCCAAGCAGGCAGTGTGTTATAGATGGCTCGTTCATTGTCCTTTTCTGTCATTATTCTCTTAAAGTCCATCTCGTTCTGCAAGCAAGCGATCTATAAAACGCTTCACTTGTCCTTTTCTCCCGCGCCTCCGTCCCTCTCTCTAACTCGCAAACCAAAGTCGAAAAGTTGCACTTTACCTCTCCCGTCCCCACCCCCAGCCTACTTTTCCCACAGCTAATCTAGAAGACTGGATGCTGCAAAAAAGAAAATCAAGTCTCTATGTTTCTCTCCTTCTTTCCCTCTAGTCAAGCAGACAGATGGATGAAGATGTCAGAGGAGGATGGGAGCGGGGTGGGGGGGGGGGGGGGAGGTGATGGGGGTCAGGGGTCGGGTGGGGTTCTTTTTCTTGGGTTCTTTTTTTTTTTGTTGGGTTTTTTTTTTTTTTAATTACTTTTATTAAGCACTCACATGAAGAACTCGGGGGAAGACGGGTTGTCACTGGTGGAGCCGGCCTCTCTGAAGCCATTGCTGGCAAGTTTCTCACACTTGAGCTTGTAGGCGTCTCGCTCTCTGGCCAGCCGGGTCACTTCTTGCTTGAGCTGTTCCACCTGCTGAATGAGCTGGGTCTTTTCGTTCTCCAGGTGGTGCTTCTGCTGGACGCGTTTATACCTGCAGGACTGAGCGTAGCCCCTGTTCTTCAAGGTCCTCCTCTTCTGCTTGAGGCGGATCACCTCATCTTTGGTGAAGCCTCGGAGGTGCCTGTTGAGCTCCCTCACAGACATGGAGACCAGCTGGTCATCCGAGAACCGGTCCTCCACGCTGCTGGAGGGGGGATGCTGCTGGTGCGAGGTCTGGAGCTGCTGCGAGGAGCTGGACGAGGTGGAAGGGGTGGGAGAGGCCTGATGGTGGTGGTGGTGGTGGTGGTGAGGGTGCCCGCTGCCTGCCAGGTCTTCGTGGGTGACGGCGGGGTACTGGTGGTGGTGCTGGTGGTGGTGGTGATGGTGGTGGTGATGGGCCCGGAAGCTCTCGAAGCCTTGCAGCTGCTGGGACACTTGGTGGGAGCCGATGAGGGCTTCGACGGCATCCTCAGGGGTGAGGTTCAGCGCCTCGGGGTTCATCTGCTGGTAGCTGTTGGCCATCCAGTACAGGTCCTCCAAGTGGGTCTTCTGTTCGGTGGGGCTGAAGCTGGGCGAGGAGGGCACGGAGCTGCAGGGGGTGCTGATGGGGGTGGAGGACACGGAGCCGGCGGGCTGCAGGCGGGTGCAGTGCCTGCCCGAGCGGTCGTTCCTGCCCAGAGGCTCCTTCTTCACGTCGAACTTCATCAGGTCGAAATCGTTGACGTACTCCATGGCCAGGGGGCTGGTGGGCAGCTCGGCTCCGATGCTCAGCTCTCCGGCCATCGCTGTCTTGCGGGCTCCTCTCCGGGCGGAGGGGGCTGGAGACCTGGCCCCAGCGCGCAGCCTGGCAGAGGGCTGGCCGCGCTCCCTATTCCAAAGAAACTTTGCCTCCGCTTCGCCTCTCGCTTCCTTTCCTCTGCTCCCCCCTCCACCACCGCCGCCTCCTCCTTCTCCCGGCTTCTGGGGCTTCTTCGGACCGCAGCAACAAAGCCAGGGACGAGCCGGCTCCCGGGGCCGCCCGACGCCTCCCGGCTTTGGGTATCAGCGCTGGCAGCGCACCGCCGGCGGCTCCGGGCACTCAGACGCCCACGGAGAGGAGAAAGGAGCAGCGGCAGGAGGGCAAAAGCAAAACAAAACAAAGATGCTGCCTTCGGGGCCGTGCGGGAAGCGAGAAGAACGGTGCAGAAGGTCTAAGCCCGCGCCTCCGGGTGGGTTTTGTAAGTCCTGAGCCTTCTCCCCGCGGTAGCGGAGCGCCGGAGCGTGCCGCAACTTTCCGCTCCGGGAGCGCACCGGCTGTGCGGCGGCGACCGGGCTTTGCACGGGAGTTTTCTCTGGCTCTCGCCGCGCAAAGGGAAGGGGAGGGAAGAGGGGGAGGAAGGAGGGGAAGGAGGAAGGGAGGGAAGAAAAAAAAAAAAAAAAAAAAAAAAAAAAAGGAGAGGGGGGACGAGAAAACCCAGGTCTCCGATGTAGCTGCCGCCTCCAGCGCTCGTTGTGCAGCTGTGATTCGCAGCGCAGCCCCCCTTGGCTTCTTATACGGCCGTGCCCGCCGAGAGCGCGGCGGGGGCCGGGGCCGGCGGCGGCCGCGCCAATGGCAGCGCGGCGGCGGGGCCGGGCCGGGCGGTGCGGTGCGGCGGGGCCGGGCGGTGCGGCGGGGGCGGCGGGGTTGGGCGGTGCGGCGGGGGCGGACCGCGGCGTGACAGCTCCGCAGCGCCAGCTGAGCGGCCCCGCTCCTCGCCCCGCTCCTCCGGGCGCTCCCCCCTCCCGCAGCACCGCCGCCTCTTTTATTTATTTATTCCCCCCACCCCCCCACCCAACCCCCCCCCCCTCCTTTCCTATTCTTTTTCTGCAGTCCAGAAAGGAGGAGGGCTCGGGGACATCCTGCCCGTCCCTTTGTTCTAAATATAACAAAGTCTCTTTTTGCCCGCTGCCGTCCCGTAGCAAATTTCAAGGCAGTCGGCTCTCTCCCCCCCCACGATCCCCCCCCCCCATCCCGCACACACGCGTCGCCCCTTCCAACTTCACGGCAGCGTCCCCCGTGCGGCGGTACCGCCGAAAAATGCGCCCAACGCTGCGCGGGTGCAGCCGGGAGAGAGTGCGGGGCTGCGGGAGGTGCGGGGGATGCGCAGGAGACGGGGTCGGGGAAGCACCGGCGCGGAGGGGAGGGAGGGGGGAGTCGGGGGGGGGGGGGGGCTGTCAGCGGTCCGCAGGCAGCCGGGGAAACCCTCCCGGTTACGGGAAGCAAATCTCTCCGTAAAGTAAAGCGCGGGGATTGACACAGACAATCGCAAATATTGGGGTGGGGGGGGGAAGGGAGAAAATAGAGTCACACTGCAGTTCTGAGGGGACCGCGTTGTCTTTCTTCTGCTGAGCTCCGAGTCAGTGACTGCATGCAAAGGAGCACTCGGCTTGTGAGGCTTTTTTGGTTTCTTTTTCTTTTCCTTTTCGGTCCGGTAACAGGATTTTTATTTATTTATTTATTTATTTCCCCTGAACATTTTGTAACGATTAAGGGAGATTAAGGCTTCTTTTTTACGCTGCTTTTACGCTCAAACAGACAGAAAGTGCGACACCAAGTGACGGTTTGGAGGATGACAGCTCCGTTTCACGGGGTAAAAAACACCCGGAAAAAATAAAAAAAAGAAGGGCCGGGCGGACCCGGCGCTCAGCATCCTCCCGTCCCCTCCCGTCCCCTCCCGTCCCCTCCCTCACCGTTATTTATCCCCAAAGAAAACAAAACAAACAAAATAAACCCCTATGCTTTAAGATCTTTCCGCTTTTTAGAAATGAATTAGAAGGGAACTGCCCTTCAGGTGCTGGGACAGAAAACGCGTCGTTGAAGTGCGCGGCGGACAGTTCTGCTCTCTCCCCGCACATCCGTGCGCTCTGTCGGGGCGACGCCCGCAGCCCCGATGGTCCCCGCGGAGCGGTCCGCGGCCGCGCAGGGAACCGCGCCAGGTGCCGCTCTGCCAACAAGTGCCGGCTGTGCCCGTGGGCTGCGGGGAGGGCACCGGCGCGGGGGGGGGGGGGGGGGGGGGGGGGTTGTTTGCAGTGCCCCTCGGCGTTACGGGCTGTCCGGGGTCGGCTCGGTGTTGCAGGGCGAAGCCTCGCTGAGGTTTTCCTCCACTGTGTGCGGAGGGGATATACAAAAACGCCTGGGATCGGTGAAGCCCGGTGCGCTCGGTACTCGCCGGACTTCCCACGCGTGATGTTTCTGGGGATCAGAGAGACCCTCCGGACCCAAACCCGGCCGGGAAAGGGCTGAGACCCGTGAGAAGGCAGCCCTCCCGTCCGCACCGCCCGCTCCGAACGCGGCCGTGGGGACACGCGTGGGAACATCCCGCGTGGAGAGCAGCGCTGGGACAGAACCGCGCTGTTAGGTTCTCATCGCGGCTAAATTCGGGAAATCGACCTTATTATTATTATTTTTCGCTGAGAACGATGAACCCCGGGGCACAAAGAGCTGAGCTCGGTGCCCCTTCGGGACCGGAGAGAGGTCGGAGCGGGACAGGAGCTCCGCGCTCCCCGTCCCGCCCCCGGCTGCCTCCCGGTAAGCTCGGGGAGAGCCAGCAGCTTCCCCAGGGGAAGCAGCAGCTCTTATTTCTGAGGTCCTGGAGGATGCTCGCCGAGAGCTTTATTTCCACCTGCACGATAAACGGGATCGGTGGCGGTGCGGGGGGGAATCGGTCCCGCAACAGAGGGAAAGGGAACCGCGGCGAGCGCCTGGGAAGCGAGGATGCAGCCCTGCGAAATGTGCCATGAGACGGATAATACTTTTTCTATCATAATTACTGAGGTATATTCACAAGGTGGAGCTACTGAAAGGTGGAGGAAGCATTGATCTGATTATCTCCCTGTCCACACGCACTCTGTCTCTTTTCTTAATCTTTTAAGCTGTGAATTACAGATTGGTTCTGCGTGTCCATCACCATCGTCATAAAATTTCAGAGCACTATGTGGGTCCATTTATTTGCTCTTCCATCCCTCATTCCCCTTTAGAAAACACATATCCCGCAAAACTTGCGGCACTGCGCGGCTGGCTGAAACACGGAGAGCTTTCTGCCCCGCATTTCCAGTGAGAGGCCGATATTTTTTATTGTAGAGCTTTTAATTCAATCGTCAAAGATCGTTCTCCTTAGGATTTGTGTGTCGGGGGGATCTCCCTCCGTCCAATCCTTCTTTAGAAATATGTATATATTTCAGTGAGGACTGGGGGAGAAATAGCTTTGCCGTAGCAGAAGAGGATCTCTGGACTGAGCAGCCCAGCGTGGCAGCCCGGGCAGAGTTTTCCGCCGCGGGGACCCGCAGCCGAACCGCGGAGCTGCGCGCAGGGGAAGCTCCGCATCCCCGGCCCTGCGCGGCCGTCCGCACCCGGAACGCCTCCGCGGAGCGAGCGGTGCCCCGGCGGCTGCGGCTCCTGCGGGCAGCGCTGCCGTCCCCGCCCCGCCGCTCCCGCTCCGCACCCGCGGAGAGAGCGCACGGCGCGGAGCGGCCCCACCTGCCCGGCATCCCAGCGCCGGAGCACCGCTCGCCTCCATCCCGCTCCTCCTGAGCAATTTTTGTTCAATCGCGACTTACTCCCTACACCCAAAAGCCGTCCGTCCAATGGGTTTAACTGTGTTTTTCTTTCTCAGACCCGTTTTTATTTTGTGACGGTTTGTTTCGGGTACAGAATGACTTCTTTCCGTTGTCCCTTCTCTCCCTCCTCCCTCTGGGAAACTCCCGGTCAAAATCAGGACGAGTTCAAACCGTACGATGGTGTCATTTCAGATCGGCTCATCCCGCGTGTCCGTGTAGGGCAGTGCGGGTCCTGAGCCGCTGGAATGCGAAATCTCGCCCTTAAACTGCTGCCTACGGATACTACGTGCGTTTGGTTCCGTGGGGTTCTGCCCGAACTGTGGAATTCACGGTCGAAAAGGGAATCGTATTACTGTGGAGCCCTAATCCCCAGTTCCTAGAAAGCAGATTTTGGTAACTGATAAGTATAAGAAGACTGTCATTTATGTATTTTCCACGCTGAGTAGCGCTCCTCGCTTTTGGTCTCTGACTGCTACATTTCCCCCAGCATTCTCTTTTTCGCCCCATAACATCAGTGGGATACGTTGTCTGAAATGGTACTTTTGTTAACAAACAAACCCACAGACCGACGTCGCCCACGGCCGGCAGCCAGCGCTGGCGGAGCAGAAGGGCATCCCTTTCCTAATCCTTACCTCCCTTCGCTTGGTTTTTAATTTCGCGAGCTGCCAGCAGGCACCGTGCCGTTTGTCAGGATATTTTTCCCCTGTGCAAGCAGCGAGGGACCTGGTTAATCATCTATCGCAGATCCGTGTGCATGAGAAAGAAAAGTGTTGATGTTTGCTTGTTCGGGCTGATGGGAATGGCCCACGAATTTAGGATTAAATTACTAACGGTAATCGTAAATCTTTGTTTCCTCTCTCCTTCTCTTTTCTACTGAAGTAAAGCGTGCAACACACTCCGGACAAAATCTGCACGGTAGCTTTGCGGTATAAAATGAGCTACGGAACTGTCCGAGGTTCAATGGGGTCTCTTCAGATTTTAACCAGAGCCCGTTAAGCGGGGCCGGTCCCAATAACTTTAGACACGTTTGCACAGTTGGACCTGTGGGAAGGAAGCGGAGCAGCACCGCGGAAGGGTAGGTTGGGAGCGGGGGGGGGTGGGGGAGGGAAGTTGTTTTTCCCCGGCATTAAATCCCTGTCTGGGATGGGAGGGCGGTGTAACCGAGAGGAGGATTTGGGATTTGGGAGGGATTCGGAAAGGGGAAGGGGGTGTCTCTCAGAATAAGCGCACCTGGCAAGGTGCCACTGTACGGGACGGCGTGATTGAGCGCGCTGATTGGAAAGCGTTTCCTTAAAACCGTGTCTGCCGTCGAAGCAGCGCCGAGCGGGGCTGAAGGGGCCGGGACGGGGTCGGGGGCACGGAGTTCCCTTAGAAGCGGGGGCTCGAGGAGGGCTGAAAGAGCGGAGCGAGCCGAGGGGCGCCGCGCAACGCCGCGCTTCGGCACCGCTCTGCCTCCGCGCAGCCCCATCCCGAAGGCGGACGCAGCCCCAGCGGTGTCCCGCAGAGCTGCGGGGCGCGGACAGCGCGGGGTGCGGCTGCGGGGCTCCGCGTTCATCCCTGCCGCCCTGCGGAGCGCTCGCAGAGAGCGGAGCGAACTCCTCGCTGGCACCCTCTGCAGTTTGCTCGGGGCCTGAGCGCAGCGCGGGGAGGGCAGGGGATGCCTCGGGACAGCCGGCACCGTTTCTCCCTCTTTAACGGCCCGTGAGGGCAGGCAGCAGCGAGCAGCTCCGTCCTCTGCCTTCTTTCAGCCTTAGGCTCGTCGTGCCATGAATGAGGCGGCCCGATTTATTTACTTGTATCTTTTCCCGAGGGAGTCCGTCCCTCCCTCATCATTTCCAAACAGTGCGGTCCCATCACGGCCCCTTTTAACACTGCCTCTAACACACACTCCCTGTACCATTCTCCTTGCTGCCCTATTATTTACTGCCACCCTTGTGTATAGCAAGAAAAATCCTGATCCAGAAGCACAGAATCTCCTGTTCAGACCTCTGTAGGGCCTGCTTTCCTCCTGAGCGTGGCTCAGTCCTGCTCCCCACTTGGACCCTGCCATGCTGAATTCATCATCCAAGCGTCTCCAGGAAGGAGCATTTAGCAAACAAGCAGCACCAAAACCTCTCTGGGCAATCAGAAGTTGCCTTTCAGGTCTGAAGGAGCCGGCAGAAGCTGTCGGACTACAATCACTGCTCCTGTATCCTGTAATGGCATTTGGTGGCATACAAAGGTTTCTCAGACACTTCAGAACTTGAGCACTTCTCACTTAGGGAAATTTTCTCTCCGGTTTATCTTACCCCTTTTCTGGATATAGAGGTAGTACACAGATTTCTGGGTGGGAAAAGCTTCTCGCTTTTTGCTTCCTTGCAATGGACATAGAAAAGGGAGAAATGTCAGAGAGTGGTGGGCAGCCAGAAAAGCTTCCAGTAAAGGTCAGCCCACCTTTCTGGCCACTGTTGCCTGTTTTTGTTTTTTTTTTCCAAGCAGCTCAGCAGAACACTCTCTGAATGAACAGATTTCAGATGCTCCAGAATGAGGGAAGGAAGACGTGGCCTCAGTTGTGCCTGAGGAAATCCAGCCCCATGTGAGCATCCTTTCAATAGAGCACCACAGCACCACTAGGGCTCCTTACCACCAAGCTGAACATGTGGCTCTTGTAGGATCAGGGACCGTCCTCCCAGCTCAGGGCTCCTCTGACACCTCAGGGACCTGAGCTTCTTCCATGATTTGTAATCTCCTTTCATTGCACAAAGTCCAGGATCAAAAAAAAACACCCAAACCTGCTTATATATACATTTCTTTTTTGGAATTCCCTTTCCGGCGCTCTCTGCATAAGGGTTTAAATATAATCATAAAGCCCATACTGCATATTCTTCCTTCTGCTCTTTGCACCTTTAGTCCCCATTAGGGATTTTGTTTTCTTTCTGCTTTGACAGCCCCTGTATATATGTTTTGTGGTTGTTCTGTACTGTTTCCTGATTTAATATCGGTGCAGTTACAGGGGAAGGATGCACCGTTAGCATTTTTTGCTCAAAGTATTTTTCAAGCTCCTTTTTGATGTACTGGTCAGGTTTGCAGCTTCCGCGCTGCTGTTGATCAGAGGAGGAAGGATGGGGTTTATTGCGCCCTTTGGGAATGGAGCTCTTTATTCACCCAAGGAAACGCAGCAATCTCGTGATGCCGGCCCCTCCGCACACATCCAGGTGCAGAAGAAAAACGAGGACCTATTTACTAGAAAGCTGTTATTCAGTGAAATTAAGGTCCTTTTGTGTGTTTCTGAGAGAGAAAGGCGAGCAGAACTGGAAACAAAGTGGTTTCTGCAAACCTCCACCTTCCGTCTGAAACGTTTTTAAGCCCAAAATATGAGAAGGAAAAAGAAGTAAGACAAAGAAAGGGAACAATATTGAGGAAATACGTTTGCTTGCTTTCCTTGCCAGGCTGAGGAACGCTTCCTTAGCTGCTGCCCAGACAGGGGAAAGACAGCAGCTCCCAACCTGCTTCTTTTACGCGTAACAAATCCTCACCCAGTGCTTCCTGAGCAAAATGCTCTGCAGCCACATGGCCTGGATGCTATATGGGTCATCCTTAGGTCCATAAACTGTGCCCACATCGCCCTGACAGGAGAGAGGGAAAACACAGAAACACAGCAGCAAGGAGAGGGGCAGGGCCAGGTGCTCCGGTGGGAAAGGTGGTCAGCAAAGGATGCTTCGTTCCTATGTCTGTCTTAACAGCAATCCAATGTGGTATGCTGGATTTCCTATATCAAAGGAGATGGTTTACTCTTGTTTCCCTCAAATCCACACACATTAGCAGGTGCAGAGTACATACCAGCATTCCCAGCACTGCTAAGCAGGAAAGAAGCAGCTCCTGCAGCAGTGCACAGCCATGCAAAATCCTGTTCGCTCATCTCTCCTCCAGGCAGTCTTGCGCTGAAGAAGAACGCAAGTATTCACTTAGAAATGCAGCTGAAAATTGAATATATATATGTATCGAATTGCAGTGAACAAATCTACACACACACACACGATTAATGACTATTTGCACATAAATAACCAAATCCCGGTCTCCGGGACAGCCTCCTTTAACACTGCCTGTGCCTGCAGTACAAGTGCCTCGTTGAAGTGCAACCTTCACTCTGTACTTGCAGTTTTTAATAGCTGCGTTTTCATCCTGCCAACATCCACATCAGGGGCTTCACCCCTTTAAAGCTGTGATTACACCTCCGTGACCTCTCTCTTGGTGATGTATGTGTGGTTTCTGTTTTCTTTTATTTTCCTGGTTAGAATTAACACACATTACTATACCTCGAATGTACTCCTTTAATAACTGGCTTATAATAAGGGAGAAGATGGAGAATTTCATCCAAGAATTCCCAGCTGGAGACATCTGTTCAAGTCACCTGATGCGCAGCTCTAACCAGCCAAGTGTGAGCTGTTTTTATTGGTTCAACATTTTAGAAATAGAATATCCTTTTTTTTTTCCTTTTAATTGATAACTTGCCGGACACCTCCATAGATTCTTACACCTGTTTCTATGCCCTTGGACCTATTTCTCCCAAAGGATTTGTCCACCCCAATCCTAGTGACCCATTCCTAAACGGAGCTGCCTGGTTGAAACCAGTAGGAACCAGTTAAATGCTCGTAATGAGGGCTTCCACCGGGGTAATCAGGTCTCCCAAGAGGTGATGGGTTTGATGGATAGCCTGTCACTATGCATTGCAGGCACTCAGCACCTCTGGAAATCGAGCATCCCTCCTGCCCGCTCCCCCACCACCCAGCCTCCCACTGCACCTGCACGGGGCTGATATCACTTCCATTTTCCACTCCCCTTCTGTTTGCTGTGCTGTGTCCAGGAGGACACTCAAGGACCGCAGCCCGTATATTTGCTGGAGCAGAACTGTGGTTTGCTGTGGGGAGGGTGATGTGTGAGATGAGCAGGCAGCACAGGGAAAAAGGGACAAAGCCAAGGAAAACAGGAACGTGGGACTGCACCATGTTTGTGTCCTGCTCTCCTTGCATGATGGAAGCTCTCAGCCTGCCAGATTTCATATACCATTTGTGGATCTGAACTACTCACCTTTGCTCTACCGGCAACCACTGGAGCTTTGACCTCTTCCCCATCCCCCAGAGCAGAGTTCATGGCATGGATGGAGCAGAGCAAGAGCCACTATTGCCTGCACCATCCAGGCAGCTGAGCTGGGAGGGACAAGGAGGGGACAAGGGGAGGGGAACATGTCCCCCAGCAGCAGGACTGGGGGAGCAGCAGCACAGCCCCCAGCTCTGCAGAGTGTCTTCAGGTGGGACGGGGCAGCACAGGTGGATGGCACACTGCAGTTTTCCCTTTTCTATTCCCTGTGGAATAGCTTTAATTAACCTTTTCTTATCATTAAAAAGAAAAAGAGGCTTTTCCCAGTCGAGAAAAGAGAGGAACTGTTTACCGAAAGCTGGATTTAAATTGGCCCAAGCTCGGGAGCAGGGAGGCTGAGGGGAGAATTGCTGTTGTGAAATTAACTTTATGAAAGAAAAGCAGATCTCCACCCTGTTTAAACATGGGGAAAACATCACCAAGGCATCCTGCTGCACCAAATGGTAAACATGTCCGTGTATTATATCACTTATGGCTTCCTTTAGAGTTTTATGATGCTGTTCTCAATTACTGTGTTTGCATTTGTAATTAGAGTGCAGAACACATTGTGAAGGCAAATTATAGAGCTAACTTGTCCTTTCAAAACAACCCATTTGCTCAGTGTGCTCCCAGAAGCTTCTCTGTATTCAGGGGACTCCAGTGAAGGACTGACCTTCCCCACAGAAAGTGTTGAGAGATGTGTTTGCTGGAGGGAAGGGAGAGGAAAAACACATTTTGCCCTGGGGTTTTGCTGTGATTGGGCCTGACCTTAAACCACCGAAACTCTGGTTGGTTTCTGCAAGTGCTGTTCTCCAAAAGTTTGAGCAGCTGATAGAATCAGAGGGGAAAAATCATAGAATCACGGAATCTTTTCAGCTGGGAGGGACTCTTAAAGGCCACGTGGTCCAACTCCCCTGCACTGAACAGGGACACTCACAGCTCCATCAGTGCTCACAGCCCCGTCCAGCCTGACCGTGGGTGTCTCCAGGGATGGGGCACCACCTCATCTCTGGGCAGCCTGCGCCGGTGCCTCGCTGCCCTTACTGCCAAAAACTTTTTCCTTATATCCAATGTAAATCTCCCCTAATCTCAGTTTTCTTGCTGTGCTTCCAACTTCTTGGGTGGCCCTGGTCATGTCACTTGGTATTTCTGTTCCTGCCTTGTTGAGCAGCTCCTGGCCAGCTGCACCACATGCGATGCCCTTTTATTGGCTCCAGCTATTCCGTGTCATCAGTGGAGATACAATCTTCCTTTAATGCAGGTCAACGTTGCTTGCAGAAATCCAGAGTTTAGGCCAGCTGTGCACTTTGCCTTCCAATTCAGTAGGGAAAAAAAGTTACATCCAAGTCTGAATTTGGATACAGAAAAGCACTACTTAGAGTGAAAAGGAATGAAAGTCTCCACTGGTTGCTGATCTGCCCTCTTCACAAAGAGTCTTTACATCTGGGGCATTCTACTTTTTCTGCACAGCCTGCACTGAGCAGCAGGAGCTGACTTTGGACAGATTCCTCTGCAGCAACATTTACACCTCCCATGCCCCAGCTGGGTCTCTACAGGCTCTTTTTTTTTCTCTTTTCACCACTCTTCCCACCATGAGAAGTTCACCATAACACCACCCATCCCCATTCTCATGTCCAATTCATGTTTTCCTGTCTTCTGTTTGGGCCAGAAAAGTCAGAGCTTTCTGCAGGTGTTTGCTCCTTCTGGACAAAGGTTAGGTCACCTTCCAGTGATTCACTGAAGGAACTGGTTTTGTTACTTTCCCTGGAAACAAGAGAGCTTTCTTAAAGAGAGAAACTGCAGCAATGGGATGACCATCCCAAAACGAACTGACGAGAGAACTTGCCCGAAGTTGAGTTCAGCATAACTTCTAGTATTGAATTGTTTTGTTTAACAGCATTAATTCCAAGAAAGTGTCTGGAGGAACGAGTTTGAACTTTATAAATGGTGGGATTATTTGTGAAGTGGGCTGGGAAGGATATTTTCTTCAATCCACATGAAGAAAGGGAGACTTCAGTGTGGGGTTTCACGGTGCTAGATGCAGCCTACTTTCCATAGCTGCGTGCTTAAAAATGGCCCTGGTTCACTGAGCAATGTCAAAACACGTCTGCCACGCTGGCCAGGGAATGAAATACAGCTGCACAACGGGCAAGCTCGATTTCTCTGAGGGAACAAAAGAGCGAAGGGCGTTTGTCATCCGGTGGATCAAATCTGAGAAACACCTACTGTTGTTTGCCTAGCTGGGATTTAAAACACATACATCATCATCCCCAGCCTGCCTGTGCTGCCAGGAGTGCTGTTTGCTTTGCAATGCCCGAGAGCAGCGAGCAGGGCAGGAGCAATCCCTTCAGTCCCACCCAGAGGAGACCCACTCCAGCTCCTCGCTCCCAGGGATGTGCCACCATGGACAGCACTGGAGAGATGGCCACCAAAAAAAGAACCAAACACAATGTCTTGCAGGTTTTCTTTCTCTTCTCTTTCTTTTCTTTTTCTGGAAGGTCAGTTGGATATTAGGAAAAACTTCCCCCCTGCACAAGTGGTCGGGCACTGGCACAGGCTGCCCAGGGACGTGATGGAGTCACTGTCCCTGCAGGTGTTCAAGGAATGTAGAGACGTGGCACTGAGGGATGTGGTTTAGTGGGCAATAGTGGTGGTAGGTGGACGGCTGGACTTGATGATCTTAGAGGTCTTTTCCAATCTTAATGATTCTACGACTGTTTGATTCTATAATTTTCCTAAAATTTCATCTTCCTCTCTCTCTCATGTTTGATGAAAGTCTGTTTCTGAGTTTGAAGTGAGAAGACATCCTGCATGAAACACATGGAAGAATTTTTTGAATAAATGTTATTTTAAATGAGAGACCTTTCCTGCCATACACCATCACAATCATATTTCAATAAATGGCACAGAAGAAAATTCATATTGTATTTCGTAACGTGATTTTGAAGCACCTAACCTTGGAGTACCCACGGTTTTTTTTGACAGTGCTCATAAGAAGAGCAGAAGATAAGCATCTAAAAAAATAAATTAAAAGCTCTTGACTTGATGGTATCCTTGTTGCTTGTGCTATTTTGCACCTGTCAACTGCTCAAGGCACAGCTCGTCAGCGGTCGCAGCCCGGCTGAATGCGGACGCGGGAGTACGGCTGCAAATTGTCAAGAGCTGAGTGATCTCCTGGGTTGTGATTTATGACTCCGTGAACAATGACAAGCGAGGAGAAAAGGCCCTGGTAATTTAGGAAGCAGTTGTGGAAACAATTAGATCACTTTTTTATTAGGTCATTTATAGAATTCTTCCCTTTAAAAATTAGATCCTTGATGAGCGCATTTTTCACACGCTTGGATGTTTTGTCCTAGTTTTCAACAGAGAGAAAGCCCTGGGCTTTCCTTTGGAAATGCTCGGCACAACATCTTCGACCTCTCAGGGATGTGAAAGCTGCAGGAGCACACACAGGATGTCCCAAGCTCACCCACGGGCCTTGCACGGCTGCAATTGAAGCCCTTTGCAAAAATGAGCCCCTGTCAGATCCCTGCAGGAGCTGTGCTGGTTCCTGAACCACTTCCCCACCACCAGCAGCACCTGTCTTTCTGCTGACCTTTGCCTATGGCAGGGCTGCAACCTCTGCCTTGGCCCCTGGAAAGTTTCTAGTACACACAACACTAATAACGAACACCTGCAGCAAGGCCTTCAGAAGCACTGTAGTTTGAGTTATTTTATCCCATTTGGGTCTGTTCTTCCAACAGCTAAATTACTTAAGTCACTGGATTTCCATTTCTGATCTCTTCAGCAGTGGTTTGTCCCTTCTTAGCAAAGCAGTGCAACATCTTGTGTTTTTACACAGAGCCAGTGGCATTTCTCTGGAAATGTCCCATGTCCTGTACCACCTTCTGAGCTCAGGAA
Organism: Gallus gallus; assembly: GCF_016699485.2. NCBI lineage: Eukaryota > Metazoa > Chordata > Aves > Galliformes > Phasianidae > Gallus > Gallus gallus. The sequence goes on from NC_052551.1 coordinate 5,047,986, forward strand.
TGTATCTCTGTTTGCTGGTGTGCTACGAGACAGCTAAAAAGACAAATTTAGCAAAATCTCTCCCCTTTCTCATCTGCTTTCCTGGAAGCCATCGGTCAGTGCTCCCATGGAAAACAGGACTGCCAGCTTTGATAGTCTTGGGGATGATGCAGTCACAGCAATGTCATTTCTGAGTTCTTTTACAGAGAAACTGATTGAAAAAGTGACCAAATCCACTCAGTATCCCAGCAGCTCCAGGCTGCCCTCAGATGGGTCTCAAGGTATTTTGCACTATCATCAAATCCATCAATATGAGGATTTCCTCTATGAAAAACTATGAAAGATTAACATAGGAAAACAACTTATCTCTTGCTGGGGAGAGCCCCATTTCTGTCTTTCCCTTTCCCAGCAAAGTGTATTGTGGGATGAAGAGCTGTGCTGTGCCATATTCTCCAGCCCAACAAGACTGAAACTTACTCTCGGCTTTGAGTTTTATTATTCCCTTGCAAAACTCTTTTGCTGCACTATGTACCAGCAAAAATCCCTTTTATTGCCATTAAAAAATGCAGCTGAGGTGCCCGTTATTTTTATTATTATTATTTGTACAGAACTCAGCAAATAAAACAGGGTCCTGGATAAAAGGTGTGTCCTTTCGAGTAAAGCACAAAAAAATCTTAATCTTTGGTCCAGAAGCAGTAGATTGCCACAAACAGTCGGCAGCTAAAATCATTAATCTTTGCTGCTTGCCCAACTGGTACTAGTAGTAAAGAAGATAATACACTAGCAGAATCAGTGACCCACTACAAATTGGTCCTGAAAGGTCCACCAGCCTAAATAGACTTTTGCTGATCCAACACTTGTTAGGAATCCCAACAAAGAGACTATTGGCTCATCTGATGAGCCGCTCACTATTGGGCCTTTTGCAATGGCTGGTGATGGATGACCATACCCTCTTTGAGGGGGAAGATGCAGCTCCTGGTATGGGGCCTTTTCTCATCTTAAATTTGTACTCAATAAATCACAGGTGCAGAAGAGACAGCATCAGTTTCATTACACCTACATGCTCCAGTATCAATCATGCCAACACAACGGACTGCGCACAGTTCATTTCGGGAGGCTCTTTCTGTTCCAATACCATTTCCATTTTGTTGTGCTTTAGAATTCCTAAAGTGTTGAGCGTCTGCGGCGAAACACTGAGGGAGAAGGATGTGGTGCACTGTAATTGCCCTTTCAACGTGAGACAGGGCTTAGCTCACGGACCTTGGTTTACGATGCCTTGCCTTTGTTAGAGGTGAGTCTTCAGTAGTTTGGTAAATAGTACCACCAGTTCCACAGCCATCACACATCACTTTCCTTTTTACCCTTCTTTTCTACACTCCGCTCTTTGCCCCAGACCTTTACTCTGGGTTGCATCAATTGCCCTGGGATTGTCCCTTTGGCGATTATAATATCATTTTTCTATCTGGATTATATTTGTTTAGACGATGCTATAATCTCATATTTACTCTTACCCAAAGATAATTATGACTAAGAAACAGTTTCAGGGAGCTTCTGCCGTGTTTCCTCGTTTAAAAGAGTGTCCTCCATGTTCCCTTTGGCTTGCAAATATCCTTTGCAAGGGTATTCAGAGGACATTTCAGAGGAATATTTGTTATAATTCACAGGTTATGAACATATTGCAAAGCTCCCACATTGTTATGTTAATTTCAGTGTCGGCTGTTAACATACACTTAAAGGTAAGGAGACTTTAGAGCTTCCAGACTTTATATTTAATGTACATAATCGAATATCCTCACGCTATTAAACACATGTCTAACACTCATCATAAAAACTGTGAACTATGTTTTTCAAATATAATAAATGGTAATAGATTATTATTCCCTATATGTGTTCAAAATCCACTTTGCCATCTTTATACAGGGGGAGTAATTTCTTAGTGCCCAATTATCCTCCGATTTGCATAGGAGCAACTATGTTTTGTGCAATTAAGTTATCACAAAGTCCTGTCATTCTGTAGCATTTTGTTAATCTTTAACTAAACGAAAAGCCATGTCAGCAGAGTACCAACACAGAAAAGATGGGTGTTCAAAGGAACTGCAATAGGAGCACATTCAGGACTGTCAGACAGAACAAGCTTTTCAAAAGGACACTTCCATTCAGTTTAAACCTACAAGGGTGTTGGGCTGACACCTCCATTTATTTGCTGTAGGGCTATAAGGAGAGAAAGAGAGAGAGTTTCAGTCTTATTAAAGCAGTATTTGGAATACGAAAAAAGGGATTCTTTTCCTCTGCCTCAGCGGCAGATCATAAAACACGGACAGCATTAATGCAAGGCAAGAAAGTATGGGTATTCATGTGTGACCGAGAGAGATGTTCTTCTGTGAACCAGCTACCAAAACCGTTTGGCTATTTGTTTATTCACAATTAGTAGGAAGACAAAAAGCAAATTTCTTTTTTTTTTTTTTATTTATTTATGTAGGAGTACAGAAGTCCTACTAAATAGCATCCTTCTGATGCATCTTTTTGTGGTGTCTGGTCTGTGAGCTGGGAACAGGTTGTGGCTCAGAGCACGGGCATGGCTCAGTGATTATTCTGGTCAGGTACCTGCAGCAGGTTCAGCGTTACAAGATTAAAATGGTAATTGATCTCTGAGAGGACATCTGAGTTCAAAACATGATGATGTTCGGAACAGACCCTTAGCTGGTAAAAACTGCCATCAGTCCATCGTAACCAAGAGAAAGAGCCCAACTGCATCTCTGACCCCATCTCCTCTCAGAATACAGAGCACAACACGGTATTTGAATATGTGAATATTGCAGGTAATCCTTTGCAGATTGGTTATTTCTGCCAGATTACCAAAGCTTCCTGGAATGCAGCACAAGCAGGCTTTTCCTGCTGATGCTCTCATCATTTTCACTACAAGCTAGCACTAACGCTTCATGTTTTGTCCCAGGGTTCTTTACTTTGGGGAATACATATTGCCTAATATTCATTTTGCTGGGTCAATATGCAGAAGATGTTTCACTTTTAAGGTTACTTCTAAATTTTTATATTTTTCTTTCTTCTTTTTTATCTCAAATGAAAATAAATGACACCAAGTCCCCTTTGTAGTTCCTTCATCATGCTAACAACTCTGTGCATTTTTTCACCTATATACTAACAAAAAAGTCTTTTATATATATATATATACACACACACCTCTGTAACTGTCTTTTAGGGCTACTGTCCAAAGAAACTTCTTTGCTTTCCTTTGCACTGTGCTGCAAAACCCAGTTTTTACTCAAAGGAAACTGTAAAGAACTCTTTGTTATCTTCATTTTGGCCTTAATCTATAATGAATATTAATAACACTTGTTAGGTGAGGTGCAGATTAAAAGCATTAAAACATAGCTTGGATGTTTTCAAAGGTTGCATGCTGGGTAACGTTGCTGGAAGTGCCAAAGGGCCAGATTTGTTAGTACAGTTTTAGAAGTGACTTGGATTCCTCTTTGTAAAGCTGTACAAAGTTATGTCAAAGTACAAACAGGTATTCTCTGCAAGGCTCAAAGCACCTGCATCATTGCCAATTTAAAAGGAAATTGAGGTGCTTTTGAAAATTCCTTTAGAAACTTGTTTGCACATTACAGTCTCTATCTAAATAACTTCCAAAAGTGGAACCTCATCACTTAGGTTTCTTTGGAAACTGTGTCCAGTAGTTACTGACATAGCAAAGGACTTCACCTTTAAGCAAAGTCCAAGTGATAGATTCTGGGTGGAAAAGGAGAAAAAGCCCTTTGCGTGGGGTTGAACTCTGCTCCTGCCACTAGTTACTGGTGACTTTGGTCCAGTCTACTGGGATTCAAAGAAAATGGCAAAACCCTGCTGTAACACTTCTAACATTGCATCTACCAAAAGACGATGGTGGCCTCACACCGATCAACCCTGGTTAGTTTCTATCACGTGTTGGTATTCCCATCTGCTGCCCTGAAACAGCTCCTGGAATACTCCCAGATCTAGCACGGATGATGAAATGCATGGCCTCTTCCTGAAGCCCAAAAGTAAGTTTTCACAGTGAATTTGCAAGTGTCACTACCAAAGAGCAAGGGAGATGAGAAATTAAGACAGTGTCAGTTTAAGATTTTACTCCTGGCCTAGTACAGATTGAAAGACAAAGTCACCAGCTTTAGTTTTGCAAAGAAAAAAAAAAAGACCTCATCATTTATTAGATGAATGAAGTTATCAATTTCTGTTTAAACATTAACAGGGTGATGCCAAATATTAGTCAGTTCCTAATAATTTTGAGGGATTAAAAAGATAATAAAAGTAATAGTCCATTACATTACCTACTTCAGCAAGATTGTAATGAATGTAATAAATTCCAGATCAGGGTTATAACAACTTCCATCTATTTAAAATGAATTTGTAGGGTTACTTTCATTAACTATGTATATGGAGAAAATGATCTGACATATTACTTTAAAAGAGCTGTAAAACCGATTAGAAGGAAATATGCTTCCCAGATAGCAGTTGAGGCCACCAGGGAAATTCCTTCCTTGGGAAGAAAGGGAGAAGAAGGATGGGAAGAGGAAGGCATCCGGGATGATGCCACTCCATTGCTTCTCCAGCAATATACAGGCAGTGGCGGTGTGGGCAGGAGCCAGGCAGGATGGCTGCCACTTTCCCTCCTGGCTTTTCCATTCCCTCTGCCCCTGCCTCTGGAAAGGACGGATCTGTTAATGAAGGAAGGGTTCCCACATGGGGGGGTTGTGAAATGAAACTCGCCAGGCTCTGGGCCGGCCCTTTGGCAGCCCAGGGGGAGGCTGCGGCATTAAAGGGGACGGCGGCCTCATTGCTCGCAGGAGACAAGGGACCTAGCACTTGACTGCACTACAGAAATTACTGCTGCACCTAGAATGCAGCCTTCATTTATCAATTTCATAGCAAGGGGGAAAGGGAAAGGGAGGGGGGAACCAGCGTCTGCCTGCCTTTCTCAGCTCATGCTACATCTAGCCACAGAGAGCCCTCCGAACCCAGCCATGTGTGTTATAAGGAGTCTTGGATAAAGTAACTTAATACTAATGATTTATTCTTAATTGGACCTCTAAGTGATTAAAGTGGCAGTAATGAATGAGTAACATCCTTCTAATTCCCTTTTTCCATTTGGCTTGGGCTGAAGGCCCTTCCTTTGAGCAGGGTTTGGCTTGGAGCTGAGCAGTGCCAGTATTGTTTAAGCTTTAAGTAGCACACCCAAAATGAGCTGCTTGGATCACGTTTACAATAAATGACTCCATGAGCATGCTATCAGGGCATGGACTTTTTTTTAGCTTTCCTTCCTTCCTTCCTTTCTCTCTTTCTCTCCCTTCCTTCCTTCCTTCCTTCCTTCCTTCCTTCCTTCCTTCCTTCCTTCCTTCCTTCCTTCCTTCCTTCCTTCCTTCCTTCCTTCCTTCCTTCCTTCCTTCCTTCCTTCCTTCCTTCCTTCCTTCCTTCCTTCCTTCCTTCCTTCCTTCCTTCCTTCCTTCCTTCCTTCCTTCCTTCCTTCCTCTCTTTCTCTCTTTCTTTCTCTCTCTCTTTCTCTCTCTCTTTCTTTCTTTCTCTCTTTCTTTCTCTCTCTCTTTCTTTCTTTCTTTCTTTCTTTCTTTCTTTCTTTCTTTCTTTGGATTAGCCAATTGCAAGACTAATGAATATGCATTTGGCAACCCATGTTTGTGAGGCCACTTCCCACGTGGGCATCAAAGGAGAGGAAATGTGCGAGCGTAAATATCAGCTTTGTCAAAATATTGATTCACATTAGAAGTAGCACAGTGCCTCCCCCCTTGTGCTAATGTGCATAAAGATAATCCCACTTTATGTATTTTTTCACTTATTTTATGGGACTTAATATTGCCCATTAATTGAGTGAATCAGCTGTGATTTTCCACCTCTATACTCCAGTGCTCTCTCTGTGTTTTCTCAGTTTGAAAATGATGGTTACCTTCTTTAAAAAGGAAAAAAAAAAAAAAAAAAAGCATTAAAAAACATAGCCCCTATACTTTCAAGGATTATGGATATGCCCAAGAGTCCCCAGCTGCCCCAGGAGCTGGTAGGATGGGGCAGCACCCAGGTGCAGGCTGCTGGAGCACTCTCGGATGCTGGTTAAGCACTCAGTGGCCAATCCATGCTGAAATTAGCTGCTGTGCAAGATGGGCAGTTATCTGAAATTAATTTGGGTATGCTTGCCCACATACCCCAATTATACCTCACAGCACAGTTTAGGTAAAAGTATAGGACATACGATGTATGGTAGTTAGCACAGTGATGCTAAGGTTGGATTGTGACACAGCAAAACTGCCATAATGCAATTAGAGAATATATAATAGTGCTTAGGATTCTTCACACCAAAAATCTGATTACTCCAGACAATCCCCAGCTCTCTGTTCTTGTATTTCTTGTCTGGCTGTGTCAGTTTGGAAGCACTAGGTTTCAGTGCAGTGGGAGCTGATGTATTAAACCCATACTGTTACCAGATACAAAAAAAGGCACTATTTGGCATGTTTGGGATTTTTCCTCTCTAATCCCTTATTCAGGAATATTTGATGGTGAGAAAGCTTTCTGAAATGCCATTTGATTTTGTAAGATACTGCTGGAGATGATGACTATTCATCAAGCATGAAAGCTCCCTCACCTGATTCTGAGGGCAGATTGCAATCGAAGCCTGGTTGCTGTCACGGGTAATAAAGTTGCACCGCGGGTGTTGATAGAAACTGGCTAATTAATACATCATTACTGTGCTGCCATTGACTAACATTAGAACCCTTTTAGCCTACTTACACCAGCAAAAATCTGGAGAAACACTCCAAGCCTGCTGAAGACTGGATTTAATGATAGACTTTGACATGAACTGTAGGAGTATATAATTTTTTCAGGCTATGTCCACAATAACGTCTGTATGGTGCGTGTGCTCACTGTGAGACAAGTGCTCACATAGTGTACATGCCTGAGATAAAGAGACAAATGGAGGGAACATTCCTCTCCTCTCCTCTCCTCTCCTCTCCTCTCCTCTCCTCTCCTCTCCTCTCCTCTCCTCTCCTCTCCTCTCCTCTCCTCTCCTCTCCTCTCCTCTCCTCTCCTCTCCTCTCCTCTCCTCTCCTCTCCTCTCCTCTCCTCTCCTCTCCCCTCCTCTCCCCTCCTCTCCTCTCCCTTTGGGCTATTTTCTCAGGGCTTTGGGGTCACCTTGATGAACTGGAGCATTGGATACATTTGGTTTTTCTCAGCTCTGTGATTCCAATGAGGGATAATCTCAGTTAAACATCTTCTGGGACGGTACAGTGATGATTCAGGGGAAGGCTGACAAGGACATTAGTGGGGAGCAGCAGGGAGGGGAGAGGCATTATCCAGTGCTACAGAAAGTGCGTGGTCAGGAGTACAAGAAATGAGAAAAAGTGAAGAGTGGAAGAAATGGGCAAAGAAAGGGAAGTAACAGTACTTAACCCAGGGAGAAAGAGTCAAAGTGATTTCTGAGGCAGTGGGAAGGAGAAAGTGTGAGGAAGAGTAAGCTGATTGATGGGGGAGCAGGAGACCAGAGTCTGTCAAAGGTTGAAGGAAATAAAAAATAACGGTAAAATAAAATAAAATAAAGGCAATGATCTGGGCATTCTTATTGCTGGAAGCTAAGCAGGTTTTTCACCCTCAGGGCTGGGCATCTCCACCAAGCATCCTAGGAGCATCCCTGAGTCTGTGTCCTGTTATAGGAGAGCAGAGCTGCTCCTGCAAAGCTATTTCTGCTCAGTCCATTCCCATAAAGCAGCACCACTCTCACAAGAAGATCCATAGATGCAGTATTTGTTGGGGTGCTGGGACCTGCCTGTCTTCTAGACCCCCAGAATGAAGAGCACCCAGCCATCTTCAATGGACTAAACCTCCAACACACAACTCCGGACTGACAACCATTCCAAATTCTTGTGAAGAGCCTCATCCAGGTTACAGAAAGCTCCCAGGGGGACTTGGTGTCCTCAAGGACTAGTTAGCTGTACAAACATGCCATTAGCTTCTGCATCTCTTTGAACTATCCTCAGAACACTGGAGTAATAATTGCATACCCTTAGCTCCGCCAGCCCGTGTGGCATGGGTCATATATGTAAACATCAAACTCAAATAACAACCCCCAAATTTAATTTATTTCTACCTAAACAAGTTCTTTTATCATAAAGCAATAAATTTGTCTTGGTGCTAGCAATTTGTTGCGGGTGACATAACACTGCAAATTGATTAATCGCTACTGTACACGACAAAATGAGAAAAGCAAGGAATTATTATGAATAGCGTCCATCTGATACAGTAGGGATTCATTATTCAAAAGTGTTAGCTAGTGGTTAGCTATCCCCTTGTTGCAGATTACATTCATTTGCAGAATCCTACATCATGCTTACACAAATCAACAAACATGCATTTATTAAGACATGGAATGAAAGCTATTAAAATGTGAAAAATTGCCTTTTTCTTTAAAAAAATGAGTCAAGTTTGGTGGTAGCTTTTTTGGGGGGGTTGATTCTATGTGACTGAAGCAAGGAGGCTTGTTCCATTATTTCTGTTTTTATCCAGAACTCAACACACTGAGCTGAGTGCACTGATATTGGTTGGCATCATCCTACAGGGAGCTTTCTGTTATAGCTTTAGGTGCACCAGGAGTGGTGGGTTGAAGATATATATGTAGCAATATAGGTTTTCTTTGCCTTTTCAAGTGCAATTCACCAGCTTGCAATTGTGGCTGAGGAACTTCTGCTTGAGGTGAAGAGTAAATGTGGAGTAGAGGAAAAGCTCTTCCCTCTGATTAAGTACAAAGACAGCTATGAGGACCAAGATGCCCCACGCTTCCCACATTGAACACTGGAACTCTTCTGAAGTATGAAATTACTCTAGAAGAATGAATTTCAGATGCAGACTACAGGCAAAGCATGATTTGGATTCTTTGATTAGTGGTCCTGGTGCCTGCGGGTCATCAGATGAGGAGCAAAGTTTTGTGTGCCCATCTCTGCTGCATGATTGATGTATCTGAGCTTGTCATCGCTGTCATGGAATCCATGCTCTCTGTGTAAGCACAATGACATAGAAAAAAAAAAGATGGGTTTAGCCTTCCAGGAAGGGCATAAAGAAAATAAAGTCTTTTCATCTGCTCCCATTCTCTTCCACTCCCATCTTGTGATGCCTCTACAGATAACGGGATTACGGGCATCAAACAGCAAAGTCTCCCTGCCTCCTCCACTCCCTCTGCACATCCTGCTGGTGCAAAGTGCTCGTCCTTCCCTTCAAAACACTGCTTCTCTCGTGGGCTGCTCACAGAAGGAAATGCACTGATGGTGGGAGCAGCAGCTCAGCACAGCTCAGTCCCTGAACTCAGGTCTCCTTATTTTTTTTAGCTCTGTTCTGAAATGCCATGTGTTAATTTTTTATATGGCTACTCATAGTGAATCATCACTGAAATATTACCAAAAAGGGACCTTTCCAATGTTGCTGGAGTTTGGAGGAGATGCTAGTTCCTTCCTGGCTGTTCTGCATAAGGAGAGAAAACAGCACAGAAAAATGAAATAAAGCATGGAAAATAGGTGTGTTAGGTCTGTGGTACACAATATTAACACACTGTGGTATTGATTATTGGTTAGTCTTTTAGGCCTAGTTTCATTAACGTGCTCTGATTAGATTACTTCAGATAATGGAGCTCGCCCTGAGAAAAACATCACTGTTCTTCAGCTCCTCAGAGCGGTGTGCAGTAACACAGCTTTACACTGAGGGCCTTCTCCTCACCTGAGCCCACCGAGGACACGTGGATGTCAGTAGCAGTGTCTCTGCATTCCAGCACCCTGAACCTGATGCTCCTGAGGGCTGCGTGCCCCAGCGTGGGCAGGGCAGCAGTGACACTGTGGGACGGGTCCACAGCAAGATGATAGAGTCAGAGCATATCCCGGGTTGGGAGGGACCCAGAAGGACCACCAAGTCCAACTCCTACACGAGATGGGGATCCCAGCTTTCCCCCCAGTGACGCAAAACCCTTCTGTGGATCTGGGCTCAGATGGGATGTTTTGCTTATGCCTTCAGGGTCAGATGCAGTACAAAATAATGGGAATTATATTCCTGATTGACTATGTGTTAAATCTAATTCTGATTCAACAAAGTGGATTAAGCACTTGCAAAGTGCTGCCACATCTCTGCTCTATCCAGAACCACAACGGGGTGAATTCCTGCAGCGCATCAGCTCTTGGCCATTTGTCTCCTTGCTAGGTAAGCTATTTCCATCAGCCACCTACAGCTTTAATGAGAAGAGTGGGGAAAGTAAAAGAAAGATCTTTGCTGGGGCCGTCCTGCTTTGCCCTGGGAGTATTTCTGTGCTGCTGTGCAGAGCAAACTTAATCTTCCTTGACGGGCGATGCACGTGGACAGTACTGATGCATTTGGTACTGAAAGCTCAATATAGCTCAGCGATCCCATGTAAACACTGCAGAAGCAGAGGGGACCCTAGGCAGGAAAAGATCTGTCTTAAATCCCTGTGTCTGTCACATCATGACATCCTTCCATAAAGACATGCAAACTTCAGAGAGGCTGCAGCACCTCCGTCATGTCAGGGAGGCGCCCGGCGGTTAATAACTAACTTCCCAGCGACAGCACTTCTTTTTGTAGCTTGCTTCCCTTCGCCCTTCTGAAAAAGCACCCACAATATAGACAGACAAATAAAATCCATCCGTCAAGGGCAGGCAGCCTGTGTAGGAGGACAGCAGGAATCTGCACCACAGCCACATGGGAGCTTTAATTTGTTCTGCTTTGTTTCGAAGCGGCCGCATCTTCTTTTCCTTCCCTCTTGGTTCCTTTGCATGAATGGAGCAAGAACAGAGTTTGCAGAAGTGACTTCCCATTTAAAAGGCAGAAACGTGACTTCATGCAGGATAAAAAAAAAAAGAAAGGCTGATATTCAGTCACAAGGCAGCTGTAAACTGGAAGTTTGATAGTTGCTTGGTGCATGTGAATACCCAAGCAGCGCGAAGCTGCTGAGTGTGCTCCAAGTCTGGAGCTGGCGGCGGTCAGTGCAGCTCTGCTGAAGGCCAGTGGGCCTTGAGTGCAAGATAAATGTTTATGGAGGGAGAAAGTTCTCTCTGGATAGTACCACTGCAGGGAAGAAAAAAAAAAAACAAAAAAACAGCTCATACACATCTCTTTATCTCCCAGTTTTTCCATTGTCATTAACAGATCTTTAGTAGTTGCTTTGGGACTTACTTCTGAATCATCTCCTTACAAATGCTGACCTCCAGCAAGGAAGGCATCATAAGTTACACTGGCAAAAACACATCTTTGCAAGTGTCCAGCCTCTGCCAACAGAGCTCAGCGGGGTGGATGTGGGGTATTGAGCTGCCTGCAGACATCACATGGGCTCCCCCGGAATCTAGCCTGAAAGTATTTGCTTACAGATGGGCACTGTGCCTGCGGGGCTTCACCACAGCCATCCCAAAATATCACCCTGCAGCTTGGCCTCTGGCCTCATCTTGTTTTTCAGACTGCAGAGATTCACCCTGCAGGCAGAGCATGTGAGTTAGCAATGCGATCAAATGGACAGCCCTGGAGGGAATGGGAAAAAAAATGAGGCATGCAGATGTTGGTGGAGGTATTGCTATAGGTGTAGGTACAGGTGTAGGTATAAGTGTAGGTATAGGTGTAGATGCAGGCACAGTTATAGGTGTAGGTGTATGTTTGTTCCAGGATCACCCACAGGGCAGAGAGAGGCTTGGGAAATGCCAGTTCTGAATTCATTGCACACCCTTCAAGAACCCTCACGGTCTGGTTATTAATGGCCCAAGGTCTTCCTGCTCCTTCCATCGCTGCTCTGCTCTTCTGTGCCCACACCTGCAGGTTGGGTCCTAGCGAGGCAGCTGAACAGGGGAATCCTCCTGTTTCAAGGGAAATGAGTAACAGCCGAGGTGAACAGAGGTGAGCTCACATCATGCCCTTTGTCAGTACTTCATTCTACTCTTAGCAGAAAAAAAGGGAGCCAGGCTTTCATTTACCTCCTGGCTGAGCAAAGGCCAACAATCCCCACTCTGTCAAATTACTTAATTCTAGTAAATGCTGCAAGACCTTAACAAAAAAAAAAAAAAAAAAAGGGTTTAAAATCTGGTGAAAGATTGATATGAAGTGGGCTCTTGCAGCTCTTATACATCCATTGCATCAAGCTGGGGAAGGCAAGCATGGCCATTAACCCCTCAAGGGATGAGGTTGCCAGCAGAACCAGAGAACAACAGATGACTGATAGCTGCATATTTTCAGTGGGTATTGGTCACCAAACTTCTTTGTATACCTTTGTAAAGCCCAGCCCAAAAGGATGGTGTGGGCACTGCTTGCTCTTGCTGCACCTCACATGGATGGGCAGATCGTCAGAGCCCTAAGGTGCTGGAAGCTTGTCCATGAAGCTGCTAAATATCACTGGATCCAAACCAGTTCTGGAAGTGCAAAGTGCATTTGCTGATTTTAAAGCAAAGCTCTCTCCTAGTGGAAAAATCAACTAGAGAGTGCAGGGTAATCAGTAGCAAGAGGAAAAGGACTGCCAAAAACGACCTGGGGGTACTGGTGGGTGGCAAGCTGGTCACGAGGCAGCACTGCACCCTGGGCCTGTTGTGATAGGAAAAGGGGAAATGGTTTCAAAGTAAAAGAGGAGAAATTTAGATTGGATGTGAAGTTTTTTACAATAAGGGTGGTGAGGCACTGGCACAGGTTACCCAGAGATGAGATGTACACCCAAGGTCAGGTTGGACGGGGCTGTGAGCACCCGATGGAGCTGTGGGTGTCCGTGTTCATTGCATGGGGGTTGGACCAGATGGCCCTTAAATGCCCCTTCCAACTGAAAAGATTCTACAATTCTAAGAGGAGGGAAAATTAGATCTGATTACAAGATAGGACTAGAAACAGCTTTTGAAAGCTGTTTTTTTCCTTCCTAAACCAGGGAGGGAAGAAAGGGAGGAACTGACTTGGACTGGCGTCAAAGCCCTCTTATCTCACACATTTACACTCTCCACTGCACAGATTACTTCTGTTCACCTTTAATTTGCCTTCTGATAGTTGTAGACTGATACCAAATCCTCCTGAAAGCTGACACCTGGCAAGCAGTGCGCTGCGCTCCCATCTCAAGTGTGTGACATGGGAGAAGGATTTGAGGCCATCGGAGCCCTGAGAGCTATCACTGCTGATGTGATCCCAGGACATTTTAACATGACTTGGGTTTGCTATTCCTGTGCACCCCAAATCCCTAAGTGTGACAGAAGGATATCTATTTTAAAAAATGCCAAAGCAAAGTGCCAATGATATATGCTGGACATCTCCTATCAGAAATATCTCCCTCCACCTTCCCTTCCTTTTTGGCAAAATCTCAACAGCAGAGCTGCTTTCCGTGCCCATATGTTCATGCATACAGCAGCTATTTATCCAGCATCCCCAAATGTTTCTCCATGGTCTCCTCTTTGTCTCCAGCACCTTGGAGGCCATGACCTTTGCAGTGTTGGTGCATTGGATAGTCAGCCACCAGGCAGGCATGCTTCAGGGTTCAGATATGTTGTATGGCTGCCCTTTGTGCTTCATCTAAATCCTGCCATATCTTAACCCTGCTGCTTCTTGACCTACTGACAGCCAACCCAGAGATTATTTTCATCCTCCTTAGACGTGAAGAACATTGGCTTCAGTCATGGTCTGTTCATGATACAAAAATAGCTGTTGAAATGGATTCTCTCATAATGCTTAACCTTGTTTATAGATAGATTGTTCAGGGGTTTTTTGGTTTTTTTGGTTTTTTTTTTTTTTTTTTTTTTTTTGCAAAAGTTCACATTCAGACAAAAAAAAAGAAAAAGAAAAAGAAAAGAAAAAAACACTTCTGGAATTTTGTGAAGAAAAGGAAACAAGAAAACAGCCAAGTGATTCCATGAGAATAGAGCAGAACTCCACTGCCACATCTGATTTTTGTTACCTGTGGATGAGATTCACCAAGTCCAACCCCAACCCACCTACCTTGCCCACTGACCATATGCCTCAGTGCCACATCCCCATGGCTCTTGAACACTCCCAGGGATGGTGACTCCACCACCTCCTTACGCAGCCTGAGCCACTTATTCAACCTGAACCTCCCCTGGCACAACTTTAGGCCATCACCTCTCATCCTACCGTTGTTACCTGGGAGCAGAAGCTGACCCCGCTTTGCCATAATCCCCTTTCAGATCTTTGTAGAAAGTGACTTAGTACCTCAGAACTGAAATCTCAACCTGAAAGCAGGGTTCCCACAGTGTCCGTAATTGTCTGAATATCTTTTCAAATTCAATTAATTCTACCACGCTTCTGATGGTGTACTGACACTGTACCTGATACAACCGTACAGGTACGATGCAGCCACTGTTTGTACCACACTACAGTGGCATAAAGCTCAAACATCACAGAGCAGCATCTGGTGTGCTGTGAAAGTGATGTTGAAATTGCTTCTGGGTGGTTTTTTTTCAGTTTCATGTTTGTTACTCACTGAGAGGTGCTACGGGACAAAACCAATTTGCACTTGTCCGGGCAGAGTGTTTAAGTGTGAACCTTCATCTAGAAACACACACTCGCACACAGGAAGGGGGATGCTGTAAGAGCAGTGCAGCCAATTTCTTTTGTTGCTCACAACCACATTTTCCTCCTCTGTTGTCCAGATTTGCTTTCCCGTGTGTTTCCAAGTGAGCATCTTAGCCAACGTGATCACACATTATTAAACATCTGGCACATTCACCATGAAGTGAAGTAACGGTGTCCAATGGAGAGCCTCGGAACGGGGGGAGCAGGGTTCATCCTGCGGGTGCCAGGCACATCCCAGCTCATGTTCTCAGCCTCATTGTTCTGCAGTGAGAGAGCCCAGGAGGGCCTTCCCTGTTCTGTGCGGGATTGCTCTCAGCAAAACAGTGAGCAGAAGATGCGGTATGGGTTTTGACTTGTTCTCCAGTGAGAGCAGTTCTCTCACATTCTTTGCCTTGTTGGCTGGGCAAGTGGCCCAATGGTACCTATCCTCCAGCAGGAGTGCTGCGTTTGGTGTCTGTTTCTTGCTGATCTTGGAAAGCAAAATATGGAAATTGTACATCAGATAAATAGACAACGTGAGCCCCACTGCCTTAGAAAAATGGGATGGAAGTTAGCTATTTTCTTAGTAGGCTATTGCTCTTTCATCACGTCCCTCTTGCTCCAGCCCCGGATTGAAGTTTTCTGTTTGATATTCATCTCATGCTGGGACTTGAGGCATCAACCTGTACTGCCCAGAAGAGGTTTCCTTGCTCCTCACAAGGAGCCTTTGTCCCCCCTGAGATCAATCAGAACATTTTCCCCATTCCTCTATGCTCAGCAGATGGGGCTGCTCGTGCTCCCTCCCCTCTCCCCTACCATTGCCATGCACCACATCCAGGAACTGTTGTTCTAACTCTCCTCCTTCCCTAAGTAAAATATACTCGATTGGGAAGAGGTAGAGGAACAGGGAAATAGCTGGGTTTATTTTAATAGTTTCCACTCTCTGTTCAGTTTTATAGTACAGTATATTTAACTTTAACGTATGGACAGCTGGATGCATTTAACAGCACAATGGAAAGAATTTAGCAAGTGTACATTACAGCCGTGTGTTTGGAGCTGATCACCACGTATTTCTCCGTAATATTTAGATGTGCTTGTTCTAGATTGTGTTGGGCTGATCAAAATATGTTTGTGTCAGGTAAGATTTGTCATAGATGAGCCTCTTTATTTCTTTACTTACTAAAACTCTTCCTAAAGGAAGAGGCTCGGTTTAGCTGATATCAGCAAGTTCAGCCTGACGCTTAAGATAGGGTTACTTGCCTTCTCTGCAGAAGCTGAAAAAAAGCCATAAATACACAGAAACTTAGGAGCATATTCTGAGCACAGGCTGTGGGCCCATTACTCCTCTTGTGTCACCTTCACTGGCAAACCACTTGGGGAGCAGAGCATCACCAAAGGATCAGAATCCAACCAATGCACTGTAACGATGGGAAACGGCTGCAGCAGGACACAGAGCTGTAAATCCTTCACCTCCACCATCAGCCCCGCAGCCCGCTCTGCACTGCTGACTGGTGCACCCTCCCCATGGCATGAGGGAAGTTATTGCTGTGACAGCAAGCGAAGCAGGGCAGCAGCCTTCTCTTTTCCTCAAAAAAATAAAAAAAATAATAAAAAAGGAGAAAATTCTGCAATATTTCAAATCTTTAACCACTTCTATGCCATTCAGGTGCCTGAATGATGTGATTTTTCTCAAGCTGATCTTCTTGTCACTATTTGGTTACTCAGTGCCTACGGCAGCAATGCAAACAGAAGGCAGATCAGCCAGGCCCACTTGCTAGCACACTTGGCCAGCTTTCCTTCCGTCGCTGGAAAATATTAATGATTGCATCTCAAAGTAGATTTGTTTTTTAATTTCTTCCCTGTGTATTTCCCTGCTACTGCAAGACAAATACTGACAAAATGTAGGGGTTTGTATTTAAAAGGTGCTCTTATAAAAAATGCCGAAGAGATGTCAGAGCCGAAGGAACAGCAATACTTCTGATTTGGAGAGATTCCAACACGTAACACGGCTCAATCGCACATTCCAGGCTGTGAGAGAGATTCAGTTATTTGGGAAATTACAACCATTTTAGTTTGGTTTGGAGAGATACGTTACTTTGCCTCTAAGCATTGGGGGGAGGGAGGAAAGAAGGAGAAAGATGCTCAAGGAGGAAAGAAAACACCTTTGAAAGAAAGACCAAATTGTTGGAAACCTCTGAAGTGCTCACATTAATGTCATGTCATTACACCGTATTGCTGCACAGGTTAATATAATTGGGTTACTGTGTGTGAGCAATGATCCATAGCATGTTATGGCACTGAAACAAATGACATTTAACCAAGAGATTTGTAAGGCACCTTGTTATCTGCATGCTGAGCAATTGCAGCAGAGATTCAGATTGCTAGACGAGGGACTGACAAATTAGTTGTTGGGTTTACTGGACAGCCTGGATTTATAACCACGCAATTCCCACATAATTTATTAGATCCATAAACAGACATATCCAGTGTTTTTACTTAGATTACGCTTCTGTCACTGCCTGTGATCCTGTCCGGTTGCAGTGGTG
This sequence comes from Gallus gallus, assembly GCF_016699485.2. Classification (NCBI taxonomy): domain Eukaryota; kingdom Metazoa; phylum Chordata; class Aves; order Galliformes; family Phasianidae; genus Gallus; species Gallus gallus. The sequence goes on from NC_052551.1 coordinate 5,065,073, forward strand.
CTGCAGGCTGGTTGTGTTCTTCATACAGCAGTCCTCAGCTGGGGGCAAGGTGAGCTGACACCAATAAGCTGCAGCTTTCTAGCAACAGAAGCATCTAAACTCCAGTATTGAAAGAAATAATCTGTAAATGCACGGGGCCCCAGCTCCCAACCTTAGGCTCTCCAAGAAAGGAAGGAAGAAAATGGAAGAGATCCAGGGGAAATAAAGGCACAGGTGGTCATGGTGATCTGATCCTGCCTCAGACTCTAGGAGAATGAAACATCCCCATTCCGTTCCCTCTCTTCGGGGCTGGGCTAGAGAGCAAACAGCTCGGCATGGCCCCAGCTGTAGGACAGAGTTGCATCCATCCTGGAAGGACTTTCTTTAAAATGCCCTCTGGAAAAAAAGCCAACACATCTTCCCTGGGCAGGTTATTCCAAGCCTATGACTTGTACCATTTCCCCAGTACCCATCTGCTATGATTTAGATCAATGATTTCTTTGGGGGACAAAGGAATAAAGAAAAGAAGTGCTTATCTCCCTCCCTATGGACCCTCTATCAGATTAAAGCAGAGCTATGTGGTGTCACCACCATGTGCCCTTGGCTGCTCTCCCACACCTTGCCTCTGGGACTTTGCTCTTCCCACCTTGTAGAAATCCAAATCCTTGCCCTTTTTATGAAGCTCTTTTTCAGCCTTTCAGCCATTCATTCCCCACTCAGCCACACACTGCTGGCAGTAGTGGTGCCCAGGGCTGACTCTGAGCTGCCCTGACCCTCAGGAGGTCGCCTGAGGGGAACAAATGTGTCCTTCTGGTTTTTCCATTCGAGGAAATGAGGAAATGATGAAATGTTGCCTGTGTTCAGAGCCTTGGCTCACACCAACATTTTTATGAGGTGACAAAATGATCACCTTTGGGCTCGCGGCTGCTGACTTAGGCCAAAACTACAGGTCCAAGACTACCACCCAGGAGAGTATTCTTGCTCCAAATCCAGCTGGCATCTTGGGATCAGTTGCTCACTTTCCAGGTTAGAGACCCGTTTTGTTTGGGCTAGATAAATGCTGGAGAGATGCCCAAGTTTTTTGGATGTCTCCCCACAGCAAATCCAAACTCCACTTCTTTTGGAAGTTTGCCTCTCTCTGGTTAGGATTTGAAAAACTCCTCTCAAAGGTTGATTGAGTTCAAAATAACGTGGGGTAACTTGTGAGACTGACTCCAAGCTTCAAGTGTAAGCTTGTAGAGCCTTTGCATTAGGTAATGAAGGCAAGAGAGGAGCCCAAACTCGATCAAAGTGCTGGGAAGCCATGAGCTGTGCAGGAGTTTGAAATCCCAAGATGGGAAGTGAAGCCCAGTGAGCTGCAAGCACATGGGCTGAGCCATGCTGCTGCCATTTGAAGGGCCCAGGGCTGAGTTGGTAATTCAGAACCTGAGCAAATTTGATGGAAAGCTTTGACATCATGGGCATGGTGCTAGAAGGATGTGGTTTGGGATGAAAAGTAGGATGCAGCCTTGCTGGTACAAAGTGGTGCAGCCCCAGTCCCTCACCCATCAGTGCAGCTTTGCTCTGCTCTTCACTACTGCACAGCCAGCAGCCTTGCTGAATAGGTCCATCAGGGGTTCCCCTTAGGTAGAGCCATTGTTGTTAAAATAAACACATATTTAGCTTCACCATATAATATTGCATGAGGCTGAGGCTCAGCAGTTGGAAAACATCTCCCCCAGCCCTGAAATAGAAGGCAATGCAAATCGACGCACTGGAGAGTTTTCAAGGCAAACACCAAAGGGTTCTATTAATGCAGGCTTTGGTGTGGCTGTCACTGTGGTAAGGGTGCTGCATGCTGGGACATCTTTTTGTTTGAAACAGCATTGTGCAAAGTGATCCCAGCTCTGAATCTTCTAAACTTATCTAACAACTGCTGGAGGAGTGTGGTCTACTCTGGTTAGATGTGCTGGATTCTCAGAATCATAGAATAGAATCATAGAATCATAGAGGTTGGAAAAAGACCTCTACAATCAAGTCCAACCCCAACCCATCCCCACCATGCTCACTAACACATGTACCTCAGTACCACATCTCAACATTTCTCGAACACCTCCAGGGACAGCGACTCCACCACCATCCTGGGCAGCCCACTTGCTCCAGTATGCACCAGTTCCTGTCACTGCTTCACCCTTTATTGACAAGTAACCCATCTGCTGTGGGGACTGGTCCTCCCTATGGTGTTAGAGCTGCTGTCACCTTCCTTGGTGCCACCTGCATCCCTCTATCTTAAACAGGTTTGCCAACCTGGTACAGAAGATCTAGCCGTGCTGGACTGCATGTTGTGTGTGCATGAGCCCACACCTGCATATCTGTAACAGGAAAATAAACTCTGCCAAACAATCCAACTCTGTCATTCCGAGCAGTTTTTGACAAGTGGCTCTGTTGGAATAGCTTGATTTGTTTTTAATATTTTGAAATATTACAGGCTATGTTCATGTCTGACTTAGCATCACTTCAATTAATCTACTGATGGGTAAGGCCAGTGAAAAACTTAGAACTAAAGCAGAGCAAGCCAGCTTTCTTTCTTGTTTTCTTTGAAGCAGGTTCTATACAAAGATGCAATAGCAGATTTTACATGAAAGTGCCCAATTAAAGCAAGCCCTCAAACTATGCATTTCCATTTTTTCAGCGTTCAAAAAGAAAAAAAAACACCCCTGCTACTGCTTTCTGAAAATGAAGCTCAGCGGGATTTGCAAAAGTGAGAGTGGATGGCAGTGGAGGAGGAGAGATGCTAAGCATATGGAGGGGTTAACGAAACGCGAGCCCACAATGCTGCTATTGCATTTACTAGGGAGATTGGGAAGAAATTCCTAATGGACCTACTGGAAACTGTTCATGCATATTGGCTATGTGTGCAAAAAGTACACCAAGCCAACAGAAGTGGCTAATGAAAAATTATGTGAGCATTCAACAGAGAACATTACTCCAAGCCCTGGTGGTGGTAAAGGGATGTGTGAATGATGGTGTTCAGGTGAAAGACTGGAAGGCCCACTGCAGTATCATCTTTCAACCTGCATGTTGCCAACACACTTAGAAGAATGCTGAATTAGTGCTGTAGTGAGATGTAGTGTTAGGGAGATGCAGAGAGCCATTTTCCTAGCATAGACTTCAATCAAGAGAAAACATTAACTTGTTCTACGAATTAACAGCCACTTCCTTGAGCAAACCTAGTCACACCGTGGCATGCAATGCTATTATGTAAGGTTTCATGACAAGCAAAAAGTTGTGCCTGTTACCTCTAAGAGGAAATCCTAGGGCTAGACCCACTTAAGGCAAGTCCACATTGCCCCCAGACACTTGGGTTACCATACAATCATATAATCATTAAGGATGGAAAGACCACTAAGACCATCCAGTCCAAACACCAACCCATGCTTGTGACTGTTCTCAGCTATGCCCATCAGTGCCACATCTCCATACTTCTTGAAAACCTCCAGGGACAGTGACTCCACCACTCCCCTAAGCATCCCGTTCCAATATCTCATCACTCTGCCTGAGAATAAATTTTTCCTAATATTATGGTGGATTTGGGCACACGATGTGCAGCACTTGGTTGAATGAGATCTTGCTTTGGAATGGAAATCTCCATGTGTTACCAGAGAAAACTACACCTATGGTCTTGAATGTCCCACTGGTGTCTTCCTCATAGACAAAGGACAGAAGAACTTGCTCTATTTCTGGGAGGCACGGACTATGGGAGAAATGGGTTTAGAAGTCATAAATTCTACTGAATTTTCTTCTGTATCTTCACTGAAATTTGAGGGAAGAAAAATGCAGCTCCCTTTCTCCATCAGCTTAGCAGGACGTTGCAGATTTCAGCAATTTCAGGTTAGGGATGGGCTCTGTTGCCCTCCAGTTAATTCTCAGTACCAGCAAGGACACTAAAAGACCGCTTTGTGTTCAAAACAAAACAAAGAAAATTCTTCCTGCTGCTGTCTTGAGGCTGAGGTGGAGAAGCTGGGAGGTGACAGAGGTGTCGAGCTGTGCCTTCCCTGCTGAGGTGCCCTCCTGAGCTCATCTGTCCTATTGCCAGGGCCCTCTGTATCATCCATCCCAAAGAAACCAAGGAGGGAGCAGAGAGCGTTCTGCTCTTTCTCTGTGTTGGCAATGCTTTGGGCTATGCAGTGTTACATCTCATCTTTGCTGGTTTAGGTCTTGTTTGAGGAAATTAAGAACTATCTTTCTTGAGAAGGGATGATATTTCCCTTAATTCAAATAGCTTTGAGCAAACAAGTACCAATTTGGATGTGCTTTCCCATTTAATATTTTCCTGATTTATGCTTCCAAGCAGCCCTTCTGCTCTCCTGTTTATATGCCCTCAAAGCTCATTTTTAACTACAGTTAATCATGCTGAAGCAGAACATAAGTCACAGTGAGATGGTGCTGGCCAAATTTCATAACATGGGCTACCGTATAGGATGTCAGCTCTGCCGCTAAAAATAACCACCCTGGGACAGGTGCCTTCCTCAGCGAGCAAAATTTAAAGCTACTTCGTAAAATCCTGGCCAGAAGAAGGCTTGGAGGGGAATGGAAGAAACCCTCTAGCATTTTCCAGGGTAATGATTGGTGTTCTCAGCTCAGGAATGGAAAGCTGTTTGTCTGAAGTACTGATGGAGTGGTTGGACATGAAGCAAACAACAAGACTCACGTGCAGAGTACTTTGCCTTTCTGCCCTGCTCATCACTGAGTGTGAAGTGGCAGAATGAGCAATTTCTAATCTGTAAATGCTGTTGTTTGCCACATCACAAAAGGAAGTCCACTTGCAGGTCCAGAGAACAGCTCAAAGAGAGTTAGGTGGGACCCAGCATTAAGGAGGGTGTGGGTTATATGCTTCGTGCCACATCTCTTTTCCTGCACAAAAAGCCCTTGATCATCCTCCTGCCTCAGATGGAGACCCCCACCTCGACCCCAACCACCCTCCATGATGTACCTAAGGCAGCTCAACAGCATCCAAATGCCCCAGGAACAAGCCATGCACCAGCAGCACCCTGGTGAGATCTGCATCTTCATTTCTGGATGACTGGAGCAAGGAATGAATTAATAGCAATGTGTAAGGAGGTTGAAAGGTCTGCTAGTGACTGAGAAAGACCCGCAAGCACTTTTTTGCTGGTAGTTTGGTTGTCAGAAGTGGCACTGTCTGTACGATCCATCTGCCATAGAGGTGCTCATTGTCCGTTTAAACACACTCAACATTTTTACACTATAGGCAGCAATGCATCAAATCTGAGTACACAGGGACACCATGTTTGCCACAGCAAACCAAGGGTTTCTCTTTCCTGCAAGACCCAGACTAGCCAGCTGGGCTCAGCAGGCAGCAGCATCCCAGCACAGGCTGCAGAGCTGGTGCTGAGCCCCTGCTGAGCACCGTGTCCCAGTGCACGGGGCTCCTGGGGCTGGAGTCAGCCTGTCTGACCCTGCAGCTGCTGCAGTGTAAGGCAAGCAGAGACCTGACTCGTCTCTGTCCTCACTGGATGCACAGTCCTGCTCATCACAGTGGTTTTCCCCATGTTTTTTTTTTTTTTCCCCCGGTGGGATGAGAGCCTCCCCAGGTGCTAGGATATAATTATCCCCGGAAGCTTGTCAGCCCCACGGGAGTGAACAAGAAGCTTCAGCAAACAGAGGCGATTGGGTTTCTCACACCTCTTGCAGCCATTCCTGCTATGCACGCAGTGCTTCCCTCCACCTGCAGCTTCCAGCAGTCCGGGCTGTGAGACAGCCAGCAAACAGCCCTGCTGCAGGAGGGCAGCCCGCAGCCAGCCGTCCATGTGTTATCTTTCTGCTCAGATGTGTCCCTTTGCCCCTTTCAGGTGCAACAGCAAATCCATCTGGATTTTCAGGGACTCAGCAACAACTGCTCCCCAGCCCCGCGCTCACCGCTCACAATGCAGGGAATGCAGGGTCATGGGGCTGAGGGAGCAAGGAGGAATACTGCACATACCTCCATGGCGCATCTTGCATGACTTCCATGGGCCTTACGCCAAATTATTTGCACTTTGTTCCTCCCTGTTGCAATACCATGAAAAAAAGCCAGGTATTTCCAAGTCCTCCTTTATCTCCAGAAGTCTGGGGACACCTCGGTACAGCTCCTGACAGCCCACAGACAACAGCTTTTCCTGCAGTTGAACGCTAGGACCAAATAGAACACCTGGAAGGATACAAAAGCTTTTAAGCACCATCATTTTCTAGCAGTTATAATTTCACACACATTTATCCACAGACAATTTTGAAAAACATGAAAAGTGGCAAGGAAGCAAATGATACTGCTGCCTTTCAGAAGGACACACAGATCAGGAGTCGTATTGCAACCAGTTGCCAGAAGGACTGTAGCATTGCTTATTTATTTTGCGTGGCAAAGGCCTACAGAGCAGCGTAGCCTCTGTTCTGGGGGCAGCAGCATGTGCTCTGCAAACTCTAACATCTGAATGTGCTTCCTTTTCAGGCTTTACATCTGGAAGTTGGATATCTTGAGTTTCTATAGAAACATGTTGGTGGGGTAACTTTAACTGGTACACTTAATCTTCTCTGGCTAGTTTTGTTTTACTTCCCCACCCTTGAAGTTCAATATCTGGAAGACAAAACAGAAGAAAAAGGTTGACTGCTAATCCATTAGCTGTAGAGCTTGCTGACAATGACACCTTTCGTTAGAACCAGCTTCCTGCACAGAATAAGATTAAGTCCAACCTTGTTTTGTTATTTGCCTTCCCTTGAAAATCATTGTAGATGCACTTCAGGTAGCAAATGCAATAAAATCTAGAAAAATAACTTTATAATCAGAACAGGTCACATTAAAAACAGAATCAATTTCAGCAACTGATGTAAGAGGTGAATTATAGGCTGCCAAGTGCAGGAAACGCACTGCCTTCTTAGTATGGATAAAACCAAGGGCAAATCTTTACTCATACTGCCACAAACTGATGGACAGGGTACAACACGTAATAGACTATGCCAATATCTCTGTTCAGTATATATAATCAATTTTCTTCAATACTGAAATTTCTAAGTTTGATTCCACATATGTATAGGAAGACATCTGGTTTTCCAGCTCGAGGTCAACACAAAGGACCAGAATTCCCACTTTGTCAATCTGTGTAAATTTATGTACACCAGTAAAGTTCCATCAACTTTAAACTAAGTGATCTGCCCAAAGGACCTTTTAGTCTACATGGCATATGATTGAGATGCGTCCTCACAAAGACAAAGAGTTGGAAACAAACTGTTTTCTGAAACAAAAAATGGATACTATCATTGTTTATAGCTTGTCCCATTCATTTAATTGCTGATTAGGAGTTGCAAGCACAGCTGTATATGTTTTCCAGTGTTATGGTAAGACCCACCCTTCAGATATCCTGTAAGAAACAGAAATATCAATGTGTGGTACTGTTAGGTATAGAGACATTTGGAGAACATGCCCATGCTTTCTTCTCCCACTCCTTGGGTACTTTGGAGAGAAACTGAGACTTAGGAATTACCAATTTGTATCAATCAGTTCCATTTGTTTAGGAAATGGATATCAAGACACTGAAAATGGGACCAGCGTCTTTTTAATAGTTTCATCCTTCTCCAATTGCCTACAGAGGGGTTGAGAACTACAGAAAAAGAAGTCGTGAAAAACACTTGGAAAAATGTGTCTTAAATACCCAAACCTACAAAGCTTCACATTCAAGTTTCATTTTGAGCACATGATCCATCCTATGGAGCTCAGCACCCCCAGTGCCCAGTGTGTGAGACCTTGTACAGGTTTCTGGGAATTAACACTACTTACAGAATCACAGAATCATAGAATGGTTTGGGTTGGAAGGGACCTTTGAGATCATCCAGTTCCAGCCCCACGCTATAGGCAGGGACACCTCCCTCTAGGCCAGGTAACTTGTCCCAAAGCATCTCACTGTAAGTAGACTAGGCAAAAGATTAGGATAAAACAGGTTTCTCTTCACTCATCTTATTTCCAAACACTGCACAGAAACACTTTGGATGGTTTGTGTTCCCATTGATTTGGGTTAGATAAATGTACATCTGTTATCTAAAATTTATGCTGCAAAATTTTATACCCCAAAAGATGTTCTGATACCATTAAGGGAAGATAATGACCTTCAGAAGCCTCCTCAGTCTTAACTGACTGCTCAGATCCAAGGTTAGCAGAGGACTCACACCTCAATTTACTATTTTGGATGTTTTTAAACTCTTGAATTTTTGAGTAACACAGTTTTACAGTGATAATTACAAGATTCTATTTATGTTGGAAGTGTGATCACTTCTCAGCTTAGCACAAGCATACACATAATAGACAATGCTTTATTCTTTGCAAATAAATTATCAGGCTTTATGGTGATGACAACAATCTCAGTCAAAAGTAGAGAATGAATCCAGAACCACTGATGCTGCATTTTATTTATTTTGGGCTACCTCACCAGCACCAATTGTTACTTCTCCAACAGAACATGCTTTTATCAGTATTTTGACCCAGGATCTTCATCCTGTACAAGGTCAAAGTCTTGTCCTGGACACCTGCCCCAAATTAGGTCACACAAAGGAATCCAGCATCTGTGTGATAGTCCAGGTCACACTGCTATTTGTGGAATAGATATTAGTACAGTCTTTGTAAGTGCATGATATATGAACTGTATGTATTTCCTTGATAAATTGTTTTTAAATATTTCCTCCTTTTTATTAATTGAAGAGGAAACCCATGCATCAATGACATTTTTATGCTGGTTTACACATAAATTATTTCCCTGTGATGTTCATTTTTATTATTATTGCCGATATTATAGCAAGTGCTTTTTTTTTTTTTTTTTTTTTTTGCCTTGTAAACAAGATTTTGCTTACAGCTAAATGAAAAGAAGCGAAGTTAATCACGTTGAAATAATAGGTTTAAAAAGGTAATTCCGTAATGTTTGGCTGATGTTTAATCTTCCCCAATACAAGCCATGCTGGGAGAAATGACAGAAATTCTGTTTTTGTAATTAAGCAGTATTCATCACTTCAGCAGGGCAGCTGAAGGAGAGCTGAAAAGCAGCAGTGAGTGCCTACTCCTGGCAAACCTTTACAGGTAGGGATTTCAAGGGTTGAAGTACTGGCTTTCAGAGTGAGAGCTTGATATTGAGAGGTTCTTCTCTATGCTTCCACAAGGGAATGAAGTTCACTTTGATCCTATTAGGAAGGATGGGCACCATCAGACCTTCCTAAGAACAATACCCACCTCTCAAAGGACTCCAGACTTTCCTTTTTGGCCTGCAGTACCTGCGGATTCTACACGTCCTTAGGCACCTCCTGAGGTACAACAGCAGCTCTGGTTATAAGGCCATATTCAAGCACATCTTGCAGTGCTGGAGTATATCCCTTGTTAGGTTGTCCATTATCTACACTTCACATTTCCTGATCCACTTAATGATTTTTTCAAAGTGGGCTCCTACCTTAAATTCCTCTCACTGGAAGTTTATTTGAGCTTGACCCTGCGGTCCTAAGGGGAGAAGCACCCTGCATTTATTTATGCTAGTTTTTACCAGACTGTTTTGAATATGGCGTGTTTTGAACTTGGTAATATAGGTAATTATTGCTGTTATAGCTTAACTGATAATATAGAAACTTTTAAGAAAAATAGCTTTCAAACAGCACCTGGGGAAAGTGTAGGTCAGCTGAGGGGAATGGTCCTTGGGAAAACAGCTTATCTACTTTTGAGTGAGAAAGTCTTGTCAGAATCACACTGGTAGTAATTGCATCAAGACAGAGCGATATCCATTCCCAGTCTGATCCCTCGCCAACCCCACTGAATCCATCATCTCTGGTTTCAGGTCTGACTGCTCTTCCCTTTCACTTCTGAAAGAAATCTAGCAAGGGACAGGATGAGGAATCCAAAGTTCACTGGGACCAGAAGAAGAACCAGGGGGCTTTGAAGACGTTCCACCTCTGAGTCCCCTGCCATAAGGCAGCTGCACGCTCTTTCCATGCTTGAACAAGCACATAGTTCCCAGCCTCTCAGAAGCACAGTAGTTTTATGCATTTGTCTTTACATTTTTTTTTCTGCTTGGCAGCTGAATGGGCAATTTGCAGCTCCCCATGAAGAGCAAGCCCAGTGGGCAAATGGCATTTAGTTTGTGAGCTTTGCATGAAAGTTACATTTCCTTTTTCCCCTCTGTAGTTCAAACCTCCGGCAAACTTCCCCCTGCAGCTCTGGAAAATATAAACAATCCCTTTGCTGTTAGAAACCAGCATGTTCAAGCTTTGATTTGTGATTTTCTAGGGAAGAAAAGTATCATCCTTCAGTGAGAAGATCTGCATGCCAGAGTCACAGAAGTAGGTCAGTCTCAAACAGCATCTAATTAGGCAGATTTCTATTGTTTAGCCAAGCAGATGCATCCATCACCGAACATTAGATGGTGCACCAGCCAGTAACAACAGCTACCAACTCCTTAAGATGCAGACATAAGAAATCTCCTTTGCTTACTGGCTGGGGCTTTGACCCATGCAGTAACAATCCTTCCAAGGTATCAGTAAGAAAATGAACCAAGTAGCTGTGCTTGTGTTACGTCAGTGGTTCCCCACCTTCGAGATCACAACACTCAGCAATGGAAGGAAAGAAATCAAAATGTTTGATTCTTTTCCCAGGCAGGTTTTCATTCTCTCTCACCCACTTTAAGGTCAGCTTGACTTTTTCTCAAGGAATTTTTAAAAATAATCAGGCATAAAGTACATTTGATGGAACAGGGGGGTCTCTTCCAATGGTGCTCTTTGAGCGCCTGATTTGTCAGACCCTGTACACCCTGTGGCTGAAGGTGTCAGCCACAGTAACTCCAGCAGCAAAGGAAGGCAGTTATCTGCCTCTACACAGACTTTTCCTCAGGCTGTGCTGCAGCCAAATCTGTCTAGTGCCCTTCTTTTGCTGGGAAACAGACAAGAGCACATCAACTCACTGCAAACACCAACATCTAGTAGCACGTCTACCTGAGTTCATGGATAAACGAGTCATTTCCATGGTCCCACTGGTAAAAATAACAGTTTCTATTTCAATCTGTTATGATTTCCCATCATTTTGAATGATTGGCTTCAGTTTCCAAGTCTCATGAGTCTTTCTGAAGCTTGGATATTTTATACTCAGAAATCCATGCAGTTAAAGTAAGGATGATCCCCTGTGAGCTATCTATTTGTTATTAATCTGATCAGGGTTTTGCAGGATGCACCAGCTTGGCTAAACAACAAGACACCACAGTGTGCCTTGGGAAAGGTGCTCTCAACAGAGTGGAGAGTTTAAGCCGTAGAAAACTACAGTTTTCTAACACACAACAGACCCTTTTCAAATCAAATACTTTTTTTTTTCCAACTCAAATGCTTTGTAATATTATTTTTTTTGCTGAAAAGACTGATTCTTCTGTTCTCATAAAAACGAAAAGGCAAAGCTTTGCTTTTCTAATCAGCTCTCCTTTAAGGGTTCAATGGGACTGACTGAGCAGAGTGCCCGCAGTCACTGTCCTTATCAAAAACTATCAGCATCAGCCCAATAACCTGTTTGAGAATTACCTGAACTCAGTGTATAAAGGGATATACAGGCATATATATATACAGAAAACAGAGTGCCATGCATTACTAAGTTTTTACAAGGTTATGAAGATGTTTTTATTGAGAAACGTTTGCAAGTTTCAGATGGCTGGCAGATGTGTTAAAGAACATATGATTCAAATAGAAAACCTTTCTTTTTATTGCCGAAACACTAATAAGAGTGCACTTTAATATGCCTTAATGTGTTACTCCTTAATTGACAGCAGATGTTTCCTGAACAGCGTTTTTAAAAGACGTGCCGCACTTCAAAACAAGAAGAAATAAAGCCTTACTGTACATACAAGAGCTTCCAAAAACAACGCCTCCCCTTGCCAATAATTGTTTATAAAAACAGCGTTCCAGATTATTTGAAAATCAATATTAAGTCCCATGGAACATGTCAGAGTAAATCTGATGTTATTTCAACAGAACCTTAACACAGTCAGTGTTCAAGGGCTCCTTTTGCTTTCCCTCCAGCCTCCAAAATGGGAAACATCACATAGCCCTTGGTGCTTGATCAGAAGGGAACGGGATAAAAAAGGTCATCTAAAAGAGAAACCAAGTGCCCATGTACTTGGACAGACAGAGACAGCTCCCAGCAGAACCAGCTACACCTCTGAAATCTTATCTGAGGTGCAGCAGTATGATTTTTAGTGCTTACATGGACGATATTGCAAGCGTTAGAGCCTCCTCATCCCCCTTCTGCTGGAATGAGCTCAGTGAAATGAGAGTGGTCCTTCCATGTGCTGATTTGATTTGGAATTTAATTCCTGTAATGGCATCAAATAAAAAATATTCAGCAGCAGGAGTTACACATGCAAATTAAGAAGAAAAACATGGAATTTTATTATCTACAGTAAAGGAGAGAGATAAATATAATCAAACTATTGATGGGTAAAGATCAGAGGAAGATTATCTTTTGTAAGCACAGAAGACCTGCTGATGTCCAGGGAAAATCAGAGGTAGAGAACGCAGCCCTCTGCTCCCCACACTCACCCAGGAGCAGCCCCACAACTCCCCATCTCTGCACACCATGATGTGTGCAGGGCCCCAATGAGCCCGTTTGATGTGTTTGTAATTGTAACACACTGAGCTCCCCAAAGCATGCTGTGAGCTGCGACTTGTGGTAACAAATGACAGAATCCTTAAATACAGCCAAGCTGTGGTCAGTGTTTATTTATTTTTATTATGTAAACAGCCCATGCTTTGGGTTATTAGAGTTTAGCATTAAAAGCACTTGATCATTTAAACTGACTTGATGTTATCAGACCTTTTTTTAATCCTTGTTAAAATACTAAGTAATTGACAGTGCTTTTTGTTATTCGGGTTATAAAATACAAATCATTAGGGCAATAAATATTATTCATTTAGAACTGATGCAAACCAAATGTTTTCTTCCTTAAAATACTCATAAAAGTGAAGTTTTATCTTCCATCTGGCAATGCCTCTTATGCCAAAATGTTCTGAGTGGAATTGCATTAATAAGAAGACATCAAGAGAAATATGTTACTTGTATCCTTTAATATGCCTTTGTAAACTGAGATACACGTTGGCCTTCTATCAATAAGCATCTCTACCTGTGGGTTTTGAGAAGGATTAATAGAGAAGAACCATTACAGGATGAAAGGATCGAGCATGCTGGGAGAAAAATGAAAATCAAACATCCACCAATGCAAACACTTCCTTCCAGGATAATATTTAGGTTTTATTTTATTTTCTTAATTTAAATATATATATATATATATATAAATAAAACGTTTAAGCTCATTTTAGATAGCGCACATCTGCACTGCAATAAGGCAGTTTTCAAAAGTGCAGCTCTCAGTGGGATATTTATTTAATTCGTATTGGTTTTGGACCTCAGCCTATAATGAGAAAAGATATGGGCACATGCTAGAGGTGGTGGCTGCGACTTGGACTTTTTTGAACATTAAAGCAGAAAAAGCCTTTGCTTGTAGGGAGGGTTTAGTGAAAATTCAATAACTTTTGCTTCAGACCCTGTGCTTCAGAGCACCAATAAAGACAAGAGAGAACCGACACAGACACTGAATTCACAACAGAGCTCCTGGAAAATGCCAACCAATTCTGGCAGGAATTTTCCAACATTTCTCTCCTCAGATACTTTTCACTTTTCTGATCAACTCTGATTTCAAAACCAATTTCAACCCAGCTCACGTTATTCACATGCAACGTGTTCAGGCACAGTCTCTGCAGATGCGTCCGGCTCCCCACCTCCATTTCTCCATTTCATTGGTAAATGACCTCCCCGAACTGAACTAAAAGTAGCCCATTGCATGCACATTGCAGGTTTTGCACCAAATTCGTCCATTTTGAGAGAATTCTAGCACAGAGAAGAAAGCAGAAGGCTTTTCCCATGTGGCTGGGGGGCCAGTGGGCAATGCTGGGGGCAGCGGAGGGTTGCTGCATCAGTCCTGCGCTCATGTGGGTCAAAACCAGAAGTGAAATGGGGAAGCGTTCCCTGGCCACAGACTGTACATCTTCTGGCACTGTTGTGAATTTTGCTCCATCCCAGGGCCATTTTGCTCCATCTTATGGCCCAATTCAATGACTACAATTGATTTTTTGGTACTTCAGTGGCTTTGCATGGAAACCAGAGGAATCATTTTTTATTGAATACAACCTTTAGAGCACTAGCTCACCAGTTTTCTTCAATACACTCTAATAAAGTAATACCAACATTTCCCAGCTCTCCATAACTTCATTATTCTGTGCCTCTTTGGGACACTAGAATCTCTTACCCTGACTCTTTCATGGATGGTGGATTTCACATCCAATGCTAATTTGAGGGCTTCAAATGTGTGCGTGTGTACAAGCACACACGTGCACTTTTTTACATATGCTCAGCATCATCTGTCAGACCCTGTAGATAAAATAGCACCTCCATGTGCCTGTCAGAAAAATGCGTTTGACTTTCAGGCATTGTTTTCATTAAACCAGGATCAGGACCTGGCCACAGACTCCAAAGTGTGAATGGAAACAATTTCCCTGTGCAGGAATCTCAGCTGACGTGCAGCTGCTAAGAGCTGCGTTCCTCTCGGTTATGTCTTCCCTGAAACCATAAATAGTCCCCAAAGCCAATGCAAAGCTCACCCTGCAGCGCTGCGTGGTGCTGTGTCCTCCTTCCCAGGCTAACTTTGCATGTCTCACCTGTGTGATTTTTCTCCCACGTGGGGCAGAGCCTGGCCCTTATATACTTGTGCAGTCTTGACTATGGTTTTACTTTGGGTTGTTGGCCTTGTACATGCTCCTGCACTCCGAGCATTCAGCAATCATGAAGAGCAATGGCGAGAGCACACCCTACGTGTCACTCCATGGTATCCTTCAGTGTACTTTTCTCTCTTTAGGGATTTTGCTTTTCCAACGTGCTCACCCCTTACTTCCCCTCCTGGCGCTATTGAAATAAACGGGAATTTTTTGAAAATCAAAGCTGGGTTAATGACTAAGGGTTTTTTAAAGATGGAGCAGTTGAAGCAGTGATTATTGGGGCAGGAGGAAATCTCCTGCAGGTATTAGTCTTACAGGACGGCATGCCAAAGGTTACTATGGTGCTTGCGATGTGGAACGATGATGAAATACTATGGGAAAAGCAAGTCCCCCAGCTACAATGTATGCATTTGGTGGTCATGGCTATGCACCAGTTGTGATCAATGGGTGTAAAGGCAGGGTCAGGGCTGCAGCAGCCGGAGATGCTGGTGCTTTGCAATCTAGCTGGGCCCCAACCAAGGGGCTGAGTTTCCACAATTCATTTATCATAAACCAGCAATTTGCAAATGTTAGCACTTTTCCCACACATCATGAGCCCTGATGGACTTTAATAAAAGAGAGAGAGAGAAAGAAAGGGAAGGAGAGAGAGAATACCTACATAATTAGCTAAAGTTCTCAGAATGGCTTTAATTGGGAAAATGTTACCTTTCTGGAAATAATTGCTATAGAGATTTTCATTTGTTTTCTAGGTTCTGGTTTTTTTACGTTGGTTTCACATCTGCTAATTAACCAGTTGTCTCTGTTAAAGAGTTTTTGCACCTCTCTTTTACCCTCAAGACAGCACATTTTCCAGTTTGCTTGATTCTGGTAGTCACAAAAATTAGAATACTTGCATTAGTTTGGTTTTCACACTGTTTTTAAGCTAAAGGCCTCTAAAAGGGAGGGATAACAAAGAAAAATAAAGGGTAAACAAATCTTGAAAACAGATGAGAGTGAGAGTTTAGGAAAAACAAAACAAAACAAAAAAACTATCTGGTAGAGATGCTTGTGGGGTACATGGGCAGACATCACTCATCTCATTGAGACACCTCTGAGCTCTGAGAAGTCCTGCTGTGGGGCTGGACTTCCTCCAGTCCGCAGAAAGGTAACCGTGGCTGAAAGAATGAAGTCTATGGATGGAGGGAGGAACAAGAGTTGACACTTTTAGCTAATACCAGTGATAACATCACTTTAACATGATTTTCTAGGGATCTTTTTTCTCTAGATGAGTATCTTTCTTCCCAGAGTGGGCAATAACAGAGACTTCAATGACAGGGATAAAATATTCAGAGCTGAATATCTGTGATTATCAGATTTTCTCTCAGTGTTGTAGGAAGGAGTTGTTCCTGTCACAGAGAGCAGAAATCAGAGGGTTTAGATCTCTTTGAGTTGTTTATTCCATCTCATGCAGTTTTGCTACCTTGTCTACCTGTCTGCATTCCTACACTGTTGTTTAATGCTAATTAACAGATCAGCATGAACATGTTCTGCAATTCTCAGAGATCCCTCCTCTGGTGCTTTTCTCTCTTCTTAGCCAATCTCACAATACTTTAGCAACTTTCCATTCCACATATAACATGTGTTCCAAAGAACACATCCATTGCTGATAAGAACAGCTATCATTTTCTAACTCGTAGATGCAACGGCAGCATCATCTATCAGAAACAAGAGGAGGGACTGGGTGTAAAAAATGCCCTTAAAACATCAGATCCACCTATTCATCTAATAAATTTCTTCTTCTAAAAACCCCAAAGAACCACATTGGCCTGGTGATGATATCATAGCCAAACTCTGCCTTTACGGTTTATGACATCATCAAAACCCCTCGATGATGTTATATGCTTGTGCATCGATGCTACCTATCACTTTCTCCTTACATTATGCATCAAACTGCTCCGAAGAGCCCACGTTTAACCGTCTAACCATTTCACAGGTGACAGGTGGCAGAAAGCTGCAAGAAAATGAACTGTGAGATGTATAATTTTCCACTGCATATTGAGATAAAATGGAGCCTGAAAGAGAACCTGTCTTTAGACTAATGACAAAGCATCCAACACAGGGCATCCAACTGTCCAGATTTCCTCCATCATGTCCACTGATTTCTGCTCTGAATCACCCTCTGGAAGAGTCCCCATCAGCACACAATTGCACCCCTGGAGACTTCACTGCCGGGTTATGTAGCAGTCCCACAAAATGGCATCACCTTGCAGCAGACCTGCAGTAGTTAAGCACAAAATGAAGCAGTGGAGCACTCATAGTGGCTACAGCACACACCACAGCCCCTGCCAGAAAATGATGTGGTGTGAAGCCGACAACTGTCACCTTTTTAACCCACAGTTTGGTTCTAGTGTTCTATACTCAGAAAATGTCTGTTCAAGGCCCAGAATATTGAGTGGCTTGCTGATGCATTCCTTCCCACATATACAAACCTGGGCTTTGTTTGTTTTATTGCTTGCTCTCATTTCCAAGCCTGCAGCATACGTGCTTCCCTGCAGTGGGAAGGGCTTAGAGGAAGTCCATCCTGCAAAAAACACACTCCCTAAGTTGTTGCTTGATTCTAGGATCCACAGTTAGAAAACAAACCAAAACATGGAGGCAGCAGATGAAACCTCAACTACTGGTAATGCTGATGCTTCCTATGGAATTCTCCAAGCTGCAAGTGTCTCGTAGCCAAATCCCTCTGACAAATCGGTGCCTGTGTGGGTAATATCAGCACTGTGCTCAAGCATCTTCCCTACCTTCTTTCCAGCTCAGGCAATGGCCTGAGGTGGTGCTGGCTGTGAAATGAGCCCCCATCACATAGTAGCTGAGCAATGCATATCTCCTAGCGCATTTTGTTCCCTTTAACGCATTTCTTCTTTTTCTTTTCATGACCTGCTGCCAAAATCTCTTTGCTAAGGTTTCTGCCACCATCGGCACCACACAAGAAAAGTGTCTTTGTTAACACATTTAGGACCTGCTTTTAATTTCTACAGTATTCCCTTTAATAACAATGTCTAATTAAAACATCTGTTAAAAAGTCTGTAACATTAACTTTACAGGGAGAATTTAATAGAATTATATTTGAATTGCAGCCATTTAACGGTTTTCCTAATTAGGCTGTTGAGTTTTTATTTTTTTAACAAAAACATTACACAAATTAAAATCAGGCCCAGTTTTTTTTTATTATTATTATTACAACATAGACTGTGGTCAAAAAAAGGCCGGCAGTATGTGATGGTGTGTAAAGGGTGGAAAAAAAAACACACTAGCAGCCTGTGACTGAAACGCTAAAATGCACAAAATTAAACAAATAAGAGAAGATATTTGAAAGGGGGAGGAGGAGAAGAGAGAAAAGAAATTTCTCTGGCCTGTTATTTGCATGCTTTCCTTGAACACAAATCCTTCCAAGTATCTCCCCGTTGCTCTGTCTCCAGCCCCTGCCACCATTCACTTCTCCTGGCTCTCACCTGTTTGGACCTTGTCTGAATCTGGGAGCAAAAGACATTGTAAAGAAGCCTCAGCAACCTGGGGAAAAAAATAAAAAATAAAAAAGGATTTATGCTAGATTTGTGTTTGTCCACATCCCAGAAGCTTGAGTCAAGACCTTTCCTGTCTGCATTTCACAATATTGAGTGTGTTGGAAGACACTTTTGAGGCTCGCTTCTCCGGAGAGCTTTCCCAAGGTATTCCCTGCTCTCAGGGCTGCAGACAGGTAACACATAGCTCCATGATGCTTTAAGTTTCTTCCTTCACCATGGGAAAAAACTATCACTTGCCTAGCACAGTGGGAGCCAGACCCTCACAGAGTTATGCATGATTGTGCCAGTCCATAAAGATGCCAGGTATGCAGAGATGTTGCATGAACATTAACTATGCCATTTCTTTGCAGAAAAGAAATCTTTCTTTCCTCTGCAAATGGTGCTTTTTGTGCTCTAAGATGTTGTGTCTGTTTGCCTATAAGAGCTCTAGCAGTTATATTTGGCATATGTACAGAAATACATAACCTTCAATAGATTCTATGATTCTATGATCTTCACTAGAAGCTGCATTGTTAAACTTTTGAAGGCAAAGATTTGCAGACATTTTTAAATAGGAGGAACTCTGGTTCAAGATTTTAGTTGGAGAGGAGCTAGAACTTTAAATTTGTGGGAAAACCTCTGCTGTTCCTTTTTTTCACTGTTCTAAGCCAAAACAAAAAGGAAAAAATTATACATATCCCAGGAAGAGCATTTACAGTAATTACTTTTATATCACACATTATAGCTCATAATTTACTCACACTTGTATGAGGTATTTCTCAACTGAGACTATGCATTTTACAGAGAAGTCTGGTGATTTTTCACTGATCCAGTGTCATTTTTGTGCTGAGAAGGAGCTGCAAGATAACACTACAGTTTCGCTCTTCAGCATAAATATTTCATGTAGCTCTCAGCAGATGCTAAAGTTAGTGCCTGTACAAACAACTCAGATGAAATCCGGGCCTCCAAGTTGTCAGTGACAAAACTCTTATTGACTTCAGTAAAGCCAAGACTTCATCTTTGGTCTTTAAATTGAACTTAAATTTGTAGCGACCACTGGCAAGGGGAAACCCACTTCAAAGGAACGCTCTGACAGTTGGACATTTCTCTCCCACTGATCTAAACTGTAGTAATCTCGTTTTGTTTCCCAAGCTAGCTTGGAAATCACGTTGAGAGAAGTTCATCAAAATAGTTCTTTTGTTCTACTGTTTTCTAGCAAATCCAATGAAGCAACTTCCCTCAAGGAATTTTCTGTACCACAAAGGCCAACCTCAATAACAAAGAGCAAGTCTAGTAGGAAAAAAATAACAACAAAACATTCATGCATAGAGATTAAGAAATACATTAGCATCCTTCAGAGTCCTAGGGCATTGGTGAGTCTTTGATCTCTTCTTAGCTCTGCCATACTGCGTTGCATTTGTGGCTTTTGGACTCACAACACAAATCATAGTCTCTTTAGGGCTCATGGCCTGTGGAGACCACGTGGAAGGCAAATATCTGGACAATCCTGGACCAAACATCTATTTTTCTGTAGCTATGAGGGGCTTATCTTCATTACCAAATAATCTATTTCAGGCCTGTGTTTCTTCCTTCCACCATTCTGCACACTGTTTCTTGATAAGAGAAAACACTGAACTGAATCCAATTGCAAATTCCAAAGCCAGAGTTCAAGCGATGGACTCTGTTTTCTACAATAACATTAAAAATCCAACCAGCTCCTACTGTGACTTATGAAGTTCCTTGAAGGGAATCCTCCAAAACTGCCTTTCTGCACAAGGAGGATCAAAAGGTGCTAGATGATTCCACCTGGTCAATGTTTGTGGTCGCCAGAACTCTACAAATGCCCTGTCCAAAAATGAGCTCGAAGGAGCTCTGCAGGGGAGCTGTACACAGGTAGAAGCATGTACACCGGAGAAGCATGGTCAACATGCTTTCTGTGTACTTAAAACCTCAAGGAATAAAGTTGTTTAGGAACAAATCCTTGAGAATCTGCTCGGTTATTGGTGAGGAGAGGACATTTTGGTAGTTTCAAATGGCATTACACATTTGTGGAATAGAAATTACAGTTCAATGTGTGGGCATACTTGATTGGACAATCTCTCAGTTGATGGGTTCTTCTGTTCAATTACTATTAAAATTCATCAAATGGAACAGAGTGGTTTTAATGCCTGTAATTGTTGTAGAAAATGCTCTGTAATTGGTCTTACAAATGAAGCTGAAGAGCAAGATCAAACTCCATTGAAAATGAATCTGTCTTTCCACTGAAGAGTTCAAGAGTCACTTTTAAAATCCATTTTGCAGGAAGGTGTTTAGCCAGTCTCAACTCCTGTTCATTTTGTGTGGCAGTTTTTATTTGCTTCTTTTGGCCTCTGATACGTAAATGAAATCACCAGCTCCTGAACTTGGCTCCATGTTCTCCCCTGCCTTGTAAATTCAAAGGAAGGGCAGTGTTACAGGCAATGAACAGCAGACCAACTCCAAAGGCAACTCAGGTGCATTTGGGAAGTCTGGCACTGGGATGAAGTGAAGAGACTGCAGGTTAGAGCCGTGCTGCCTCTGGTGGAGGAGCCAGATCCTGAAGTTTTGCCCCTTTGGCAAATCTTGCAAACCTCTGCCTCTTGCTTTTTATGGGTGGAGGGGAGTTATATTTAGCCTTGTCAGATGAAATGAGAGGCAATCTAAGAGCAGGGAACAAGCAGACAGTGAGAATTTAAGATACTTTTGCCACAAAAAGCACTGTCACCTGGAACTCTACTGTTAGCGAAGAAAGTGGGAAAGCAAGCAGGATACTTAGTCAATTTTCAGAGCATCAGTCTAATTGCATGTTCCACAGAGTTCAGTGAACACTTGAATCAAAAGTATCCTACATTTTCACTTAAACATTTTCCTGCACATCAAATGCCTCCCTCAAATACGGAAAACATGGATGCAAGTCTGCTAGACTGCCATTCAGTTCCTTGGTATCCCCAACCACTGGACCCACCATCTCAGGAACCAGTATTTACTTCTCCATTTCTTTCTCTCACCTCTTAAAGACTCCATACAACAACTTCTGTTCAGCAACTTTCTATAACTGCCTTCTCTCTGCCCCTAGCTCTCACCCCAGCTTAAAACTTCCTGCTTGTCACCATCCATTCTGGAAAACACAGCTTATTGTTCATACCGCTTCTGTCAGGTCTTTTCTGCTTTGTCTACTTTGAAAGAATTAAAAAGGGAGCTCAGAGGGGATAATTCTCTTTGTACAGTGAGTCGAGAGCTTTCCATGGCACCTCCTCTCATGAAATGAAGTGATGGCTGCGGAAGAAGAGGAAAACAGATCTTAAACTGAAAACAGCTATGTTACCACCCCCAAAGCAGTTTAAAATCCCTCTCCATGTTCCTGATTTGTTACCAGAGCATGCTATTCATGCACATGCAGGCTGTCATCATTAGTCTGCACATGTGAAAGAAGTTCTGTGCAGCAGTTCCTGAGGAAAAAAAGAGAAACTGTGCAAAAGCACCACAATTAAGTATAAACTCAGGCATGCCTACAAGCAGGTAGCTGCAGGAAAGTGACTGGTTCTAATTAAACTCCAAACATAAATAGAAAGACCAGAATTTCAAATAGCACCTAACAAAATTAAGAAAAGGTCACAGACATGGTAGTATTTTTTAAAACCTACCAGCTCTGTTTATGAAAACAGATTACTTGTGATTGTGATTACTTGGTACACATTCAGCACTAACTGGCTCACAGTTTTGTTGTGTATTTATGTACTTTGTAAAGTGTCTGTGAAGCATCAGGAAAGGCCCTAAGTCTGCCCACAGAGCCACAGGTGGCCAAGTCTGTTCCACCACAAACTTCTGCAGGGGATGAGCAACGTGAGAGGCAGCAGAGGGTGCTGGGTTTGTTAGGCCCAGAGCAGGGGAGGCTGAGGGGAGGCCTCATGGCGGCCTGCAGCTCTATCATGGAGGCCTGCAGCTCCACCATGGTGACCTGCAGCTCCTCACAGAGAGCAGAAGGGCAAAAGGGCTCTGAGCTCTGCTCTCTGGGGACAGCAAGAGGGCCTGAGGGAACAGCATGGAGCTGTATCCAGAAGGCTCAGGGGGGTTAGGGAAAGGTTCTGCCCCAGAGGGCAGTTGGTTTGGAACAGGCCGCCCAGCAGGTGTGTCAGCAGGTGTGATGAGAAGCACCTGTGTGTCATTAGGGTCACACAACCCTGCTCCTTCAGCCCTTCTGTGGGGGAGATTTCTGTTTGCTTCCTAGCCAAAGGTTTGTTCTGTGCTCAGGAGGCATTCATGGCCCTTCTTGGGTTATTTCTTTTCACCAGAAATCAAAAGAATTTTCTTCAATTTCAGCTGAAAGCAATTCCATATTTAGGTGGGAAAGGGCACTTGTCTGTGGTAAAGGTGCCTTGCTATGAAAGATGTGATTTAACTAAAGTTTAATTATGTGTTGAAGCAGCCATTCTGATTGCAATGTTTAGGCTGTATTAGTAATTTTTTCTAGTTTGTGACAATTATGCCTCTTTGTAGCCACAAGTAGTTTCAAATTCTTTTTACTCATTCATTAAAAATAAACCTGAATTTCTTCAGCAATTAGTAGTTACTAAGGAAAAAATATGTATATATCAATGTTGATAGTCACCTGTGAATCAGCACCCAGAGAGCTGTTTGGAGCAGGCAGCATTGCTGCTGTTTGCTGTTCTGCCTGTAGCTAAGCAGCAAGCTGAGAATTGTTTTAGCTGAGCTCTGAAGGATATTGCAGCTTGCCTCGTGCAGGCTGGTAGGTGGAATGCTGGTATTACAAATGTGAAGATGAATAGATATCTTTGGATCAAAATGCGGCTTCAAAGTCAAACAAAAATTACAGACCCGTTTGAGTCTATTGTAATGACAATAACAACAGAAGGAGGAAGATAAAGGTCTTGAGCAGGGAGTTTTGGGGGAAGCAGGAGATTGCTAGAAACAGTTTCTGAGATCGATTGATTTGAATAATACTCTTGGGCACAGAGAACATAGAGAGGTAATGCCTGAAAAGAATAAATCAAATATCTCATGGCATTTTATGCATTCATTCCTCTCCTGGACTCTGTTTTTAGTTTTCAAAAATATGAACGATTCCAGGCAAGCAGAGAATGGCCTGTATATTTCCCACCGTGATGAATAGTTGCATGTTAGCCTGTTCATTTAATGACAGCTATGTATAGTTCCCATAATAAATCAGACTCCAGGACACAAATGCCTTCTGTTTACCTTTGAAGCACTTTTTTTTTTTCTTTCCCTGAGAATTGTGATTGTTGCAAAAGCCTGATGTATCCACCCACACAGCAGCACCCAAACAGCTTGTTACTTGCAGGTTTCAGTCCTGCAAGGTCCTTAGTCCTCCCAGTGCCGCATGATGCCCCAAGGCACCCGTGTCTTGCAGGACTGAAACCTGCACAGGCTGCAGAAAATGGACTCAGCCCACTGTGAGCAGTTAAGGGGAAAGTTCAGTCTGCACTTTGCATGAAAAGTCTTGTTTTAATCTGACTCTCGGTCAATTAGTTTGATCATTACATTATAAACACTTGTCATCTTTTGTAACATGTGCCTTTGAAAAGCAATGCTTGAACTTCTCAGCCCCCGAAGTCGCATATTTTTAACCAGAAGTTACACTATGACTTCTCTGTACAATAATTAACCGATATGTTTCTTGACATACATATACTGAAATTCTCTTTGATTTTAAAAATCAGCAATATTGAAAGATGCACACTTTAAGTCACTCTATGCCATCTTAAGTTACAACTGTGACTTCTAGATAGCTGGTATAACACTAATCATCATCTAATAAGAACACCTGACTCATACCTGCCGGATGAGAAGCGTGTGAGATGCATTCTTGCACTGCTCCAGCCCCAAAACATTATGCTCAAGAGAAAAGAGGGCAATTTCTATCTGTTTTTATTTATTTTGGGAAAACTTTCCATGCAAATAAATGTAGCACAAAGTATTGAGAACTGCCAAAAGACATACAGATTATGTATATTTTTATAGCCACAAAGTCACTCAAATGACTTTGCTTCCATTTCATTGTTTGGCATAGATCACTTATTGTGCACATGTTTTCAGATGGAAATGCTGAATTAGACTATGGCAAAATGGATAATGCAGCCCTAATGCTAGCATGAGCTAATAAGAAACCAGCAATGAATCTACTGCTGCAGATTGAAGTACATGCATTTCATATTATTACTCAAGGCTTGTCTCTCCGATTAGATGATTGCATAACCTTAATATTATAAATCTTGCATGATGTGAATTGTTCAGCTGTAACCATAATCAGTTTTTACTAAGGTGGCATTTCTGTCATCTTGTTAAACACAAACGTTATATATGCGCTAGTCATAATTTTATAACAGTTGCTTTTAGCAAGAGACGGTTTTGTCGGTCGGGAGCCGCAGTTTAGTGCAGAGATGCAACGAAAGTGCTTAAGTTGCTCATAATGTCAGTGTTTGCTTCAGAAAATATCACTTTGTAGATTCTTTCATTTTCTGAGTGCAAATTTCTCTTCAAAAGAAATGGAAAAACTTGCAAGCTCTTAGCCAGAACTCTCTGAAAACCACTTTTCAGATCTACTGAGACCCAGGTTTATTTAATCAAGTGGAAGCTGCATGCTCTGCAGAAGCTGCGGCACCCTGTGGACCTTCTCCAGCGCTGCGACTCAGCTTGGAGAGCCCCAGTTATTTCAACCCCTTTTTCCACAGAGGAAACACAGTTGATCTCCTCATCTGTAAATTACCGCTGGCAGGGCTTTATGGGGATGCCACTGCCACCAACATTTAAGGGTTTAAGACCCCCCCTATAAACCTCAGCAAGGTTCTCCTCTCCTATCAATTCACCAGGGATTTGTGCAGTTAAATCTCACAGCGGGTAATAAATTTCCTGGCACATCATGGGATGAAGGGGACCCGACTGGCACTGATCTCGGTGGGTTGAG
The DNA here is from genome assembly GCF_016699485.2 of Gallus gallus. NCBI lineage: Eukaryota > Metazoa > Chordata > Aves > Galliformes > Phasianidae > Gallus > Gallus gallus. The sequence goes on from NC_052551.1 coordinate 5,090,351, forward strand.
TCCAGCTTATCTCCTTGACAAATTTATTGCCTTCATCACGTGCTCTGGAGAGAAAAAGCCAAATCCCTGCCTTGTAATGGACACTTTCCTATTTTTTACTGTAGATCTTGCATTGAGATAGGCCTTAACAAAGAAGAACATGCTGAAGAGATAAGAACAATTCAGGCAGTTCCATGTGCTGTAATGTGCAGAAAGCCCAGAGACTGCATAACCAGGGCCGTGGGATTACAAAAGAAGAGTTACAAGCTCTCCTCAGCTCCCTGGCTTATAATAAATCTAATCAAGGGAGATTTCTCGTTGGTCTTAATGGCAGTGAAAACAGTCCTATACTCAGTAATTTCATACTCAAATCACATTTTAGGTCTAAGCTAGTAGAAAATCTAAGGCCAAATAACTTTTATCAGATGATCTGTTGACATGATTTTCTTATAGGAGTTATAAAACAATCAGTGCAGTGGCCTGTTTGGAACAAAAGAGTTGTTTCTGTTTTGAGCATGTTTAGTATCACTGGCACACTTGTCGGTGTAGAAATCAGTGTCTTCAGAGACAATTACCAGGCGTGAGGCAAAGGTAAGGGGGGCAACACCAGAACTAGAAGATTTGACCGCACAGTGCCCCTGCACATCAGAATTGAGAGAGATAAAATTACCCTGGGACTCCCTGGCTGCTCACAGCCCAACCAAGGTTGTGCCAATAAAGGTTCATATATCCACCAGCCATTCCAAAGTCACTTGTGCAAATCAGAGGTTTTTCTGGCAGCTGCTTGCTCTCAGCCTGTAGCTCCTGCTACAGTAAGAACTGCAGAGCCTTGTTGGACAGTTATTATCTGTATGGTCCAGAGAACGACCTGCAGAAGCCTCCAGCTCCCAAAGCTTCTCAACACTGGGCAAGTCCAGGCTCACACCTTAAATTCCATACTCAGGTCTTACTGGAGCTTTATTTCACAAGCCCATGAGGGGGAGGGAGGGGTGGCTTGTGTGGCCACTGGTCCTGCAGTAAACCCCAGCCAGCAATTTCTCTGCAAAGTTTGCTGTGCTGAAACCCTGACTGACACTGGGGTGGATTTCTAACATGGCTGAGAGGAAAAGATAGTTTTTAATATCAGTTTAAAAAAAAAAAAAAAAAAAAAAAAAAAAGAATGTATGGCTCCTATAAACTGTTAAAACTTCACTTTATTGATCATAAATCTGTGTTTTGCTCAATGCAAAAGTTTTTCATCTTACACAGAAAAATGCTGAAACAGCTACAAATGCCAAAAACACAAAGTTTTCTCTCTTGGACAATTTATAGGGAAGTTATTGGATTTTTTGTTGTTGTTGTTTAAAAGCATTCTTACCACACTGCTTGCCCACTGGTTTGGAGAAATTACCTTTCATTGCCAAGCTTTGTCCCTGACCTTCTCTGATAGGAAGAGACCTGAAAAATAAAGCTAGCCTCTTTTACATACTGCTGGAGTTGAAAGGGTTGAATAGGATGAGAAGTACAAGCCATGGGAATGAGGGTTCAGTACAATCAGGGAAGGACATATGCTATTGCAAACGTACTGCTGAACAGGCAGCAAAACTGCTGTGGAGCACAGAGCTCACTGCAGACAGAAAACCCTGTGCCCAGCTTTATCCCGTGGTCCACCCCCCAAACCTCTCCAAAACATGATGGATGCTATCAGTGCAGGACCACCAGGCACCCCATGGGGAACTGTTCTGGGAGTGAACGTGGCCCTGGGGTACATCCCCATGCTCAGTGGCTCTGGGCACAGGCCCATCTGTGTCCCAGTCCCTCTTTCTACAAGTGGGGTAATGCACCTTGGGACCGAGAGATTAACAGCCCTGTTTTGGTATTAATGATCTGCAAAGGCTGGGAAGGTGCCGAGCAGGGCAAAGAAATCTTGATTTATGAATAGTAAAACACAAAACTGGAAGGAAAAAATAGAGCATTCTAGACCAACCGAGGGTGGTATTGAGACAGGGGAGCTTTACCCTCTGAAACATGTATTTAACATGGGTAATCTTTACAGAATTGTAGAATATCCCGAGTTGAAAGGGACCCACAAGGATCACCAAGCCCAACCCTCAGCTCCACATAGGAACACCCAAACCCACACCCTACATCTAAGAGTGGTATCCCAACGCTCCCTGAGCTCCGGCAGCTCGGGGGAGGAGCAATAGGATAAAGTTTTCTGTTTTTCTTTTTTTTTCTTTTGCATCCAATTATTGCAAATCATATGAATTATGCTTTTTTCAGTTGTAACCTGGAAGCCCCCTTTCTTCTGCTTGTTCTCCATCATGTTGTACATCAGCTCTCTGTGCTTCCCTACAGTGGTCAGCACCTCCGTCGAGATAATGGACTGGATCATCACCTGGACAGCATTTCTCTTCAGTCATAAATCATGATGGGAATACTGTAAACAAAAGCCATGAAATATGAACCCACATAAATAAAGGAAGGGAAGGACTGCATTGCCTGGGGAAATCTGTGCAAAGAAGTTGGGGGGGGACAGGGGGGAGACTTGCACTGTCAGAGGAACCTCAACAAATGCATATCCTGATTTTAAAGTTTAACTGTTACTATAATTATTAAGATTGGCCTGCTCATGTGTCTCACAGGAAGCGGCTTTGTTCTCCTTTCTGCTAATTTCACGTGTTTTCTGTTCCTCTTGGGCTTTACTTTTATTTCTGTGCTTTTCCCACTTCTAGTATTTCTGTCTACAAATACCTTTGTTATTTCATCATCCTTCCCAGCACACATGGTCACCAACTCTTGGACAGTTTCTTCTTCCTTTGCTTCTGTTCTGCTAAATTCACATACTTCTCGGTACCAAGCTGAGACCTCCAGACAGCTCCTGCAGCAAAAGATATGGGTCACGCAAGTCTTGAGCTTTAGCTGTCATTCTTGTTCCAAAACTGGGATACAAGCACATCAGCATGCTTCATTAAACCCAAAATGTCAAATCATCCTTCACAACCACCAAGCCCTCACGAATATGAGCAGCTCTGTGGTTTTGGAGAATTTTGTGATAAAGGACACAGCATTTAGCAGATGGTACTATTAGGAGGAAAAGTAGAAAAAAAGGAGGAGGGAAGAAGAATGTTAAAAAATGTGAAAAAATGAATAGCCTTGAAGTCCTAGGTGCTGTAGGGATTCCTTGATGCTAAAATTGTTGTTAATCTTGTAATGAGAATTCACTCTTTATGTTTATTGAAACAGAGGTGAAAAGGAAGAGAATGCATCACTGCTTTACATCGTAACTGAAGCGAATCTGCACGTCCAGTCCACTGAGGAGACAGCTCTGTTTTCCTCAGCATCGCTGCAGACATACCAGGAAGTCTAAAATACTTTGGGAAGTAAAATTTTGAGCAGTTATTTTATATATGTCATATCCAGTGGTTCACCTTGCTGCCCTGAGGCCACTTCCGTATGACAGCTAAACTGCTGAGCGCTTATTTAGCCTAATACTGGCTGCCACTGCTAATTCCCTAGCCTGTGGGATCCACTACTTTGTGTTTCATAGAGCTGAAAGACCCTATTTTAGAAAATAGTGTTTGTATCGAAAACTGATGCCAGTGCATCACCACTCCTTCAGAGAAGGACTTGACGAACTCTCGCTTTTAGTGTTTCATTGAATGTTTGGCTCAGTTTCCTTCTGACGAGCAAGGATTTTTGCATGGGTGTAGTTTTACTTTCTAAAATAACAAATGTCTGTCTGTTCGGTGATGTGCGTGCATCAGAAGACAGGGTAAAATAAACAGGCTGAAGGGCTTTGATTTGCAGCACGGTTAAGCAGTGCAGGTAGAGCTGTGTTTCTTTTGGATCAGCTGCTTTGCTTCGCCTTTGCAGTGCACTTCATAAATGCTGCAGACGGGTTTTTCAGAGCTTATAAACTTAGCAGAAATAAAAAGAACTAAGGGGCCTGACAGCTGAGAGAACTTTATAAGTGCCACTGAAAGCCAGTAGGTCCCCAGCTCCTGGGGAGTATATCAGAGCCCTTGCAGGGTTTATAAATTCTGCTTATTTACTGGCAGGTTTCCATCCTGGTCATAAAAGCCATAGGTCAAAAAGCTCTGTTAGATGGGGAACACGAAACCCAGCTTTCATTTAACTCCAGCTTCTTGCACAAGGCTGTGTAGCTCATCAGTGCAACTGTGGTGTACAGCCCTAAATGTCACTGGGAGCCCAACTGAGGACAAGTGTCCACAGCTCCTGGCTTTGTGTAGAGCAGATCCCTGAAGAAGTGAGCTCCCGTTCAGGCTCTATTTATATCAGTCTTTGCTCCTTACAATAGGGGAAACCCTAAAGGTTTGCTCAGGAGGGGTTTTGTCCCAGTTCATCTTAACCCACCTCCAGGGCTGCTCCGAGCCCCTGGGGTGTGAATCGATCTGCTGTTTCCTTCTCCTTCATGCACCCATCTCCATCTCAGAAAATCTGGGCTCATGAATAGACCCATTTGTCCACAGGAGCCCAAGCAGCTCCTCCCCTGCTCCACATCCCTCAGCACTGCTATGGGCAGGAAGAGGAGGAATCACCAGATCACATCAGGTTCCTTCTAAGTATCGCAGTCCTGGCTCAGCTCCACCCCAGCTGACAAGCTGCTTTAATGGATAGGCAGTGGCCTTCAGTGGAGGGGCTAAATGTAAAACTTTCCTCTGCTTCTCTTGTCAAAGTTAAAAGCTTTTCATGCCTGTGTTAATGTTTCCTTTTTTTTTTTTTTTCCCTCCTGTCTGCTGGCACCAATGACAAATACTACATCTTGCATTGAGTAACAGTATATTGAATGGCTGGCAGAGGCAGAATACGGCACCTGTAATTTATCTCCGGGAGTTTGGGTTGGATGACACTGCTGGGAACAGACCGGGGCTCTGAGCTGTCACCTGATTACTAATTCTAGGATTTCTCCTCCGAGAGTGAGAAGGAGTGAGCTAGGATGAAGGGTACAAAAAGCAAATCAATAAACAGGTTAGTGTTTGCATCATTATTAACACTCGGGCTGTCAACACACCCATTGAAACTATCGCTCAGGGCAGCTTCAGATTTAATGGTCAGTGTAACAGATTTACTGTAAATGTTAGCTAAGGCACAGCGAGGAGTGGGGGGGTCTCATTGACAAATAACAGAGATTTCAGTGGGATGCATGAAGCTGTTTATGTGTGTGCATAAATAACGCGGCGATCGGCGCACAGAGGCGGGTGGCTTTCTGCAGTATTTCTTCCTGCAGGGCTGTGGCTTGTCCCTGCCCGCTGCCTCCCCTCTGGCAGCCCAACACAGCCACACATCAATTGAATCGCAGGGAGCTTTGATCCCAGGAACCCATCACAAACCCCATAATAGCCTGGAGGAGGGAGGGGAGGGGAGGGAAGGAAAGGGTGACGCTGCCATCTGCAAGCTGAGTCAGCTCATGGAGTTGGGTTTTGTTGGCTTTTGCTCCTGTCGTCTTCCCTTCTCCACAGACAGTCATCTTTGCAGAGGTTCCTTAGGAGAGCCCCTGGCATTTCCCCTTCCCTGACAATGGGTCATACCTCTATGGGTAATGGACAGTGGGTCTTCATGCTTTCCACAAGTGACAAACAACTGAGCAGCTCCAAGCACTACAAATGAACATGTGATCAAGTGTTTCTGCTTAAATTACCAATAAAATGCTAAATCTGTGACAGAATAAATTGGCTGAAGATGAATCCCCCTGACTCCTGTCTGTGCTGCTGCTTTTTCAAATGAAAACCCTCATAAAGAAATTAAGCTGGTTGAAAGGAAAAGCACCTAAATTCGCATAGCTTGCATGGTGGAGGGTTTCCCAGATTGCTCCATCATCTGGACCAGACCCTTCTTCAGGAATACTCTGCTGCTTCTTTTTTGTTTGTTTGTTTTTAAAAGGTTCCCACAGGCACACTTCTGATGGTGCTTCAATCTCCCTAATTGTTTCTGCCCAGTGCTGCTGCCAGGAGAAGGGACCCAGAGGCTGAGGGCAGCACACACATGCTCAGACTTAAGGGCTGCTCGCTGCCCTGTAGGTGTGAGGCTGATGGCAATACGCTGCTCACTGCTTTCATCTTTCCAAACTGCATCTTCATCACCTGTCCTCCAGGCAGACATCTGATATAGGCTAAGTCTCCTGGCCCCCAGAATGAAAGGGTCCATGCTGGGATCACCTAAATCAATTGGACTTTGCCACAAGAGAATCACAGAAGCATAGAATCATAAAGGTTGGAAAAGACTGCTGAGATCATCAAGCCCAACTGTCAACTCATCACCACAATGCCCACTAAACAGTATCCCTAGAATGGACTCAAACAATGCCAGATGCTTGGAAGTTCCTAGATATGTCCTAAAAATAACCCAGCAAAGATCTTTCAGATGGTTCTTGGAGGAAACTTCCATTCAGAGCAGCTAAAGAGAGAGCCAGCATAAACTTGGGACAGCATTTGAGGCTGTTTCTCAAGGAAGGGGTGAGGTTGGTCACCTAGGAGATATCTTTGGAGCATGAGTAGTGCAGCTGCCTTTCTTTGGTCTGTCCCAGACTTACTTAGTTGCCCTCAGCATCTCAAGACGTTTTTTCAGCTTAGCTTCCTACTGCAATGTTGGTAGGTTCTGTATTTAGTACAACCAATCTTTAAACATGCAGTAGAGAAGAGAGAGGTATCTTTTAGTTCTTAACCTCATTAAAAGCAAGCCCAAGATCATAGGGTCATAGAATCCCAGGATCACAGAATCATAGAATAGCTTGGGTTGGAAGGACGTTAAAGATCATCACAGCAGAGCTCCCTGAATTCTTGTCTGTCAGGCAAGGTCCTGTGATAAGGCCAAGGATGAGCCCATTACCACCAGCATCTCTGGGCTCTGGGATGAGGTGTGAAGCATCTGCAAGGGTTTTCCACATTTTATGGTTTCCATCATCTGCTGGGACCCTAACCCCTGCCCACGCTCACTAGGAATGGGCAGGAATTACTGGTTTTGTGGGAAACAGAAGATGCAGACATGGTTGTCTGGTTTTACAGTTTGCAAGTGCAGTTATTAAAATACTCCAGCACTTGTTCAGCCTCCAGTAACATGGTTCTCTGTTCTGTGGTGTTATGTTGTGATTGAAACCCACGTCAGGTACTATAACGCTGCCCCAGCTGCTAGAACCAGTGCAAGAACTCAAGAGTTACCACCTGAGAGCGGTCAGTCATTGGAACAGGCTGCCCAAGGAGTCACCATCCCTGGAGGTGTTCAAGGAATTAGGAGATGGGGCACCAAGGGACATGGTTAGGGCGCATGGTGGTTGGGTTGGGGTTGGACTTGATTATTTTCGAGGTCTTTTCCAATATTAATGACTCTATGCTTCTATGATTTTATTATTATATGAACTCAGATGAAGATTCCAGAAGTGCCTGTGGGACAACCTGAGGCTGTGCCACCCACATATGCCCCACTGCCACTGCCAAGCTCCCCTCTGCATAGCATGTTTGTTTGTGCCATGGAGATGTCAGCTCAGCCTCCGGGGTTCTGTGAGACTTTCAACATTAGAAGCTCAAAAAAATAGAGAAAATAAAATAAAATAAAATAAAATAAACCACACCTAACAAACAAACAAAGTAGCAGCTGCGAAGCCAGCATTAACGTGTTTAGGTTTGATTTTGATTTTTAAAGGGCTAATGACAAAGGAAAGCTCTGGCTCTGGAGCCTCTCTGCAGAGTTGAGATCTAATGCTTCTAGAAGAGGGCAGCCTCATGAATTCAGAGCCGCTTGCTTCCTTTAATATGCATCCTATTGACTATGGCAAGAACACCCCCCTGCAAGCATTAATTGGAGCAAGCGGCGTCTGACAATTTTTGTTTAAACTGTAGAAGACTCCTCCCTGGTGGGAGATGTTCAGCAATCAAAGAGAAGACAAAAAACAACAAAACCTGCACATGGGCTGGTTGTGCTGCGGATAACCCAGTGGAGAGCAGCCCTGGAGCTGCGGGTGTATTTGGACAAGGTGACCTCGCACCGAGCACATTAGTTGTATTATCAGCCTATAAACTGTCTCTCTGCTTTACGTACCCGTATGGCCCACATACTGAAAGAGAAGATTAGCTTGATTATCAATGGGGGAATGAGCCAAACAATTACTTTCATTATTGAATATCCAATTAATTATTCAAGAGGCCAATCAATTATTCATATCTCATTTAAACTGGGCGGGGGGAGAAGTGTTGCCACTTGGCAGAGATGTTCACAGCCTCTTCAGATACAGCATCAATTCTGCTGCAACGGGGTGGAATGATGGTGGGAGCAAAAGCCAGGCACCCAGATGATTTTCCCAGTGGATGTCCATTATTATTGCCTTGCAGCACCATCCAGAGCCCCTTCCAGCTCAGCACAAGGTTGGAAAAGACCTCTAAGATCCCTAAGTCCTACCCCACCCCATCCCCATGCCACTGACCACATCCCTCAGTGCCACATCCCCACGGTTCTTGAATACCTCCAGGGATGGTGACCCCACCACCTCCCTGGGCAGCTGTGCCACTGCATCACCACGCATTCAGAGAAGTTTTTCCTGAAGCCCAAGGGAGCAAAGCCCATCCTGTGGGAGCACTGATGCACCTGGGACATGGAGGGATTTGCTTTTATTTCAAAGAAGGAAAAATGCTCCAATGGAGAAAGCGAGGGGGAACCTTCTAAAGAAATCAGACTCGACTGCTTTTCAGTATCTTACAGCATGATGCGTAATTTTTATCAGCAAAATATCAGTGTCTTGCTTGCTTCATTTAAATAATTAACAATAACCCTCTGCTTGCATTTGCTATGCTTTATTTTGCATATTGTGCCTGTGCACGGTGCAGGATGCAGGAGTACAGCCAGGGTGCAAATGGCATAGAAAAGACAAGGTCTGGGAGCAATGCCCTTCCATCAAACCACCCGCACAGGCGGCCACAGCTGGCTGCAACTGCTCCAAAGGCCAGGAACCAGCAGGAATCACATTGTGTGTGAGTGTGCAAGACAAATGGGTCCCTGGGACATTTCATGCCTGGGAACGCTCCTTCTCCCTGCTCTCTCACACAGTCACCCGTCCTCTCTGCAGCCAAGGCCCAGCCCTCAGCTAATCTTTATTTTATTTTTATTTGTTACACAAGCAGATGTGAGTGATACCATATTGGAAACAAATTGTCAATTACCAAACAATCAAGCCCTCCATTTGTTTGTTAGATTGGCTCTCAAATAGTCCGATTAATTATAACAGCACTAATTATTAAGATACACTGGTAGTCATCTCCTATTTCAGAGAGAAGGAGAAAGTCCTTCCTTCTGCATTTGCTGTCACACAGTAGCAGCCTCATCCAATAGGGCGATTTATCTCTGTCAAGCCAGTAAAATGATAATGCCAATTAAATCACACAAGTAATTGCTGCCTGGGTCCCGGTGGATTTCCCCCAGCAGCCCGGTGAATACGAATGCTGCTGTGCAAGGAGCCCCACGCCCTCCCCACCGTCACACTGGGGACCCCAGGACAAAGCTGTCCCCTGCAGCGCATGTCACAGCCAGCAGTGGAGAAGGTCACTTGGTCTCAGGTAGGGTTGCCCCTGAGGACCCATGGCTCCTGGTCTGCTCAGACCTGAGCTGTGTCCTCATCCCCTCCAACCAGAAACTCAGCTGAGCTTCCAGCCAGGATCAAATGAACGGATAAACTGTAAAAAATATGTATGTGCAACACTTACACACATGCAGCCTGGTCCAGAGAAGCCTGGTTAATCACACCCACAGCTGTGAAAGGATGTGTATCCCCCACCTCCCATCCTGTGCCTTCCACTAGCTGTAAAGAATCAACATCTCTGCATCTGGGCAAACCCCACCTAAAAAGAACGGTGTGATCTAACCCAATCTTGCTTCTCATTCAATTAAACCCCGTGAAAGCAGGCATGTAACCTTGTTAATACCACATTTATTAGAGGAAAGGGGGACAGAAAATTAAGATATACTTCATGTTGTTGCTAATTAGAAAAATAGAGACTTTGCATCTGTGCAAGGCAGAGCAACATGTGGCATTAACAGATGTGAACTCATTACACAGCTGCATGGCAGGAAATTGTGCCACCATGGTGACAAAACCTCAAAATCAGATTTCTCCCAGTTCTCAGCTCCCCATAGCCTTCTTTTCTCCTCCAAAAGAAGTTTGTTCTATTTTACTCTGCTGTTGCTTCCCTTCTTCCCTGCCTCCCTCCCCCTCCAACCCCCTTTTCCCTGCTCGATCTTAGAAAGCAGGGGCAGTACTTGGAAAGATTCACTGCCCACCTCCTGGGAAGCTCAGAGCAGAACAAGCCAGGCTACAACGTACCAGCATGGGCACTGGTTCCTGGTAAAGCACAAGCAAGAAGCGCTGCATGGCCACAGTAGAGTTCCTCCTGCCTGCCCCCAGTGCAGGGATTCCTGTAGGGGCAGAGCAGGGACATCACAGGCTGCCCCTTCCCTGGGGTTTTACACTCTGCAAAGTGAAGGAAAGTGGGAGTAATACCTTAAACAAGGTGTCATAGATAGAGTACTTCTGATCCTCCCCCTGGGAGCTGCCTAACACCACCAGTCCACTTGTCATCGACAGCCAAGAGCAGCCAAACAGCACGGCAATAGGTTACTTTTGTACGGCTTCCTCTGCACGTTCTGCTCAGCTTTTTGTCTCTGGTGCAGAAGCCAGTCCCCAGGGACTGTTAGGAGCCTATGGAAAGAAAGCAGAGGTCAGCCTTGGTATTCCTGTGCTATGGGCTTACCACGGGGGGCTCGTTTGCTCTCTGGCACAGTTGAAAGCAGCCCAGCAAAGCAGCTGCGTAAAAATGCAACAACTTTGTGAGGTACCATCTCTGCCTTACTCAGCCTGGTTGTCTGACAAAGCTCTTCCCTTTATTTGCACAGGCAAAGAGGCAGCCAGCATGGATTTTACCCTAGCTGCTGTGAGCAGCCACTGTAGCAGTGTTCCTCGCTCGTTCCTCATTTCTCGGGGCCCTTTATCCTTCCTTTGTCCCATGCAAACACACTGCATGCAGCACAGAAACCCGTCACCCCACACACTGCGGAGGCCTTCAGTCCCTTTGTGCAGGCTGTTTCATTTCATAGACTCAAGGGTCACTTTTATTGTGGTCTCTGCTAAATGAAATCACAAAAGCAATTTAAAATCGCTTAAGCAAATCATGAAAGATGCAATATGAGGAAAGGGCTGTGAATAATGGTTAGCCTAAAGCATTGCAACAAAGGGAGTGACTGCGCTCCTGTCGGGTCCTTTCTCTTGGTCTGTATCCTTCATGCTGAATTCCTCATCTCCTGCCTCAGATTTTGGGCAGGAACTCATCAAAAGAGAAAGACACTCTTATCAGATTTCTAACATCGCCTGCTATTCTTCATGGGAAATGATCTCCAGGATGTAAGGAGAGCTGCACCTGAGTACAGCATTTCGGATATGCAGTAGCCAGAAAAATAATAAGAAAAACACAGGATTCCAATTTTATCTTACAGCGATTTTTCTGGGAGAAAAGCAACGCCATCATACTCTGTGCACTTCATCTTTATCTGACCATCTGACATTGCACAGTACCTGCTGGCTGCCGCCAAGCTTCGTCCTGGAGCTCAGTGGTCCAACACAGAACGAAGGCTGCGAAATCAATTTTCTGCTTCCCATCTCTATTCCATCCCATCATCAGGGATATGCATCACAGGACATTTTTGTTGTCACTTGCATGGCACTGCTCCCCATGCTGCCATAACCTCCAAGCTGAGCTACCGCGTTAGTTCAGATTTTCCAAGGTGCTCAGTACAGCCCAGAGAAGAAGACCTTTCTATCTATTCCCTCAAGAAATGATTCAGTAAATGCTTTCAGCATCCATGCCAAAATAAACACCCTCCTTATAAGCATATGCTTGATAATAACATTTCTCACTTCTTCAATTAGCTCAGATAATCTTGCTAAAAGCTATTAATAAACCACCTTTAGCTGAGGGCACATGTGCACCTGTGCTTGCAGGAAGACAAGCCATCTCTGGTAGAGTGAGAGCGTCAATGAAAAATGAACTGCCTGAAATTAACTTTAAGCATCCAAGTGATTAAACCATTGTGCAGTGATTGTGTACGATACTCCCTTCCTTTAGCAATTAGGGCTGTATTGATCAGATACCGTAAGGAAAGGGACTGGCAGAGTCATACTCATTCAGGCTGCCATAATTAAGAGTGATCATCTATTGTTGTGGAGCACACGCAGCCCAGCCCCGCAGCCGCACGGACACGTGGATGGAGCATCTGCTCAAAGGCAGAGCAGGAGCTGGCTGAAGTTGCTCTGTAGCATCAGGATGAAATCCATGTCTTCCCCCATCAAGAAAAAAACACCTCCTAGAAGAGTTCTCCTTGCTTTTGTCATGAATAGTGGTTGATAATGCTTTTTTTTTCCCCAGTATATATTCAAGCCCATCTCCTGCCCATAGATGCCACTTGAAGCTGGCTCCTTGAGCCTGTCTCTCCTAGGGAATTTGTTTCTTGCAGCTTCTAATGAAACCTGGCTAAGTGGCAATGTGACCAAACTCTGCTTTACCCCGGTGCATGGCTCCAGCCTGTGACAACTGGTGTGGAGTAGCAGCTGTCAGGCTGTACGGAATCACAGAGACGCAGAATCAGTAAGGTTGGAAAAGACCTCTAAGATCAGCTAGTCCAACCCCACCCCATCCCCATGCCACTGACCACATCCCTCAGTGCCACATCTCCACAGTTCGTGAACACCTCCAGGGACAGCAACTCCCCCACCTCCCTGGGCAGCTGTGCCACCACATCACTGCTCTTTCAGAGAAGAAATTTCCCCTACTATCCAACCTGAACCTCCCCTGGTGGAACTTCAGGCCATCCCCTCTCCTATCACTGTTACCTGGGAGAAGAGGCCAATCCCCATCTCACACAACCTATTTTCAGGTCATTGTAGAGAGCAATTAGGTCTCCCCTGAGCCTCCTCTTCTCCAGATGGAGCCATCCCAGTTCCCTCATCTGCTTCCCATAAGAATCCATTGTGCTCCAGACCCTTCACAGCTCCGTTGTCCTTCACTGGATTGAGGGTCTCAATGTCCTTGTAGTGAGGGGCCCAGTATGTTCATTATTCCTACGAGAGCAGTCCATCAGCATTTGAACTCTTGTGGTAAGAGATATTGCCTTGCTTACTTATGCTAGTTTCCCATATCATTTCTCAGTGTGTTGATGTTACTTACTCTGAGCCTCAGAAGTATGACACGTATCAACAAAGGTGTGTTAACTGTTGGTTTGGGAAAGGATAAGGGTCATTTCCTCCTGAAGACCACAGAACACAGCATGTGGAAGCGATGCAGTGGTTTATTATTCATCCACGAGACCTTGCAAAATTTGATGCTGATATCTGAAAAAATAAAGAGGGAGTCAATCACTGATATTTTCTCTTGCGCTGTGGATATCAAATTTGAGACGTAAAGAGAAAGGATCTGGATTTGTGGGAGACATTTTGTGCCACAGAAACAAACCAAAAAAGACAGCCCAGCATTCAGCCTGGTGCTTTAATACCAAGAGTCTCTCTTTCTGGTTGTTGTGTATGAGGATAGCAATGTCATTTTCATATTTTCAGTATCTGTCCCGCTCAGTCTAAAGGGATAGACTGGCAGGTAGGGATGGTGCAGGAGTGTCTGGTCATGCAGCCCATGTTCATGTACAGCCTTCCTTTGGCAAAAAATAAAGGAAGGATACAGTCCTGCACTCTCATTTAGACAGGATCCATTCATTTTGAACACATCTCACTGCTTCATTCACAGTTTATGTTCTTGCAGAAGTGGTATGGCTTCACCACTGCCATTCCAGTTCTCTCTGCTCATTACTGCTCAGCTCCACGTCAGCTGCTGTTCTCCACTGAAAGTGGGTCTCCTTTCTCCCTCTTGCCGGGGAGCACTTGCATTCCCTTCTGTTTGACAAACCCATGCCCCAGGTAACCAGTATGCCCAGGTGCTGCTAATCCGAATCTTGGCACCATGCCATTCTGTTTTGCACCAGTTGTATTTCCCTGTATACTTTGCACTGTATGAGCTGCTGCAGGAAGAGATGGAGATCTCTGCTTGCTCCTCTCTCCCTCTCTCTCTCTCACAGCTCTGTGTTACTCAACAGCTCATGCCCAGGCAGAGCAAAGGGTTAAGCACGAAGAACTGGAAGGGACTGTGCTGTCCTGGCACAGCGCTGCCCTTTTGCCTCTTCCTCGCACACACACACTGTTCACATAGCCTGCATTCCTCTCCAGTTAACACCATTAAGCTTTGACCTGAACGAGAGATAGAGCTAAATATGTGTGCACCTGTCCTCTTATAATGACCTGCTATTATCATTTTCCACCCCTCTTTTTTGATTGATGGATATTATATGCATAATGACCCTCGGGATTTTTTTTCCCTTCTTTTTGTTAGGCTTTGCTAAAGCAACCTGCAAATTAATTTAATATCCTCTTTTGGTTGGGAGCTATGAAACGAGGGCTCGAGGCTGATGATGCGTAAACCATTTGTGGCATGTATTTAATCTCCGGACAATGGATAGAGATGTTAGTGCATGCTACACTAAGTTCTATTTACGCTGGCTATTAAGTGCAGTCAAGCTGAAGGCAATTGGAGCACATTACAGGGCCTAATGGGAGAGGATGCTACACAACAGTACATTAAAGACTGAAAATGAATTAAGAAGGAAGCATGGCAGAGAAAGCAGACAAGGAAAGGGTTCTGTATACAGATAACTCTTATTGACAGCACAAATATTCACGTACTCTGAGTTCCCAAATCCAATTTTGGTATTGGATACCACTCTAGAGGGAACGTTTTGAACTCCATTTTCATGCAGATACACAATGACTTGCAGTCTGCCCCCTCCCACCTTGCCCTCAGCAGCTTGCATAACCTGATGCTGGGAAGCGCATCCCTGGTGCAGACTGAGCTGGATTGTTCCTGACGAACCAAACCAGGCGGACATTTTATTTCCACTCCCGAAAGTGCAGCAGGGCCCAGGAGTTCAGAACACACCTTGCTGCACTCCCACTTCTGGTCATTTTCTCAGCATGTTTTCCTCTGGATGTTGCACAGTGAGAAAATTCATTCCCCCTGGGAAAGGCAAGTGAAAAACACACCATGAGAGAAGCAGATGAGTCGTGAATGCTGTGTCTTGGCTTCTGTTTTTTTCCCCTATCATAGTGGTGAGAAAAATGTAGAGATGACACAACACTGGCCTACTGTCTTTTCAAAATCAAGACCCAAGGACCTCAGATCACATTGCTTTATCCACTCCTCGCCATGCACACAGAATTCTGGGAGTTTGTTTTTACACATAAAAGTCTCCATTGCGAGAAACCAACTTGCTGTGCTCCCCTGAGTAGAGTCGGTTTGGTTTCACTTTTGGAAGAAAAACCCAGTTTATATTGAAGAGCTTATGCATGAGAAAGAGAAGCAGTGATAGCCTCCTGAAAGCATATGTTGGCCCCCACAGCCCTGCTCAGTGTTCCAGTAAAGCTCTTCCACCATCAGGCTGCGGCTATCACTGTTCCTTCAGCCTGTCTTCATAGGAGAGGTGCTCCAGCCCTCTGATCATCTTCTTGGCCTTCCTCTGGAGCCTCTCCAAAAGTTTGACATGCCCCCTGTACTGGGGGCCCCTGATCTGGGCACAGTACTCCAGATGGGGCCTCACAAGAGCAGACATCTACCCTTCCCTTAACACCTCCAGGGACGGTGACTCCACCACCTGCCTGGGCAGCCTGTGCCACTGCATCACCACTCTTTCAGAGAAGTTTTTTCCTAATATCCAACCTGAACCTGCCCTGGTATAACTTGAAGCCATAAATAGATGCACACTCAGCAAGGAACCAATCCTAACCCCATATTTAGACAAGACAGGGGAGTTTTCCTTCAGAACAGGAATATGTTAGTGAACAGTTTTTCTTTTTAAGGACTCCAGAATCTTACCACCTCCTCTTCCCATTCCTTGGAGCACTAGTATAAAGTAAGAGCATAAAGGAATTGCTTTTCACATAGACAGCTTATTCTAAAAGCATGTCTGGCAATAGAAGAATTATTTAGTAACCATCATGTTGTGGCTGAAAGGGAGAGCTTTAGGTCTCTTAAAATGCTAACAGTAAAAAATATATATATCAATTTGCTGCTAACATAAATATACCAAAACCAATACCTGAGCGTAAAATGCTACGCACGCAGGAAGTTAAGCTAGTCAAGCAAGGCATTGACTAACCACGTGTACTACTGCCTGTGGTGATTTTAGCACCACCTCGTGCACTATTCCTGTGCCCGCAGCCCAGCACACACAGCTACAGACCCATCCAGCCTTGATCCATCCAGCACCCCGCCTTGCTCGTTGGTAAACCAGGAACATTGCTCTGAGGCCACATGGATGGGCCCGTGAGTAGCACAAGGCAGGCAGCACTTTGTACTTTGCCTTCTCGGTGAGTTTTATACAGCTTAACAAGTTCTCCACAGGTCAGAGAGTGCTTAAAAGGTTCAAAGTTTCTGGGTGTTTATAAGAATGTCTGTGGTTTTATCACCAATGCAATAAAATTGCTGGGGAAAAAAAATAATCATAACCTATGGATCCAACCCAACTCAGCAGCCTTCCCAGGCAAGACACGACAGTCATTTTCAGGTGATTAAACTCCATGCTAAAGCCAAGATGAGAGCCCAATGTGAAGCACCATAATCCCCTGTTAGGCTTTAGAAGCACCTCTTGGTGGCATGGCACTGTGAAAATAGCTCTGGGAATAGCCGTGTGCTGGGACCAGCCTCACCTGGAAGCTGTCACACTGTCATCATGGCACATGCACAGCTCTGTGTTCTCCACACCTTGGGACTGGCGCACGTGTGCTTCCACGAGGGAAGGGAGCAGAGCAGTGTCACTGCTGACACTGCAACACCATTGGTGTAAGTGGGCTGCTCTAGAAAAATAAACACGTTTTGCTTTTTTGAAAAAAAAAATATCATTTTTAAAGCACAACTATCAGTCACCACATCTGATCTGGGTACTTATATTCAGGGGATTGTGCCATTGCTCACACAAGCACTGGGAAATGCCCCTTTTGTGCATGTAATGCGTTTGTAGGGTGGGTGTAGAGGGAGAGAGCAGAAGCAAACTCAAGGAGAAGGTAAA
This sequence comes from Gallus gallus, assembly GCF_016699485.2. Lineage (NCBI taxonomy): Eukaryota > Metazoa > Chordata > Aves > Galliformes > Phasianidae > Gallus > Gallus gallus. Next base: position 5,107,466 of record NC_052551.1, read on the forward strand.
GCCTTCCAGTGAAGGTACAGGTGGAAGAAAGAAAGATGGAAAAGTAACAAATCCTCTAAGCAAAGTACATGGATGCTCTATCAGGACACCTCGCTGTTTTTGCTGCCCCAAAGCCCTGACAGTGCTGATGAGCAGAACTGGTGTTCTCCCAGGCCCAAGAGGTGCAAAACAGAATTACAGAAGTCATTACCCAACATGAACTCAACATCACGAGTGACCGACCACCCACAGCCCTCCATTTTGTCCTCCAGGCTGACATGCCTATCACCCAGCATCTATGCTTTGTGGCACCTGGCAGAGAGGTGGAAAGTTCACATCTCCCATACAGGTGACAGAACACTTCTGCTTTACAAGTCAGTCCGCATTTCCAGTTCGTCCTGATGACTTTGTGATAGCTCTTGTGAGCAAGGAGACTGTGTATGCCCCAGATAACCTTGGGGAGTTGGGTACATAGGGGTACTGAGGGTAGGAAAGCACATTGTCCTGATACAGGAGCTTGATATGAGGGCAGGAGGGACAGCACTTAGAGCAAGGTTGGCAAAAGAGGTGAGGAGAAGAGCCTGACGTTTTTAGAGAAAACAAATCATTGTCTCAACAAAGCTGCTGGAGAGGTAAGGCATGGCGTTGCATAAGCATATCAAGAGTAAGAACTGTGTGTTTATTTACCTGACTTAAAGTCAATGTAAAAGTCCACACAAAGGCTTTTGGATTCTGAAATGTCAGCAGCAGCACACACAAAAAAAGTAAGTGCTCAGGCACCGGATTGCTCTATTAAACAGGGAATTGTTCAGCTTTCCACTGAAAATCTCTTCCCCACTTCATTTTCCACCTTCTTTTGTCCTCTTCATCATTCTGAAAAGTCAATTTTTAGGTCAATTTTGCTAAATGACCACAGCAGACAGGCTTGGCAAACGCAGCTTTGAGGAGAAAGGCAGACCAAGGCTCTGCAGCCCTCATGTTACCCCTTCCTGCCATGGGAAAGTGGGTATTTTTACTTTCCTAACGTCCCCAATGAATTTCCCATAAGTAACAGCCTTTGCCCTGTAGCCCACAGGTCAGGCAGTAAGATTAGTCAGATCCATTTACCAAAACGTAGCTTTCCCTTTTTACATTTTTAATATATTCTTTAATCAGAAATGATTGAAATAATTATAGCTCAACATTTTGATTTCAGAGAAGTTTTTTGGGGGGGAGAGCACCTGAAAAGAAGCCTTTATTCCACAGACTGTCATTGAAAAGGTATAAAATCTGATTGTTCACTAATTGTTCACTGTAGGGGAGCTAAGAGTTCCCCTACAGCTCTTAGCAGCCCATAATGATGGCAGCTCCTCCAAGGGTCATTTTTACATATTTTCCATAGGTTTGTATTTAAGTTAGCAAAAAAGGAGCTGGTTCACCATGGTACTACCCATCTTCCATAGTTCTACCCTATGGGTATTTTATAACATCTCTGGTATTCCAAAACACAGCCCTCTGCCCCTCTCCTTCCCTTAACACCGCCTTTTGTGACGCAGCAGTGATAATCTGAGCTGCCACATTCAGAGAATCAATAACCAAAATCTGTTCCCTCCCTCTCTCCATAGCATGCTGAGCACCTGGCCACAACGCTGCCTGGAATATATACGTCAGTGGTGTTGTGAGGGCTGTTGTACCAAACTGAACTCATCTCATCCCCTCTCTATAGGACCACACACTCTCTTCACCTACAAATCCCAAGCAGCCCCTGCAATTAATACCTAATTAACAAACAAAAGCAAAGGCACCAGGTGGAACAGCACAAAGCCATTCACAGCTCACAAAAGGGAGCAATTATCTCCTGCTAGTTAAGGACAGTGAGAAAAATATTTTGTTATACAATGGATGATGCCAAGATTGTGTTTAAAAGAGTAAAATAGGCTCCAGCTCAACTGCAAGGTGTAGGCTTTGGCCTGGGTGTTGGAAGGCTGTAGGAAAGAAGGGGAAGGGCTTTTTAGCAGGGTTTCTTGTGACTGGACAAGGGGAAATGGTTTCAAACTGAAAGAGGAGAGATTTAGGTTGGATAAAAGGATAATGTCTTTTACAGTAAGGGTGGTGAGGCACTGGCATAGGTTGCCCAGAGATGAGGTGGGTGCCCCATCCCTGGAGACGCCAAGGCCAGGCCAGACAGGGCTTTGAGCACCTGACCGAGCTGTGGGTGTCCCTATGAGCTGCAGGGGAGATGAACCACATGGCCATTAAGCCTTCCAACTCAAACGATTCTGTGATTGCTTATAGAAGGCATCACGTGGATCAGAGGTCATTCTGAGCCCCTTCTGGAAACGGGACCTGGAAGCCCACTGCTCCTCCAACAGCTTTTAAAACAGATTATTCACGTCTTTCCATGTAAGCCATGAAGTCACTCCCACAGGAGTGACACCTGCAGTGCCCACCCATCTCCACTCAGGTTTTTGGGACCCGTGATGCCATTTGCTGTGTGCCTCATGCCAAAGCCATCAGCAACCCCACTGCATGCACAGCTCCCCGTCCTGCAGGGGCCAGCCAGTAAATCAGGCCTGTAAAAGTATTTTTGGCCTCCTGCCCAGTATGTGTACCTCTTAATCCCTACTTCCAATTGTGTAAACAAGTCATGACATAACGGGTGTGCCATGGAAATATGCTCTATAAAGTTGATTACCGTGCTTCGTCCTACTGAAATAGCAGTCGCTGGAAAACTATAGATAAGGCTAAAGCAATTTATTTGCGTTTCCAAAGGAGATGGGCACATTTTGGCTTTCCGGAGTTTGATCAGACTTGACAGGCAGACCCTAGAGCTGCTTCAGAGCTCTTACAACGGCTCCTCTCGACTCGTACTGGGCAGGAATTCTTAAATCAGGTCTCTCAAAAGGTCAGATTGGCCATGGCCTTTGCTCAAGTATGCAAAGAGGGATAGTGCAAAAAGCATTGAATTGCTGGAGTGACCTCTTCTGCTATCTGCAGTTCCAGCTCCAGCCCCCAGCTCTCAGTGCTTGCGAGGTTGTAGGGCCGGGAAAGGAAGAGCCAACACCATTCCTGCTGCAGCAGATCCCCATGCAGCCAAGTTGGCTGCGCCGGGGAGGATTTGTGCCATGATGGTCTGGGACAGCTGTGATCCATTGGTCCATCCAGGAGCCTCCAACAGCCTCATCCTGCCCAGAGATTCACATTAGCGACAAACTGAAGCAGGCGTCCTGGTCCCATCAGCCTCCTGCCAAAGGGGGAAGGCTCATATCAAGACTTTCTGCTTTCCTCCAAGCCCATAAGGCTAAATTTTCAGCATCCTCCAGCAGGGCACAGTGTTTCCCTAAAACTCTTCTGGGATATGAGCTCCCAATGAAAGACCACTCTTCAAATCTGAGCTAAGCTGCACCAACCTTCTCCCTGTGGGAAGCATACCCTTGAGCTGAGGATCCCACACAGCCTGAGGGCATGGGATGGGCTTTTCCAAATCTGCACAAAATGCCAAATCTGCCCCAAGTGTCCAGCAAGCAGAACTGCTCCACGGTTTCAAGTTTCACTTACAAGTCAGTTCTGAGGAAAACAGCCCCATGATTGAATGTCGGATATTAGGAAATCAGATTGGATTATGGATATCAGCATGGATATTAGGGACTATTTCTTCACTGAAAGAGTGGTGATGCAGTGGCACAGCTGCCCAGGGAGTGGTGGGGTCACCATCCCTGGAGGTGTTCAAGAAAAGGGCAGATGTCACACGGAGTGACGTGGTCTAGAGAGGTCACACATATGGGATGGGGTTGGACTAGATGAACTTAGTGGTCTTTCCAACCTCAGTGTTCCTGTGATTCTACGAAGGCATTAAAAATTGATATAAATCACACAGATGGAGGGGATACATACATCCACTCACACATGAGTTCTGATCTCTTTTTAAAGGTAGAGGAGCTCAAAGATTTTCCCATTACCTCAAAAAGAGTGAGATAAAGCCCTCTGCTCGTAGAATTAAGGCTGTAGCAGCTGGTGGGGTTACTGAAGCAGCAACAGCGAGCCCTGCTCTGCGTTATGAAGACATCACTTTCGCTGGAGAAGAAATGTTAACGTGTGTTCACAGACGCATTTCTCCAACCTGATTCTTCAGGCACCCCCACCTCCCGCCCTCTCCCTCTGTCACCTCTTGAAAAGGGTTGGTTTTTTGTTTTTTTTTTCAGGCTGGAACTGCTCTCAGATTCCATCTAATTGGAAAGCAACGTGAGCCCCAACTCTGGGTTCTCATTGGCATGGAGACGCTTGCGTACAATCACGGTATGCAAAGCAGCAGAAGTCTGAATTCATAATTGGACGTTCCAAAATGTAATTATGAAAGATGAAATGCTCCTTTCAATGAGAAGGCCGTAAATAGAATAATTAATTTTGTGTTTGCTTGAACAATTCTGTATTATGGACCTTACACTGGAACTGAAATTAATTAAGTGCACCAGGATTTATGGAGGAGGTGAAGAGAGAGGGAAAAAAAAGAATTAATCTGAAGTAAAAGATAGATGACTTTGTGAGTGTAATGATGCGTTAGTCTGGGGTATTCTTTAACAAATTTAGCAGGCATGTTCTGGGTACAAACAGCACTCACTGACAGAATTATCTCAACTAATGCAGCTGCTGGACTCTGAGCAAATTGAGATTGCAGATGAGTACTCCAGATTTAGAGCTGTTAACCCTCCCTGTGCTGGGAACTGTGCTTCGGTTCACTCCGTGCATTTGTCTGTCCTGAATGAATGAAGGATTTCAGATTTACCAGCCTGGCAGGGACCCCCACAGCACCGGGCTGCGAGCGCTTCCAGCATCCAGAGCAGTCACTCGGAGACACCTCCACTCCCATAAACGTGATGTCTCACCGTATCATTTGGAATAAAGGGATGGCTCCGGCTATAGATCGGTGGCTGATCGATGGGCTCAGCAGCAGCGCTGAGGATGTGGGGATGCAGGGTGGCTCAGTGTGTCGTGTCTCTGCAGTGTCAGCTTTCCAGAGGCTGGGATGCACCAAGCAGCTGTAACCCCTGGGAATTTTTGGAGATTCTGGGAAATGACTGGTGAGGAAGCGCTGGTGCAGCTCCGAAATGGACAGATAGCCCCCAGGGGCTGAAGAGAGCATCCCTTATCTTTGATTTATTGATGGGCTGTCTTTGCTGGGAAATGAACTTTCCTCAGGTCTGAATTTGTCCCGTTGTGGGATTGCAGTGGGACAGCGGGACAGGACCCTCCCTCCCTCCCTCCCATCAGCATCTGCACAAATGCTACCTGTGATGATCCACGCTCATTATGGCAAACTTCACCCAGGTCCTTGCAGAAAGCCCAGTGGGAAGCTCTGCTTGGTGAAGTCACCAGGATGTGGAAGATGAGAAGCTCATAGGTTGGTAACCACCATCGAACCAGGCAGGCTAACACCACACAGCAGGTTGGAACCTGAGACCCGTCCCTGTCCTTATCAGGTGCTCAGCATCACCTCCTGGCCCGAGGAGGCTCCACAGCAACGGGGTAACTTTGTCCCAAAAACAGAAGCACAGCAGCAAGAGCTTCTTTCCCCACAGAGCCACTTCTGAGAGCCACCAGCTGCCTGGGTGACGGCTACCCAACAGCATACGTACAGCCCTGGGTAGCAGAATGCATTTGGGTGCTCTGCCTGTTTCCTTCCCGCTATTTATTCTTGTTTTCCACAGTAAAATGCTAAATATGAACTATAGATACTCTGCTTTAAATTGCAACAAGAGCTGCATTTTCCACTTGCTTGGTTATAGCTCTTTAAGTGATACATTATATTGTTTGCCAGAATACTTCTACAAAGTCTTTGCTTCATTTAACTTGTAGAACAATTCAGCCAGATTGGTCCATAAAAGGTGTACTTAAAATCAGGATTACCCTGGGACTCAAAAGTGCTGGGTGCTAAAATGCAGCCTCTCATTTCCCATGGCCTTCTGAGCATTCGAACATATTTATACCTTCTGCATTGCAGCAAACTTAATCAGAAGGACAGGCTTGCTAACATCTGTGCATTCCATTCACTTCTGGAGTCGTCTCAATCTCTTCTGAAACCTGATTCTGGCTGTCATAACCCATAGCTCTCCATGCTGGGCATTATTCGGACATTTAGACATCTGTCATCAGGAAGTGTGATAGATGGTTTTATTAACCCGCAAAGGCAAAGGCTGTGACAGTGAAGGACTCTGATGCGGGGAGAAAGTGTTTTGCAAACCTTACAAGTGTGCCTGATGCTTTTCCCAGCCTATGGCTGCAGTGGGGACCGGGCATTGGAAGTGAAAGCTGTGTTACGCATTATCTGGAGCTGGATAAATCCAGCAGTGTAGGTGTTATGTTATCCCCAACAGCAGCAGAAGAGACCTTTCTGAACCACTCTCCAGCAGCACGAACTGCTCCAGGTGGGAGTTTTTGCAGCAAACTGCAGCCCCAAAGGAAGGCTGTGCTTCCCAGGGGCGTGTGAGGAAAATGGGGTTTTGTTTTAGTAAAATTCATCACAAAGATTTCATTTATATTGTTTAGGAAGTGTATACAAATTCACCAATTGGTCCCTACAGCAGTTATTTTTTTTAGTCCTGTCCACGTGCCTTCTCCTTTTGATTTCCCACTGAGTGGTCACCCGTGGGCAGGGCTCTACTCACAGATACCTGTGGCAAAATGGGAGCCAAAGTGGAATTTGGGGATGCTGAGTGAGGGGGTTCCACTCCCACCCACAGGCAGCTTTAGCCCAGTCAGGGACAGTACTTGCTGCCTCACAGCTTTCCAAAGTCAAACGCAGCCTATCCTTGCTGGTTTTCCATCCCCTGTGATTCCCAGGTTCCTGTACTGAAGCCCTCAGAGAAATAAGAGCAGCTGGAGACACAGGAGCATCCCACTGCTTTTTCCTTCCCAAAGTGCCTGCAGCCACCAGCAGTTCCTGGCTGGGAAAGGCCTCCCTCCTGCAGGCACAGCCTGGGAGATCTGCAGGACGCTGGAATGACATCCTCTGTGCATCTAAGGCAGAGAGACCTGAGCAACCTGAAAATCCCAGCAGCGTGCTGTGTTATTTCTCATAAATGAGAGGAGAAGGGCGCTTGCATTTGGAAAAAAGCAGTATTTGGACAAATACAGAGCTACAGGGCTGGTGTGTGAGGTCCACGTAGCTCCAATTTCCCCTCTCCTTGCTGTGATCAGACTGCTGGGAATGAGCCCCTACAACCACAGCGGTGTGCAGCTGTCACATACGTGTGTGTGTATGTGTGCATATCATGCACAGCACCGGTACAGAGAAAGGTGAGGTGCTGGTGAGCTTTATCTCCCTAAGAAAGATAGTTAGAATAAAATCAATTGCTTCTTTTTTTTTTTTCCTTAATTAATGTGTGCACTCAGTGTCTGGCTTTGCCATTTGGGAAGAGCTGAATGCAGAGCTTTAGATGTGTAGGTTTGGGCTCGTTATATAAGGAACATTTCAGGGGAGCCCGTGTTGTTGGTGTGGATAACTCCCATGGCAATGGTGCAGACTGTGAGAGGTGGGCATGCAGTGCTTGCTTTGAAGCCCTGATCTCTGGAAGTAAATGACTGCCCATAAACCTCAGCTTTCATTATGAAATTGGAGAGAGGGAGAGTGGTAACATTTCTGTGTGCAAGGAATTTCAGGACGTGATTTAAACAGAAATAACCAGCAAAGCAGGCGGGATCAAAGAGTTTGCATGCAGCAAAGGGAAAAGCAAACTCAGAACCGTCTTACGCTGATTTTTGTGCACTCGGTTTGGCAGTGATGCCACGTGCAGCGTGCAGAGTAACGTGGTTTGTCTCATGCAGAAATGCAAAGGCTTATTTTTGGAAACATCCTCTCAATAGAAGCGAAAAAAAAAAAAAGAAGGCAAATCTCTCTGGTCGCCGTAACAGCATAATTCAAACTAATAACAGAACGCAGCTTTGCAGTTTTAGATTATCAGAAGGAAAGAGAAAACCTCCCCAGCTCCCCTGACGCTGATTCATCAAATAAATTAACTCCGTTCATCAGTTAACTCTCACTGGTCAAATAGGGTTAAAATTCTTGGATCTAATTCACATTGCTAATTTCACAGAGGGGAGAAAAAGCACAGAGGGATAGCCAGAGCCAAGTACGTTATCCTGCTGTAACTGACTGAAGCTCGGCGGCTGGCGTTTTATTCTTGCAATATTTCTTTTAATAAAAAAAAGTGCCTGATTAAGACACCCTTTTAGAAAACATTAATTCAGGGTCTAAAAAAAAAAAAAAAAAATCAGATGAACTCAAATAGATTTTCTCTGGTACGTTAGCATTGCATTTAGGATAATGGATAGGGAGAAGGATGGATTCTGTAGGTATAAATCAATAGGCAAGGGGGTTGATGAAATTGCAACCTGTGAGAGCGAAGCCCCAGCGGTTTGTGATATCAGGAGCCCAAGATTAATTTGTTTGACAGCCCAGCCTCCTGCATTCATTATTTTAACAGCACGCACGCAGGACCAGGATGCACGTGTTAACCCATCAGCTAACCGACGTTTGCCCACAGCCTCTCCAAGCTCCTGGCTTGGAGTGAGTTGAAATGAGCCAGCCAGGTGCTGGAAACCACACATCGTCATACATACTCTTCATTTTCCATGCAGATATCTCATTGCTTGTTTTTCTTGCAAGCACACGAGGACGTCCTGCTCACCCCATGCTTATCTAAAGGGCTCCGAAGCCTGTGGAAGCACCATGGGTTTTAATAGCTGTTGGATCAGACCTTTGTCCTCAGGTATAGCCCCATTCACTTCATACAGCCTGTTTATGTGAATGAGCTGAGACTGATCTGGCCCAAAGTCAGCGACTTTCCCAGCCCTGGGAAAAGGCAGTGATCCCTGCCATGTTCTGCTGTATGGTCTGCTCTGTCCAGCTGGAGCTAAGTGCACCTCATTACTCAGGGAAATTTGGATCTGGACAATTCTTCACTGATAAACAACATATTGCCATAATTAGCGAGCATGGACTGGGAATCCTGGAAATGGAGCCTGTCCAATCTGTCAATTTAGGACCATATTGTTTAATTTACACAGTGCAGCGCATTGTGCAACCTGAGAAGGCTCACCCGGCCTGCCCGGAGCAGGGCTCTCTGCTGTGTTCAATTTATAGAAACAGCTCTTAGTTTCAGACTCTAATTTTGACACTGTTCTTTTTTCCTCTTGGCCTCTGAGTCCTGGTTGAAAGCGAACATGCATGGCTGAAAGAGGCCATGCACAGTTCCTGTGCAAGCACAGCCAAATTATATCTCACAGCTAAGCCCTGAGGTTCCCCATTTTCCAGCAGGAAACTCTCCCAGCACAAAATCATAGAACCACAGAATCATTAGGGTTGGAAAAGGTATCTGAGATCCCCAAGTCCAACCCCAACCCACCCCACCATGTCCACTGACCACATCCTTCAGTGCCACATCCCCACAGTTCTGGAACACCACCATGGAAGGGTGACCCCACCACCTCCATAGGCAGCTGTGCCACTGCAGCACCACTCTTCTGGAGAATAATTTTTTTCCTAATATCCAACCAGAACCTCCCCAGGCACAACTTAAGGCCATTACCTCTTGTCCTATCACTGTTAGCTGGGAGAAGAGGCTGCCCCCCACCTTACTACAACCTCATTTCTGCATGGGAGTCTTGGTGTAAGAAGCATTGCGAGGGAGAACAGTAGGACCCAAACAGTGACAGATTCAACATTCAAGACCCCATGCACCGACAATCCTAACCAGCATCAACGAGAGAAGACAACCAGCATGAAGGACAGTATGGAGTCCATGGTGAGCAACCAAAATCTGTTCCAGAGTGCTGTTGGCTTTGTTTGCAAACTACCTCCATTACCATGAGCTGAAATGCCAACAGAATGCAACATGGCTGTTATAATAGAAATATGCATCAGTTTCCCACCCTGCTTGACCAGCCTGCTGGGTCACCATGCCTCTCCTCATGTTCTCCAGGCCAGATTCTTCCTCCTCTACTAAGCTTCCCCTTCATCATTCTGTCTGTCTTCTAATCAATGCAAACCACTCCAACTTCTAAATGAAACTAATTTTCATATTGTCCAAATATACATACAGTTAAGAAATTACAGTGACAGTGATAAAAAATGTTAATTTTTCTTTCCAGATGCTTGTAAAACAGCCTTAACATATGTCCGCTGTTTAATTAACAGAGCGGCAGCATGGTGGAGAGGAGCCAAACTAATAATTTAAAGAAGCATTCTCCCTCCCTTGATTTGAATCCCAAAACACATCCATCATGTGCATTTCTGAACCTGCAAAAGATTTAATTTTCTAAACTTTCAACAAACATCATAAAACAAGTCAAAGAGAAACCTGGAGTCGGGCGTGATCGCCTTTGAGAGAGTTCAGCTTCAGAACTAGTGCAAGAAATTCATTTCGTTAAGTGACTAAAAAAACCCCAGCACTTTTTTGTTGTTGTTGTTTTTAAATTAGCTTTTATTGTCACCTCCTGCTGGGTGGCCAAGAGATGCCACTTTGCTGCTCAGGTTCCTGAGCTGCCTCCCTGCTCAGATTGATGAGGTTGTAATTCCTCCCCACAAACAGAGCCCAAGATCACACACTCCAGCTGCTTTTCCTATAGTATCTGTGCACTGCAAAATTCCTGGACTATCTGTCGTTACCCTCTAAGTGTACCACTGAAGGTGTGAGCATGAGACAGAGCCATGTTAGCAGTGGAATAGCAATAGGATGGTCCAGGAGATCTATGACTATGTCCAGACGAGGTCATAGAGGCGAGGTGAACTTACAACCTTAAAAACTTACAACTTGCAGAACTGGCATGGAGATCATGTCTCTGAAGCCAAGGTGAGGCTTGCAGCAGAAGGCCTGCTCTGCCTCTGAGGTCCCATTGCTGCCATTGAGGTGGTTCAGATGACCCTGGGTTACCATGAGGTGCTAAAAGCTCTCCCAGCCACACATGGTGATTGTCAGCGAGCAGCTCCTTGTGAGCAGAGGGGATCAAACAAAAGGTGATGGCCTTCAGTTGCACCAGGGGAGGTTCAGGTTGGATGTTAGGAAACATTTCTTCTCTGAAAGAGTGGTGCTACAGTGGCACAGCCACCCATGGAGGTGGTGGGGTCACCGTCCCTGGAGGTGTTCCAGACCAGTGGAGATGTGGCACTGAAGGACGTGGTCAGTGGGCATGGTGGGATGGGTTGGGGTTGGACTTGAGGATCTTAGAGGTCTTTTTCAATCTTAATGATTCTGTATTTCTATGAACCCCACCTGGAGATTGCTCCCACTCTTTGCAAAGCCACTGAGTTCTCCTGAAGGGCCAACACTACTGGGGAAAGGAGGTTGTGTTGTAATGGCTGATGGAGATTATGCTCCTGGAGAGAAGCACAGTGCAAAAGATAAAGCAGCGTGCTGTCCACTGTGGAAATGTGCCCTTTTCTCTGTGAAGAAAAAGAGATTTTTCAAAGGGGATGCTATATTTTATTCCTGCATTAAATAGAAGACCACATAAAAAGGTTTCTGTTAAATATTAACCAGAAAGTAGAAAGACAGTGAGAGTTCCCTTTCCTTCTCTGCTTCTTGTAGGGACCGCTGACCACCAAGAAATTAATCTGCTGAGTGTTAATTGACACTTTGATCTCTCAGTTGTTATTTTGGGTTGCAGGAAAGGCTGATAATGAACCCAAAATTGTTGAATGAAGACAATAGCAGTGCCTATGCCAAAGCCTGAAGTGGGCTTGTTGCTGCCATGGCCCGGCATTATGCTGGAACCACGATCAGGCATCATTTCTCTGAGGCACGCAAAGGTGGACATCTTGGATGAAGATTCTTCTTAAACTATAAGCTGGAGATAAACATTTGGGGGAAAAATCCTGGGCAATGAGTCAGTGAACATAGCGGTGAGTGTCTGCAGAAAGCTGGCCAGCTCCTTCCATTAAGGAGCCAGTCTTTGGCTAGCTCTCCAAAGGAGGCTCAGTGACTGTGTACATTAAAAATGCTATCACCATTATGGTCTGTTCACTAAAGGTACAAGAGCATGACAAATATATGTAATTTGCAAATTGGCTGGTCTTTTGCAATAATTTAGAGACACTAGTTAGAGGCAATAGAAATCTAACAATTACTGATGTTTAAGGTTTGCATTGTTGCTCTGTGAATATTTCATGCATAAATGAACTTCCCCTGGACCAACTGCTGTTTCTGATGAGGCGCTCTGAGGCTTTATTGCCAAATACACAGCAGGGCTCCCCCAATGAGCCACATAACAGATGATGCATCGTCTTCACGGCTTAAATAATGCAGAGTATCTGCATTCTGTAGAGCGGTGGTACCGTTTATTTACATATCAATGGAGTGGCCAGAGCGAATATGAAGAAATATGTGAAGGAAAGGACATAGCACTTTTAATATTTCATATTCACCCTGCAGGAAGAGCCTCGGCCGGCTGGGTGTGAGTCAGAGTGCCTGGTCTGTGTGTGCATGTGTCTCCTTAACAAAACCTCTTGCACACCTGATGAAACGCACGCTTTCTTGCATGCCTGTGAACTTTTTCAGAGCTAGTGAAAACAAAAGGGGTGTTCTGCCAATCAGAGGTCGGATCTCCAAGTGCTGTTTGTTAGGAAGAGAAACAAACCCACCCTCAGGTCTCCTCCTGTTCCGTCTGGGGCTGATGGGAGATGTAGTCTCGCTCTGCGCGGCACCGAAGAGGATTTCTGCTGCAGCTATTGGGGCTGCAATGAAGCCCAGAGCCCACGGGAAAAGCATCACCCAAAGCAAAGAACTATCGCAACAGCTGGTGATGCATACCCCAGTTTGGGTTCATGAAAGGGGAAAACGATTGGCAAAAGTAGGACTTTCACATCGCTGTGCACATAGGACTGGGAGCTCCGGGTCCTCTCTCCAGAGTTATGCAGTATTCGGGCATGACCCACTCATGGAATGCCCCTTCCTGGCATATGGATGCACCTCAGAGCTCTGCCCGGAAGCAAAGGGCACTGCTCCAAGTGCTGGCTGCCATCACGCCCCCCCCCCCCACCCAGAGCAAAGATTTCCAGCCTCCACACATCAGCACTGAGATCAGATGAGTAAAACAGCAACCTGCTCCCTTGCTGGAATTAGTCACTCCATGGAGAGATGGACACGATGGGGTGCAGGTATAGGTGGTCCACCTGCAGGACTGGGGATGTGCTCCTGCCAGCAACCCCCACCTCCTGCCCTGCCCAGCATCTCCCTGCGTTAACCCACACGTGAAGGAGAACTGATGCGCTCCAGCCCTTTCTTGTACGATCCCATTAAAATTCCAATGCAAATGACCAGATTCATAATCCGAGCTTCATTGGGAAACACAGTTTCCTGCTTTCCCCTGTAATGAAATTATTGGCTGTGCAGATGCTCCATTTCTGAGCTAATTCAATCTCCGACTGTTTCTTTTCGGAGCGTATGTGTGAGGGCAGGGCTGTGCGGGGCAGGGCCGGCTGTGTGCACACCCCACATCTGCACTGCACGCTCCCCATGCACAGATAGCCAATTATAAGTGTAAATGCGATGGGAATACGAGCGGTGTATTCGCTAGGCGTGATTGAAAGTAAACTGGGAAAGCTAAAAGCAGCTTAGTCGCCAGAATGTAATACACTGCAGGGGCAAGTTGTGAAAATGCCTGATTATTCTCTTTTGCTCGCTGCATCCCTGGGGGATCTCCCTGAACTGCTCCTTTAACTGCTCAACTTGCCTGTTCCACAGTGATAGTCAGCAGATGAAGCCCTTCACATTTAAGTGTAATAGTGCCAGAGAGACCAACTGCTCCTCAGAGTTACGACCTATAAATGTCGCTTCTGTGTCAGAATGAGGATGTGGCACTGAAGATGCTGAAGTCTGCAGAGGGTTTGCTTGGCAATTCATGCAGGCCATTAAGCTCACTCCTCCCCTCGTCCCCCCAGCGTTGTGTACACTGGGATTTCTTGCTTGCTTTCACAGCTTGCCGAGTGCTTCTTCCAAAGCTGGCAATAACCAAGCAGTACATCTCCAGGACAGGATGCTCTTCTTGTCACTGCCGTGGCAAATGGGAGCTCTGCGATGGGGTGCCTGTGTTCACCTGCACCCTGCGGGCGGGGAAGGAGGGTGGCACAGGACGTGGTGTCTTGCCCAGGGAGGTGGCTATGAGCCAGGTGCAGTGCTGCCAGATGTTTGTGGCCAAGGGAACAACCACATCAGGGGCATCTTCCATCTCTCTGCCTTGGTCAGGACTTGATCACTGCTCACAGCAAGAAGAATGATAACTGAGGGTGGTGGTGGTGGTACTTCTTGGCTCCTTGTAGCTGGAAACCCAAATAATCAATCACTGCCGTAAGCAACTTCTCAGAAGAAATGCAGCATTTACACCACAGCCACACCTAGCCCGGCACCCAGCTTTGCTTAGGCACAAGATAGAGATCTCAGATATGTAGTTTTTCCATTTGTGGATGGCTTTGGGACTCAGTACAGCAAGCACAGCTCCGGGAGGGATTGCAGCAGTCACCCAGGCTGGCATCAGCCTCTCCAAACTCCATCACCCCACGCGTGGGGCTCTGCACGGCTGAGCAAGCAGCTGATCCTGCAGCCACCTGACTGCAGCCACTGGTTGGAGCGGGGCTGGGATGGGGGGGGCAGAGCTGAGGATCCTTTTGAGGCCACCACCTGGGACTGGCGGCACTTCTACTAATGCACAGTGAGCAGCTAAATCATACATTATTGATTTGTCAGACGTATTTGCATATAAATAAGCATGATCATTCATACAAACCTTAATGTTGTTGTTCTCCCTTTAGTGTTGTGATCACAGATGAATGACTCTAGTTAGACACAATTCAGGAGCGCTTGTACCACCGCAGCAAAGTAAGCTGCTGATTTAAAACTACATTTATTGGAGCATGTAAGTGTGACAGTCTATTGGTGAATTTGGGGATAATTAGTCTAAAAGACAAGATAAATGAATCCTGAAAGTGGTATTGTGATGAAGAAATGATCCCTCCATGCTAGTAAAGCTTTGATGCCAGAAATATTGTAAATGATAATTAACTGGGAAACACAGAGGAATTATATTTCGGTTGTGTTTTCAAAAAGACTTAGGGTTTTACAGACAAATTGATTGGGTTCTCCCCCTCCCCCAGCCCTGTGATTATGAAAGATCGTCTAATTTACAACTTGAACTGTGAAGCGTATGACAAATCACTGGCTTGCTTTTATGCCTCTTGTTTGTAGATCCTCTCTGGTAGATATCCGCTTATTGTTTTTAAGCAAACCAAGACGTGTGTTTTTCAATTAGTCTTTCCCCAGGCCTGATCTAGACAGATCTGCAGGCCAGCACAACACGCTGACCCATGACAATTATATCTGCTGTATTAATTCATTAAGCATCACAGGATCAAGCTGTAAGATCTCGCTCCCTGATAACAGCAGCAGCATGAGCCGGGTTAGTCTGCATCCCTGCCCCGAAAAGAAAATAATATAGATTGTGCAATGCAGGGGAAACATTGCTTGCTAACACTTCATTTTAATTGTCCTAAATTAGAGCTGAAGACTTACAGAACTGTGCGTGACAACCAATGAATACCAAATGAATTCATTAGGATCAGCGCTGTTACAATGAATAACTAACAAATCTATAACGGCGTCTGTACCCTTTGTGCCTCACTGCCGGCTGCAGGACCCATCCTGGCATGGACTGCCTGCAGGGCTCACTTGCACGCTTGGGGTGCATGGTCACAGTGACACAGCCTGAGCCACCCTGTGCCTCCTCCCGAGGGGTGGACCCATCTCACTGGTACCATTGAGCCAACAAGAGCCAACCAGCCATTGGTGTGCCTGGAGCAGCCCAGGCTGTTGCAGAGGCTGTGAGGGTCCTGGGGATTTGGGGGAGGTGATGGGGGATAAAAAGGAGAAGCAGCTTTGTCTGAAGGAATCTTTGCCATGTAATTTTCCTGTAGGAGACACCATAACTTGCATATCTCCACCAGGCTGAGACAGCAAATGAAGGGGAGAAATGAGGGTTTTAGGATTTAGATAGGCAGAGGGGGTTTTTTTTTGTGTGTGTTTTTTTTCCAAAGCTGAGGGTCTTTTTTGGGGGGAGGTTGGAGGGGTGAATACTGAATGTGGAAATAGAAAAGACAATGGCTGCAGCTGTGTGGGGTCAGGGAGCCTTGTGGCACGGGGACATCCCACGCACCCTCCTGGAGCACCCCGGGGTGCACCGAAGCAGGATTGGGTTCCTCCTGCCAGGATAAGGCCCGTGCTGCCATAATGGGTATCTGCTGATGGGATGTTCAGAGGGCCGCATGCAGAGCCGGGAGAACACCCTGCTCAGCACCAACACTGTTAGCTCCTCCATGATGCTGAATTCTACTTCCCCTGCTAAAGTCTCCCATTGTTCCTAGCGTGTAAAGAAGGAGGGAATATTTCTGATTTCCAAGAAGCCCAGAAATGTGCACGAGCTCTCAAACTGTGGCATTTGTTGCTTTCAGAAAGGGATGCCCCACTCAGTGGGGAGCTCACCACCTCTTAGTGCTGCTGTGTTGGGGGTCGGCAGTGAAGCTTTGCCTTTCTGCCCCAGCCCCAAACAGTGGTCACTGGCCTCAAAAGGAATTCATTCTGAATGCCAGCTCCAGCCCTTAACTTCCACATATCTCCAAAAGTACCACCAGTGAAGAAACGCTTTGGAGTGGAGCAGCATAGACAGCAAGGGGTGATTGCTTCTCAGCTTCCTTGCAGCAAAGCTGTCCAAGCGAAAGCGTCTTGGTCAACATTCTCAAGACACGTTGAGCTTTTTGAACAGAACGCTTGGGTTTAGCACAAAAAAAAGAAAAACCAAAACCCAGTCTTGCTCTGTAGGAGTCTATGGGAAGGCTGAGGAAGGGATGCCAGTGTGGAGATGAAGACAGCCAGGAAAGTGGGTCCAGGTGGTAATTTTCTCTCAAACGTTTTCCTGGGCTGCATTGCAGGAGCCGGGCCCTGCCCTGCTGATGTGCTTTTGGGAAATGTGGTTCATCCTGGATAAAGAAAGTAGAAGTGGGAGCCTCTCTGGTGTGCAGCCTCCGCCTCCATGCAGGCTGTTTGCAAACTCTCCCCATGCTTATCATCATGTAATTGAAATAATGCGTATTGACAGAGACTTGAAAACAACTGCTCAATTTTCCTCAAAATTCAATTAAACTTCGTTTATTCTGGGGATCGATCCAATTAAAAGGGGGGAAATTTCAGATGGTCTGAGCCTTACAATCCATCTTAACACACTGTGTCTATCACCGTGATGTAATAATTCCCCCAATCAATGCTTTAAAAGCATTTAGCAGTCTTGATAATTAACTTTTGTCAAAATAGCCTTACAAAGCAATAAATGAGAGCAGATTAATATGTAGTCATAAAGCTATGAATGGTTTAACGCTTTGAAAGGGTTGCTTCATAAATTTGACTTTTCTTTATTTATTTCTCTACCATAATCTCTCCCTGCAATGCTATCGCTCATGGTTTTGGTAAATGAGAATAACCTGGGCCATTGGGGTGAGCTCTGAATGGGGTGATATAGAGTCATAGAGTCATAGAATCATGAAGGTTGGAAAAGACCTCTAAGATCACCAAGTCCACCCCACCGTGCCCACTGCCCACGTCCCTCAGTGCCACATCTCCATGGTTCTTGAGCCCCTCCAGGGATGGTGACCCCACCACCTCCCTGGGCAGCTGTGCCAGTGGTGCATCACTGCTCTTTCAGAGAAGGAATGCTTCCTAATATCCAATCTGTACGTCCCCCGGCACAACTTAAAGCCATCACCTCTCTTAGAGCTGCAGTAATACCACTTCCCCCTATGGAAATGACCCCATTATGCAGCTTCAGAACTACCAGAAATGTCCACAGGGCCTTTCACAACCGCAGGGTTGGGAAACACACTCTGTTCTGCCTCCACAGAGGGATTGTGCAATGGCTCCTAATTGGGGCACTTCTCTAGGAAGTGCCCAGTTTAAGTGTTTGTCTTCCCCGTGACTGATTTAAGACATTAAATCTCCCAAATACCACTGCGGTTTCAGGCTGATCCCAGCAACTCCCACCCCGCTTTGTAACATCTGTGCATACCATACATTGCTATTCTTAGATAGAATTAGTGCCTGAATAGTTTTCTTCCTGCACATAACTGTGTTTAGAAGATGCATCCATCCCCCCAGCCTGCTCTTTTCACTACTTACCTAAAGAGTCAAAACTGGCCTGGACCTGGCTTAGCAATGGGAACCTTTCCTCTTTCCCGAGCTGTGAAAGACAAGAGCAGGAGAAAAGCTTCTGCCCAAAAAGAGGTCCAGATCTGCTTGTGCAGAAGTGCACACTTTTGGTTTAAAATTAACAGGTTCCCTGGCTAAAACTCTCTGTGGGCAAAGTCCAGTGCAGAGCAAGCTGTGTGCAAGACCCCACTGCTGGGGGCAGATGAGCAGCTCTAAATAACCTATTTCATTCTTTTTCAGCTCTCACAGTGTGTGGGTGGTGTTGGAGGTGACAGCTCCCAGTGTGTCAGCAGGCAGAGAGATGTGTACCTGCTCCTCCCTGTGCTCTCCCAGCAGCAGTGGATGCAGTGGGTGGGCTGGGAATGAAGGCAGATGCTGCACATGTGGGCTCTGCACCTCCCCTCTGAGTGCAGCTTCACTGGGCTTCAGCACTGCCCTGGGAGCTTCAGACTGCAAGGAGCTCAGGTCCTGGGCTCTGCTTTGCCAATGCCAGCATCCCGTTAAGGCAGGCAGCCTTAAACCTGAGCGTTTAGCAGCAACTGGTCCGGCCTGCAGATACGCTGCAGCCACTCTTGTCACTGTGCTGTGCATGGGATGTGAAACGTGCTGTGCAAAGGAGATTGTCCATCTCACACAACTGCGTGTCCATCTGACACAACAAGGCGCACAGCCGTGGTGAGGCACAGCAGTCCTTAACCAGCTCCCAGCAGCAGCCCCATCCACATGAAGTCACCAAGCAGAGGAGGAAAACACCGCACTGAGTGCTGTCTGTCGGAGGCTTCATGCCATCCCTCAGCCCCTGTGCCCCACCAGTGCCTGCAGGCTGGCTGAGTCTGTGCAGTGCTGGTTACAGACACTGGGCCGGGACTCAACGCGTGCAAAGCACGCCAACGCTGCGTGAGAAATGCTGTCTGTGCAAAACCTGTCCACTAAGCAGAGAGGTTGGGCAGCAGCAGCGTTCCCTTTCTGCAAACTTTCAGTGGAATCCTGGCATTTGCACACACTGTTATTTGCAGAAGCAAGCACACTCCTCCCCATCCAGCCCCACTGGTCGGTGGCGGTACTTTCTGCAGGGGCAATGGATGGGGGTGAGGGGTGCAGGCACAGCGGGCAGCAGAACCAATGTGCTCCAATTGCTGCTTTCTGAAAAGATGAGGTGGTCAGATAGGCTCCTGCTGGCCTGGATGGGTCTGAAAACCCAAGCAGGCAGCGGTCGCTGCAGCTGCACTGGGCTTCCCTAGGGGGGAACTGGGCCCTTCCTGCTTCTCTTCTAAGGGTTTCCATTTCATGTTTTCATTTCCAGCGGCTCAGTATTTCGGGGGTGGGTAAGGGAGGACGAGCCACGTTACAGAAGTAATCTCTTCCTCAGCTTTTGGTCCCTTGTGTCTTCTTTGCCGTTCCTTTGAAATAAAGGAATATTCAAGCAAACCAAGAAGAAAAAAAAAATGATTAAAGGATCGTAGCGAACGCCAGATCAACGTACGTTAAAAACACCCAGGTGGAGTCACACAGGTTAAAATTAAACTTATTTCTTCTGAGCGTCACCAAAAAAAAAAAAAAAAAACCCCATTAAAACCCCTCTCCTCCCTCCCCCACGGAACACATCAGTTTGATACCGAACGCATCGCAGCGGCTTTAAGGGACCCACAGATCAAACATCATTTGGGAAATTTCAAAGGGCCGTTTCAACAGTATCACTTCCTGCCATTCCCCGCTCCCCATCCCTTCTTTTCTTTATGCTCCGGTTCCTGATGAAGTTTCAGCTGCTCCTGAAGTCAGTCCTTGTGTTCTTGGCTATCAAAGAGCATTGCAACATCAACGTCAGAGCCCAACTGAAAAAAATCATCTGAAAAAAAAATAAAAAAAAAAAAGCATCCCTTTTCCTTTGGAGATCAGAAAGTCAAATAAAAAGGATGCTGATTTGCGGAATAAAGGGTGGGATTCCCTGCTGAGACGATAGGAATCTTCTGACTTCACTCAGATTTGAATATATTTGGCCCAGACAAGGGGAGGGAAAAATCCATTAGTTTTGAGAAAAGCCTCACACCGTTTCAAAAGGAAATATGTTAATATAAAAAAAAATATGTAAGATATATATATATATATAAGAAAAGGAGAAGAAAAAAAAATACCACCAGGATTTATATGCGTGTTTCAGAGGCCGGGAGTCCAACGCTATCAGCCAGAAGCAAGGAGAGAAATTAAATTACACGACCAGCACCGAGTCCTGTTGCCCACTGCTGCAGTATGGGTGGGGGCCATGTGAGCCCAAAGTGTTGTCTGCTGTGTGACAGCGCTGACCCCGACCCGCTGGGGGGTTTAATCCCACCTGGCACGTGGGGGGGTGATCCCAGCCTGTATACTGATGGGTGAAGCGAGGAGCCCGTGCTGCTGGCTGCTGGAGCAACATTGCTGGTGGCCCAAACACTGCTGCCATTGCTGTGGGCAGCGGGACAGAAGACCCTCCCAGGCACCGACCCTTGCCCACATCCCCTCCAAAATGCCATTTTTGCCCCCACAGCTGCTCCAGTGGGTAGACAGAGTCTCAGACAACGTGTGACTTCCTGCCACTTAATGCATCCACTGCACATCGCCACTCTGTGGGGCACAGGGGGTCCCTCCTTTCCCACGGAGATCCCCGGGTGATGCTGAGGTTTGTGCAAGGAGTCACCCCCAGATAACACTCATAGTGAGAGCTCACCTCTCCTACCCAGCCAGGGAAGGGCTGAGCCCAGCTGTGGCATGGCTGCAGGCTGTAATGCAGGGTTGTCAAAGGAGCAGCTCGGTGTTAAATCCTTTTGATGGTTCTCCTGCTGAGGGAAGAGATGATATCTCATCATTAATGGAGTTGAATTAATATAAATTAGCTGAACATCTCCTCGCCGCTTCCGTTCAGGCAGAGAAAAGGGGTTTATTGGGGAGGCAAAAGCAACGATGCCTTTCACCTCACATTCTCTCTGCCATCCATAAAGATGCTGCTGACCTCGCAGTCTTCCCTCTCCTCCTCCCTCCTCCGGCAGGACCGAGGCGATGTGAAATAAAATGATTATGTGACATCCCAGGAATGTGGGGACTGTCTGCAGCATGGACCTCGGCTGACCTTTACCCGAGTGCCAGGTGACCTCCCTAAATCAGCCCCATGAGACGGGACATTGCCAGCAGGGCTGGAGCCTCCGCGGCATCGCCAGCTCCGGAGCACAGTGCTGGGTGCCCTCTGGGCCACAAGGGCTGCTCCTTCTCCTTCCCTGCTGCTTGGCTTCGACCTGCATGCTGAGCTCCATTCCTCCAGGCAGCAACAGCACCGAGAAACAATAATTTGTATGGCCAAACATCGAGCCCCATAGAAACCGCCTGCATGGGAACTGCCCGGCTCCTGAGAAACGAAGACAGGTACTTCTTTACCGAGCAGATGTTAATTCTTTAAGCACAAATCTAAACCTTAAAGTGTATTTCAGCAGCGTTTGAAGGCGGCTGAGTGTCTGTGCATGATGGTGAAATGGTTCCGTACGCCGGAGCATACACCTGAATCATTATTTAAAGCTATTCTAGGCAGGCAGGACATGCACTGTATATTATATCCTGCACTTATAAAAAGCTCCATTAAAAGAACATCATTAAGGCTGTCGAGCCCAGCACTCAGCAGCTGTGCTGTGCCCAGGGCTGCCTGCCCAGGGCCATTTGAATCCCTTCTGCCTGTGAATCATGGCCCAGCCTGACAGAGTGTGTTGGGTACCTGCACCATCTCCCCATGCTGGATATAGGATGGATGCTTTATGCCCCCTTACCAAGCATTTTCTACCCTATCATTGTCTTCTTGCCATAGCTATGGGCCACATGCATGTACCAGGGTACAGCTGTGGGGTACAAGCACTGGGGGTGTGCTGTACCTTGAAGGAGGCAAAGAGGGAGAAGAGAATTCAAACAGACCAATTTCTTGTTCTAAGACCTTTCCTCCCCTTTGCAGCTGCTTCTGATACAAAGGCAGAACCTTATCTCCCCGCTGCACGGAGCCAGCACTACAAACAACCGCCTTGTTGTAATGCTCTGAACGCAGTATTTGGTGCAGCCCACACAGCGTGGGACACGTTCCCTTCCCAGCACTGCCAGTCTTTTTCCCCTTCTCTCCCCTTGCTTGACAGGGGGATGGAAGATGGACTCCAAAGGTCCTTTCCACCCCATACAGCTCTGTGGTTCTGTGTTTGCTTTCAGCACCCCGCTGCCCCAAGCCTGGGCACTGTGGCATGTGAGGGAAGGGGAAGGCCACCAGACTACAATCCATTCCAGAAAGCAGATGCTATGCAACAGCTTAGCTTGTATTCTGTAGTCCCCTGATAGCAGCTCAGATGCCCAGGCTGTGGTACTACAGAGGGTCTCTGAGGCTCCTGTCGTAACATCACAGTCCTTTACAACTTCTAATATAAAACCACAGAATGGTTGGGTTGGAAGGGACCTTACAGCCCCCCTGGCTCCACCTGCTGCTGTGGGATGGTTGCTCCCCACCAGATCAGGCTGCCCAGGGACATACTCATGGTATAAAAGAGGAGGAAATAAAAGACCAGGCAAATGCAGGAAGATAATTTGCCGATGACTTGCAGTCTGTGCAAGTCCTTAAAGGAGAGATGCTGAGGGCCCTTGAGAACTTGTGTAGAGAGATGTGAGGAGGTTGGTTCTGTTAACCAGGCCAACAAGTGTCTGAGAGGCAAAAAGCTCCACAGGGTCTACCTGCCCTTGTCGGAAGGGAAATAGTTAAATCATTAAGGGACAGCTGGCAAAAGATCAGTTGTGCATAAACTGGATGTTAATACATTCAAATGTGAAACAGAGGGATGAAACACCTTTGAGGATCCTTCAGAAATAAATAGTGGACAAGAGAAAGCAAGCTGCTCTCATTAGGGACTTTCAGTGCCTTGGAGAAGGGGATGGAGATGGGCAAGGATTGGAGCTTGTTCATCAGCTGGAGCTTGTCCAGCTCTGCTCTGTCCCTGAGGATCACTTTCTCCACTTCGATTGAAGCCAAAATCCTGTAACTGTGATACTCAGACAGAACATCAGCCTCTGTGCGACCAACAGAGCTGCAAGCCACAGTATGGGCTAGAAAACCCCATGATCTGACAGCAGGTGCTCCAGGAACGTGGTGGGACTCAAGTGGGAAGGACACATCAGAAGGTGGCCAAGGAGATCCCCAGGACGACCCCACTGTCCCTGTCACGAGAAGTCTTTGGGGAATTAAACAGGAGATGGTCTGCACCACATCACCCAGCTTAGAGAAGATGGGGGGAGGTGCTCAGATCCTCTGCAGAAGGAGTTTTTTTCTGGAGTTCATGTATTCTAGTTAATATGATGAAGTTCCAGTCTCCTTGCCAGAGTCACGCAGCTACCACAAATACCTTTCATACCACACAAAATTCCTTCTGAATGCCCCAGATCTAGAGAGCAGGAGGAGACCAAGAGACAGAAGGAGGCAATCATGGCCCCAGCCCACTCCTCCGCGCTGCGGAGGCAGGAATTTGCTCTCCAACTGGAATGTGGTCTGCTTAATAGGGCCACAGAAGCAAAGAGGCTGCATCTGTAATGTTTCTGTCAAAGCAAATGAGGTCATTAACAGACGAGTTCAGTGATGGAATTGTCTCTCGTAGTATTTATTATATGGTCCTTTTCCTGACACCTCCCACTGAGAGAATATTAAATATTTAATGCACACCAAGGCTTTGCTCATTTTTCATTCCCACTTCAGCATTTCAAGTCGGCTCCAATCTGCTGCTAGCTACAAAGTTGACTGGACAATGGACCGTAATGAATTAACTCTTTGGAAGCCGCCGTAGCATTTACAGGACTGCCATCAGGCTGGGTGCTTCATCATCTCCGCCTCACGCGTGTGCTCCGGAATTCAATCCACAATTCATTAAAACAAAGTAGGGGGAGGAAAGCGAGGGAGGAGAATTTGGGAAATGGCTTTCAGGAACCATAAATAAATAAATAATGAAGGGGGAGATGGAAATGTTGACTTGCCAAGGTGACAGGGCTTCATTTACTTGGTACATCTAGGGCTGTTATCCCCGAAAACGAAGATCGCTCCTGTGAAACATAACAGCCCTTCAGATCTCAAGCATCACATCCAGAAAGAATGGATGAAAATGGAGACTGCAGAGATAGAGCTCTTCTGTACAGTCTGTTCTCCAGTGCTTTGAACACTGATCCTGGCATAAAGTGGAAGCAAAATCTCTGAGAAAGGGCTCACAGCCCTGGCCATGGCCAGTAAGAAACAGGGCACCAAAAACTGCAGAGCAGGATGTCATTCATGGTTCGATGCTTGCTACCCATGGCCAACGTCAATGGAGTGTCTGAACTTCCAACTGCGCCTTTGACAATCTCTGTCAAAATGTGTGGTTGGATGGTGCTTGAAGAGAAGGCCCATTCAGTAAGGACATTGTAGCAGAAATGCTGAGTCATGGTCTGAAGCAGTGATGGAGCACCTGGTGGGAAGGCAGGGCCAACCCAGGGGAGCTCAGGTGTATGCAATGCACCTGAGTGATTGGGAGGGCTGGAGCCAGGATCCACCCCTTCCCAGACCTCATTTAAGGGCTGGCAGTAGAGGTGGGGGTATCTTGTTGCAGATTCCTGTGTACCCAAGACCTTCTGAAGGTAAGCAGCCTCTTTATTTCTGTGCACATGGCTGTTGCATTTGAGCAAATCCTCACTTGCTGTATCCTGGGACTTCGCTGCTCTGCTGTCGTTGCTGTGCTTTCCATTGTGTTACAGGCATGTTACTCTCTGAGGCTTTCACTAGATTGCTTTGATTGTTGGAGTACCTGGAACTCCTAGGAAGGGAGAGTCCTTGTAGATAACAGTAAGGCTGCAGTGTCTCCTGGCTGCTAGAGTCATGGAGTTATGGTTATTGGGTGTCAGGGACCATTAGAGTGGCATCTGTCAGGGCTTCAGTTGTCCCACCACCTCCATACTCTGCTAGAAGAAGGCATCTACAAGCAGTGTTTTCCAGTGATAATTACTCCCTTTATTTACTGCTCCTCTCCCATCCTGCTGTGGCATCATCTGTTCTATAGCAACTCCCATGCACGTGATCCTTTGACCATGATGGGCAGAGGAAAGCACAGAAGTGCAGTCAGGTTGCTTTCACCCACCAGGCGGAAATTTCAAGGAAATCTAATCCTCACACACTTTGAGTTGGAAAAATATCCACTGTAAAATTACTCCTGCTTTTAGATAGACTTACGAGCTCCAATTTGCTTATCTGGTTAACACTGTCTGTCACTTTTACTGAGATACCAGGAAATCTGATTCCCACTCACAGTGTGAGAGCAACCTGTAGGCGCTTGACCTTTTTAATGTTCTGTAATTTGATTGGGTGGCTGTTCCATATTTCCTTGTCACCAGCCCCGGTAATCTGAGAGGGAGAAGTGGAAAAGACAGCCAGTAAAATACAAGCAAGCACAAGCAGGAATTAGTTGGGGCCTCGGGATTCCAAGGTTACTCGAAGCATTGTCCTCATGGAGAGCATGGATGAAGCGTGGCTTAGCTCTGCATCCTGGAAATGGCTCCTAGAGGAGCCCTGTGCTCACAGAGTGGCTGCTTGGCCAAAACTCAGTGCAAAGGCCAATGCTGACCTATGTCAGATTTGTGCCTTTTCTGATACAACGGTGCAGAAGTTCAGTTCTTGGGGATGCAAAATTGTCCTAGAGAAACAGCCAGCGAGTGCTTAGTTGTGCTTTTATGAAGTACCTGGCGAAACTGGGCCTCCAACCAAAGGCCTAAGGATCTGTAATCATGGGTGTGATTGAGTCAGTATTCCGTAAGGATTATATCCAATGGCATTCCTGCTCAGCACAGGGCATTGCATGCAAATATTTCAGTTAAGCCCTCTCTGATAACCTTCATATTCCAGTTCTGGAGATCCCATCATCCTCAAATCCCATTTTAGGATTCTATCACCCAAATTACCTTTTGAGGAGTTACAGACACCCCAAGTTTTGCAGCATCACATCCTTTCTTTGTTCTCTGCCAATAATTAGCAATAATTAGATAAAACTTCCCAAATTGCTTTGAAAAACTCTTTTCTGAAAATCATTATATCCCAGGAAATCCCAGCTTAAAGGATTCTTGGAAACTGAAAGTGATGGGCTCCAAGTCAGGCTGAGGCTTTACATGCTTGCAATGTCTCGTGCTGGTATTTTGTTTTCCTGAAGCTGAAGGTGATGCTTCTTATTTCCATGCACATGTTCTGCTGCAGTTTGCACGTATACACCCAAATCCCTCTGACAGTTATAGGATGTTGGACAATTTTGATTCTCCCGGCCTTGTGTGATGCCTGACCTGCCAATGCCTCTAAATAGGAGTTGCCAATGAAGAGTGGGGAGGTGACCAGCTCTCACTGAAATCAGTACCATGTAATTTTTGGAGCTGTGGCTCCAGTCCAAACCTCAGCTGGTGTTACGCTGGCTGAGGATCTGCTCCTACTCCTGTTCTCTGGTTGCTCTGCATCTGAAAACATTTCATGGAAAAGTAAAGCAAAGTTCAGGACTTATCTTGTACAATAGAGCATTATATAGTGATCTCTGGGTGCCTAGAAGTCTTTCCATTGACTTCAGGGCTGTGGCTCAAACCTTTGATCAGCAAAGTGGGACCAGTGCAGAGACAGGGAGGTTCTCCTGTGCTCTCAGCCCCATGGATCCCCTTTGGCCTTGTTGGAGTCAAACCTCAATTTCCATGGCTGTAAAAGAGTGATAAGGCTATTTACTACAAGATGCCTGAGTACAGAAAGTGCCAAGGATCATCCTGACTAATGACTGGGTGATGTCACAGGGGAAGGAGTTGCCTATAATAAAACAGATCTCTTTTTTTTTTTTTTTCCATGTGGGTTCACTTGGGTCACAAGCTGCAAGTACAAGCTTGGGATTTACCCTTTGTTGTGTGATTTTTATGTAAATAAAAGCATGTTAGATCACTATTCTATTGAACAGGTGAAGTTGTTAGGTTATCACCGAGATGGAAGGAAGCTCCCCAGAAGGATGGGCATGCCAAATTCTCTTGGGTTCCCTCTAGAGTCAGATGGAAAGAGGGCATCTCTCAGTGACAGATGAAGCTGCTGGCAGACAGTTACTCACGCAGCTTGATTCTGTGGGGTGGATGTGGGGTGTGAGGAGAACAGGACTGCGTGCAGGTGGGCAGCCCCACCATCCAAAATAGACAAGTTCTCCTTTCTGCTAAGCCTCTTCAGCAATTCCCATGGCTGGTAGCAACATTTGGGTTTTGGGCAATGGTGCCACAAAGCCACAGGCTCTCTTGTGATGATAACATACTCATCAACAAGCTGTTGCAGAGCACAGCACATCCAGATGGCTCTGGCCTTGCCTTCTCTGCTGGCAAGCTCTCCTCCTCCAGGAATGGATGCTGTTGCTCCTATAGAGATCAGGCACCAGACAGCAGCATGCAGCCATCAGCATTCTGAGAAACCCTCCCAGTCTCCAGAACAAAATAAAGCACTAATCCAGGCTGCAGAAACCAGAAGGACAGCCACTGTGTTTACTGAGAACAGCACAACTCTCTCAGCATAGGTCCATTAATTTGCCCTAAAGGTCTCCAAATCACGTATTGTCTGTTTATTTTTGTTTGCATTTGTTTCTAATTGCAGTGTGGCTTTTGGTGGCTGGGTTTCAGTTTGGGGATTGCTTTTCTTGTTTTACTCTTTCACAACAGTTTGTTTTAGCTGCCATTTCTATAGGAACAGTATCTGGAGAGCTCTGGAAACTGATTGCTGGCAAGGACTGGGATCTGGTTTAGTCAAGAAAACACGTCCAAGGGGATCACGCTGTGGCATTTGCCCCTCAAATCACAATGTGATGACTGTCTGCCTGCAGGAGGGGCCACAGACCCACCTCCTTCAGAGTTATCTTCTCACCCACTGGTGATGAGAAGGACTTCGCTTTCCCTCTATGCTGACACAGCACACACTGTGTAGCCTTGATCCAGGATGGAGCTCTTGATCATTCCAGTAATATATAGTAAAGGTGCCATTTTTTTCACCATAGATTAAGCACATCAGTGCTGTTGACCTGGCCAAACGACCATCTTCAGTAATTATACTGTATTTAAAAGAGAGCTCTGAAAGCAGACTTGGAGCTCTTTTTGCAACCCACCTTAAGCCGTTACTTACTGATTTTTTTCCTGTCCATAAAGCAGTGAATTCTGCTGGACCTACACTGATTCTCCAGTGTTTGTGAATGCCTTGGAAGGCAGCATATTCATGTGTAAATTCTCTAGTTAATATCTTTCTGTAGTGCTTCCGTGGTGTTTGATATACTGTGGAGGCTACTGAAATTAATCAACTATGAAAACAGTTGTAGTGCCTTATGCCCAGGGAGGTGGTGGGGTCACCATCCCTGGAGGTGTTCAAGACCTATGGGGATGTGGCACTGAGGGCTATTGTTAGTAGGTATGGTGGGGATGAATTGGGGTTGGACTTGGTGATCTTAGAGGTCTTTTCCAGCCTTAATAATGATGTGATTCTATGAGGAATATAAGAATGGAGCAGGCAGCTTACCATTCATGAACTGAATGTTGGTAGGTCCTCCATCTTTTGCTCACCATCTTGACAGTGAGGCTGAAAAAAGAGATGTGAAGAAAAGGCTATTTTCTGAGAAACATGGTATGGCCTTTTAGCCCTAGGAGATTCCACCATTGCCAGCACTTCAAGTGAGATTTACAACTAGCTGAAGGCTCAGCAAAACAAAATGAGTCCTTACCAGCTGCTCTTAGCTCATGTTACAGCTCACAGACTGAGTGCTGTGGTTTCACAGGAGTTTGCTGTGGCTGCTGATGCTTTCTGCACCAAAACTCGTGCAGTCTGTGCCAATTGATGCTCATCCTGGTGAGAGCTGTGGATCTGCATCCCAACGTGCCCAGAGGAAATGGATGCTCTGATAAGGAAAAAGTTTTGCTTTTGAAAGACTTTTATTTCTTCTGGATTTTGCTGACTGGGATCTCCTGCTAAGGCTTTTCTCAAGCCTGAAGCCTTCCTGGGAACTTTTAGCAATATTCCAGATGCAGTTCATGTGAGCAGAGATTGCCCCATTACAGCATTGCTCTCCTCAGCCAGAACTGCCTTCCCAACATGTGTTGAGGCTCTCTGGAAATCAACGGAATCTTCTAAATATATTGGAGGGGAGGATATCTGATAGATGTTATTGGAGAAAGCCTGGAGGAGCACAACCACTGCTTTTGTGTGTGAAGCAGAAAACGTGTGGCTTTGGGCTATGAATCAAGGCCTCTCATTAGGGCAGGACAGGCTGCAGAGCACCTCTGTAGTCCAGGCTGTTCTCAAATGCACCCTATGGTTTCCTCATTTCCCTCTGGGAATCCCTGTAACTACGGGAACCATTTTGTTTTGCCGATGGAGAAAGGAATCAAATAGTTGAACCCTTAGTCAACGTGTAAACACAACTGGCAGCTTTTGATGATTTGTTGGCTTGGAGCAGAGCCACGAGACCTGGAGATTGCAGTCCAAGTTCCTGGAGCTCTGACGCCTGACACACGGAGCAGCAGATCAAAGTCAGGAGGAGTGCGAGTCGTTATTGCTTGGAGAGGCAGCCAGAGGGGCTGCCAGGTTGGGTCTCCTGAAAACATCTCCTGCCTGCTTCTATTCTGGCAATTCCGGCTGAACCTGGGTCACCTGCTTAATAAAAATTCCATGTTCAGTCCGTAGAAATGCTTCCAGCACAATTAGATCAATTTCCTCTAAGTAGCAATAAATGTGTTTTCCTTTAAAAGGCCAACACAAGCACATTATCGCAGCCTATAATCCCCATTCTCTCTATTAGCTCAAAGTACATCCCAAAGGCCAAGGGTCACAGCTAAAGACTAATCAGTCTCATTAGCCTGTCTAATTTATCTTAACTAGGGGGACACAGACACACTAAAACTGTTGGTGAGACTTTTTGATCAGGATATGGCAGTCATTCATCAGGGCCCTTGGCAAGCCAAGACAGTGAGCAGAGAAGCTCCCTGAGGATGCTCCCACTCCATGCAGCCACACAGGATAGGGTGAGCCCTCGAGGGGCTGCTGCTGTCCCCCCAGAACCATCCCTGCAGCCAAACCTCTCACTAACACTGTGCTTAGTTGCTGTCCTGGTGCCGGGCTTTGGCAGCCCAAAGCAGTGAGGCTGGACCCAAGGCTCCAACACACATTCCTGTCCTGAAGGCTTCTGGATGGGAAGAATTTCAGAACGTGTGCTGCGAGCAAGGCTTTGTTGGATGTTAAAAGGTAGGGAAATGTGCTGCTAAGTGAGGAAGGAATCAGATTATTTAGGGAGTTGCAACCGGAGGAGGCTGGCCAAGCTCTAAATCAAAGCCATCTCACCGTATTTCACCTCCTGGGAGAAGGGAAAAGGTTATCCATGAGATCCCTATTTATATCCCAGAAATATGTGGCTCTAGAGTAACTCCGTTTCTAGGGACAATCAAGCACAGGAAGGCGCTCAGGAGGCTGCCGAAGTGCTCATGCCCAGAATCCCACCTGAGAGGTGAGGCTCAGTTGCATGGTGTCCTATTAGGAGGGTAAACGTCAGGGAGTGCTGCTCTGGTAAGGGGATCTATGAGATTTCCCAGCAGGTTGTGTCATTCTATTTTTAAGTCATCTGCTTTGATTTCCTCACTTTCAGGATACTCAGATGGGAACTGTTTAATGGAAATCATTCGTTATCTTTGCTGTGCCTTTCCACGACAGAGGCATTTCTGCATTCGTGCCATGCTGCCCAACTTAGGCCAATCCAGGCAGGTGAGAATGGAGTGGAAGGTGGTACAGAGGAGGTGAGGACCCCCCGTGCAGCTCAGATACCAGAGCTGTCTCACTCTGTGGTCCTTTTGGTGAGCTGTTGTACGTGGGACATGACCCTGTGCAGAGCTACATAGCTCTGTTTCCATGGGCAATGAAACTGATTGCAAACATGGGTTCAGGACAAGGCTGAACAAGACTTGATTTCTGGGGGGAGAAACTGTGGCAGATATAATTCCTGTGCACAGAATTTAAGGAGATAACAGCCTGCTCAGATGGCGAAACGTTTGAAATCATGGCTGCATTTAATCTCCTAGCATGGACTTTTTTAAGAGGGCTTGAACAACCCATAGCACATTCCCTCCAATAGAGCTGTCTCACTGATCTCAGATGCTTTTATGGCTACACACAACTCTGAAGTTGGTGAGAAACATTCCCATCCATCCCAGTTCATCAGAGCAACCCAACACATGCTGACTTTCAATCAGAAACCTGGCTGAAGCTGAGCACAAACAATGTGGTGTGAACAGCCACATAAACCCAGGTTTCACAGGTGCTGTGGGCATCGTGTCTGCTTGTCCTCTTCTTCACTTTTTGCTCTCTGCAGTCTGTTACAGGAAGCAGCCCATGAGTTTGTGACAGGACGTGGTTCAGGCAGACTCGTGTGGCTGAGATGTGGGCAGGAGGGCAGCTCAGGACCACAGCTCGTCCTGGCTGGGCACCTACACCAGGCTGGGAGCCGGGCTGCTGTCATCCAGGGAGATGGTGGGAGGCTCCGAGGGACGATTCACCCTTCTGTCTGGGTGAGCGTGTTGGGGCAGAGGAGTCGGTTTGTGAGGATGCTGCCTTTTTCTCAGGACGGTCGAGGAAGTCTAGACTGTGTGCTTGGGTTAGTCAGCAAACTTCTAGGCAGCCCTGGGAAGCAAACAGCATTGCACCCCAGGCGCTTGTCAGGCCGCGGAGGCGGCTGAGGTGAGACCAAGTCTCGCTCCCAAAACTGCAGGAGCCTTTCTGGGCGATGACTTATTGCTGAGCTATTTCCTGAGATGCAGGGTGGGAAGTTCCTGCTCCTGTTGCCCAGGTCTGCTCACAACGGCCTCTCACATCATCACGGAGAGCACAGGCACGGAGATGGAAGAGAAGAGCAGAAGACCACAGCCAAGGCTTTGCCCCACGTGCAGAGCACTGCAGGGCCAGCTTCCTGCTGAAGACCCTATTTATCTCGGCGTTAATCAGAAGGCATTTGTAATGCCCTGGCAATGAGGAGGAAGGCAAGGCATGGAGGAGGTGGGGGGGGGGGGGGGTTGGAGGGAAGGAAATTCATTTGTTGAGATGATGGAGTGACTCCTTCAAAGGAAAAATTAATAATGATTAAAACGATGCCGGGGTCTGTCTGTTTGAATCTCAGAGGCACATCATCCCCACCGGAGGGGTCCGGCGCTCAGCACCTCTTCCTGCTGATTAACATTGAGCTTCCCATTTTCATATAACCTTGAAATGCAATCATGTGAATGTATGCAAGAGGATTCTCTCTTTTTAATGGGCAGAGGGATGTCAATGGATCTTTTTTCCTTCTTGCTCTCATCCATTACCTACAATCTATGTCGAAGTCCCATCCTTCAGCATTTCCCTTTTAGAGGACTGAGGGGAATCTCTGCACCCTCCCAGTACGGTCTGTGTGCAGAAGTGAAACAGCTGAGCATGGGAAAGCAAAGAACAGGTTTCCCTTCCTTTCCTGGGATACCTGACTTGGTATCTAGGAAGACATTTTACAGCACTCAATTCCCACAGCAGCATCTGATGACTTTATTCTGCCTCCTCCTCCTCTCTGCTCCTCCTGCAGCTCTTCCTTTGCTGGAAATCCCACTGTCTGGTTGTATTTCCATGCAGATAAACCCTCTCTGTATCATTTCCAGGGGAGAGAAATGGAACTGAAGGCTCCTCTTGGAAATCTGCTGCCTTCCCCTGGCAGAGCACCGCACACAGCATCCTTCCACTCCGGATCTTGTCCCCAACGAGCTTTTGCTGACTGCATAACCTTCACTAACCTGAAATTCCTGAGTAGTCCCCAGAGCTCAATGCATCTCGGAATAAAATTTTTGTAATGTCATTTAAGGGTATTCCTAATCCAGAATTATTGAGGAGGCCTGGGTCATGGGAATTGAGTTTGACACTTGACAAATTCTTGGCTTTGTGTAAATGGACAGGCCGCAGAAATAACTGCCTTTGGATGTCACATGAGGAGAAATTAATTCTTTATTAACTTCCGCAATGATAATCTAATAAACTCATTTGGTCTACTAGTTTCAGCACTTAAGGCGCTCAGTCGATGGGATGCAAATAGGTTTTTTTCCTCCCTTCTGGAAAGGAGCCTCTGTGGCATGCGAGGGGTGTTAATGAGAAGCCAGGCTGGGCAGCTGGGATGGGGTGGGCACACTCAGAGATACAGACAGAGCAGAAAGACCAAAGCGGGGGCTGGAAAAAAATACTATATTTGTTTGGTTTTTTTAATTAAGCATTCATATTTTCAACAAATTTTCTTTAAGTTGAGTTCAGATCCCTTTTCTTCAGTCGGGTATTGCAGGATAATATGCGAGAAACCAATGTGTTAGCTGTTTCCCTTTAGTATGATAGCACAAGGCAGCAGTCGCAGCCACGTTAGGGCTCTGCTGGGAGCCGTACACAGATGGAGCTCCTCTCCCGAAACGTTTGTGGCAAATGCTAAGTTGAATAATGGGCTTTAATGGGATGATGTGGACTAAGCAAGGCTCTAGCTGCAGAAGCCAAGGCCATCCAGCAGGAAAATAAAGTGCAGTGTGTGACCTGAGTGTCAAATCAAAACCAGCCATTGCCACCGAGAGGTTGGATTTCAAATGTCAAACCCTGAGCTGCTGCAGGCTGTCCAGGAACCACGTTCCAAACAAACAAACAAACAAACAAAACAGCTGCAGAGGGCAGAAGGAAAGGCGAGCTCACCCTGCCAATGTCAGGGGATGGAGCTGTGTCCACAGCTCTGCCGTGCCCTGCGGGAAGCAACAAGGCATCACAGCCCGGCGCACAGCCACACTTTGCTCCTCGTGTCTCCTGCAGGGACACCCAGATTTCAGGGCCAAAGCTGACAGCAGAAGCATCTCTCCAGCTGGGAATCCCCTACACAGCAGTTTGAAGGATATCGAAGCCGTGCTACCGAGTAAATCGAGGTGTGGGTGTGCAATCCTACCCGAGGTGCTGGGGGTGGCCATGGAAGCCCCCTCCTGTGCTGTCAGAGCAATTAGGGACTGAAATCACTGCGCGGTGCTTTCCGGTTCATCAGCCCATCCTGCTGCCCCTCGATTCCTGGGCCGCGGGACAAACCCGCTTTGTTCCCAGGACACTCATTTGCTCAAAGAGGAGGAGAATCAGAATGGCACTGAATTGAAGAGCAAAAATCTCCTGCATTAGAAAAGCAAGCAGCTTCCTCACAGCTCGGATAGCGGCTTCCAGGGAGGAAGACACATTCGTTACTGAGCTCTGTTTGCAGAGAAATTTTGAGCAATTGTTGGTAATGACAAGAAATGATAGTCCTGCACGGCTTTCCTATTGCATTAGTTCAGATCCATTGGCACCACCTGTTTCATTTCACCCTCCTCCCATCGATACCCCCTGTAGGTCTCAGGACTGCCTCCCTGCATTTGTATTTGGGTATAATTTGAGGGTAACTTGATTGGTAATTAGGGCAGAATAGAAGACTGAGTATTTAACTACCCATATATCTCTCTCTAATTTAAATAATTCCTAATATATCTAACTGGTTTGCCTCATACTGCACTGATGCGTATTGAACTGGGGATAATGAAATAAAGAATGTGAGGGGGAAAAATGTTATTTCAGAGTCGGAAGATCACCAATTAATGACATGAAAAGCCTGGTGGGAATATCTGTGTGCTTAATGCCCCTTCTGCTTCGGATGTAATGCGGTCAGAGCCTCTGGCACGGGAGCTCTTGGAGCAGCCTTCAGAACAACGCGTGTTTCTGTGCAGCTTCTGAACATGATCCAATGTCCCACGGCTTTGGGACAGGGCTCACACAGAAGGTCAGAGGGAGGAATGTGGCCCTCAGTACCTTCAGCTCGCTACAAGAAGGACATTGGGGCCTGGAGCGTGTCCAGAGAGGGGCAATGGGGCCGTGAGGGGTCTGAGCACAGTGGGGTCCGATGGGGAGCGGCTGAGGGAACTGGGATGGTTCAGTGTGGAGAAGAGGAGGCTCAGGGGAGACCTCATTGCTGTCTGCAACTCCCTGAAGGAGGTTGTGTGAGGTGGGGGTCGGCCTCTGCTGCCCGGTAACAGTGATAGGATGAGAGGTGGTGGCCTCACACTGTGCCAGGGGAGGCTCGGGTTGGATATCAGGAACCATTTCTTTAAGCCAGAATACGTATGAGATGGTTGAAGTTAGGTGAGATCAGCTCTGTGGTGTGCGATCACTGATGCCTAATGATGTACCAGGGCTTTATTCTGGTGAAGCAGCACTGCTGGATCTCATCCTGCTGCATGGCAATGCTGTGCATGTAACGGTGGCCATCGCCCCACTCTGCTGAGCAGGGCGGGTGCTGGTGGGCATCAGGGGCAGCACAGGGCTCAGATGTGGCGAGGGCTGAGATTTCAGCCACTCACTCTGTATTTCTTATGGAAGGGGGGGGTGGAATGAACAGCCCTGGAGTGTAAAAAAAAAAAAAGTTTCATTTTGATAAAGGCTTAAAGGTTCGGTATGACGTTGTTTTGTTGCTTTTACAGAATGTAAAATGCAGTGGAATAAAGCACAGCGTGCAAGGTGTGAACTATCGGACGCACAGTGCCGTGAGGCCGGATGCCAGCTGGTTATTGGGAAAAAAAGCTATGGAAGTTTTTGCCATTCCATTGAAAATTTCAAAGAAATCCATTGCATGCAGTGGAATGCTTTGCTTGAGACAGACCGTTCATTGCAGTAGAAAATGATTTCTTTTTTTTTTCCCTGGAAATTTTCAGTCCACCTGAATATAGCAGAGCAGCACAGGAGCCTCAGGATCCCAGCTCTGCGAGCTGCTGCAGAGCCAGCACGTACCCCCAGGCTGAAAGATAGCTCAGCTTAATGCAATCGGCGCGTGTGTTTTAGTCTGGGCAG
The DNA here is from genome assembly GCF_016699485.2 of Gallus gallus. NCBI lineage: Eukaryota > Metazoa > Chordata > Aves > Galliformes > Phasianidae > Gallus > Gallus gallus. Next base: position 5,143,580 of record NC_052551.1, read on the forward strand.
CCAAAAGGCTGGCGATGTCCTCAGCATCCCGGGGCACGCTCACAGCCTGCTCCCATCCCATCACTCAGCTCCCACCCATCCGCTCCCCCCAGCTCCGTGTCAGGGCTGTGTGTGTGCAGCACAGATGGACACAAGCTGTCTGGCAGCCTTCCCCCAGACCCTGCGGAGCGATGCATCACCGGAGCAGGGAGATCCCCACCCTTGGAGAGGGGCAGGTAAAAGTTTAACCAGGCTGCCTTTCAGCGCTGGAGGCAGAGCCGCCTTTCATCGCCGTGATAAATTGCTCCTGTCAAAACTACATGAATGCTCATATTGAAAAGCTCTTCTTTCTTTCTTTTTAGCTTGCCCCCTCTCTGCAGTCTCACGGCGTCTCTCGGTTGTTAGCCAGCATTTAATGCCCACTTAGTCAAAGGGCACTTCCACTCCTTCTCTGCTCTGTCCTGTCCCCTGGGGCTCTGGGGCTGCATAGCCACAGAAACACTGACAGGGAATGAAATCAAAAGGATGGGCTGGCAGAGAGACCCTCTAATGGTTTTAGGGCTATTTATTTCATTTTGGTCCTCCTACGTGTAGCCCCTACCCGAAGTGACTGCAGGATGGAGAGGTGGACAGACAGATGTCAGGAAACAAAAGAGTGGTGCTGCGGTGGCACAGCTGCCCATGGAGGTGGTGGGGTCACCATCCCTGGAGGTGTTCAGGAACTGTGGGGATGTGGCACAGGGGGACGTGGTCAGTGGGCATGGTGGGGTGGGTTGGGGTCGGGCCTGGTGATCTTAGAGTCTTTCCATGCTAATAATTCTGTGGTTCTGTGG